>NW_006291976.1:619302-631118 GCF_000327345.1 Myotis davidii
ATATTTACCTACTTTATATATGTATTACTAGAGGCCTGGTGCATGACATTTTTGCACTAGGGGGCAGGGTGTCCCTCAGCCTAGCCCACACCCTCTCGTAGTCCAGGACCCCTTGGGATGTCCACTTGCTGGGGAGCGGGCCTAAGCTGGCAGGTGGAGATCCCTCCAGGGGTCCTTAGCACTGTCACAGAGGCAGGAGAGGCTCCTACCACCTCCGCTGCTGCCCTCGCCAACCATGAGAATGGCTTTTGGCTGAGCAGCATTCTCCCTGTGGGAGTGCACTTACCACCAGGGGGCAGCTCCTGCATTGAGCATCTGCCCCCTGGTGGTCAGGGCACATCATGGCGACCAGTCATTCTGCTGTTTGGTTGATTTTCATATTAGGGTTTTATTATATAGGATATGTGTCCTGTATATTCAACTAAATTTGTAAATTATAAGTTTCTAGAAGACTTGTAAAAGTTTGTAAATTACCTCAAACAATTTTATGAAGGTTTCTGTTGGATAGTTTATATGCCAGTCTCCACATCAATGAGAGACCCTGTGAGTGGTCTTTAACTCAGAAAATTATAGAATGGGTTAAGATTAAGAATGCTCTGTACTCTCTACAAGGCTTATCATTTAGTAGCTAGCTTTTGTCCAGAAAATGGTAGCTCTTTGTAAAATACATTTGGCCTAGAAGACTTTGACTTCCTGGAATTCTAAATAAAGTTCAAAATATAACTTTTTCTTCTATAAATTTTTAAAAGTGAGAAACAAATGCCCCAAATACTTCATATTAGACAAGTAAACCATATACTCATGGTATAACATAGCAATAAGATGGTATTTTCAATAAACATTTAAATAAGCATCTTTCATAGTAGGTCCTTGACAGGCAACACAATTTTTTTCACAATTACCATTTTATAATGATAATATTAGAAAAGCATTTTTGAAGATTTTTTTGGAATCTCTGTCAAAGCCAGTGTACAAATTACATGAGTAAACAACCTTAATAGCTTTTAATCATACCTGGTTTATAACCAAAATTATATTACTCAAGTTAGTCAACCATGTTATTCTAGGCTTAGCTTAGCATCACTATGTTACTTCCAAAATTATATCCACTCTCCCAAAAGGGAGCCATGCTGCCATTAAAAAATTTTAAAAATGTGTTTTAAGCTTTGCAATATAACAAATGTGTATCTTGGTTCCCTGCCAGGTACATGGTGAGCATTCAATTAAATGTTGCTTGAATGAGTGAGTGAATGAATGAATGGGTATCATGTTTGTGTTACTTTGTACTACTTTGAAGAGAACAATACTCATTTAACAATATCTGTATGTTTCTCAAAAATCAATTATTTCATATTCATATAAATATATTGATTCTCCTTGCTGTTTAAACTCATTTTTTTCTCCTTATGAAGTGGCCTTTGACCTACTTATATTGGCATATATTCTATCCATTCACATACCTCTGGGTAATCATGAAAATAAAATCTAATCAATAACTAGAAGAAAACTTGTTTCAGATTCCTCACCAGCCTTCCCTGTTATGACTTGTACAGCTCTATGATGTCTTCAGCCCATTTCTAAATGTCTCCATAATAATCATTGGACCTCCAGATTTTGCCACAGTTTCCTGGACCCTATTGTCAGTGGCTGTTGTTCTGGCAATTAGATTAGAGCCAACCTTCATACAAGCTGAGTTAAAGATACTGCTGAAAGTCTGTAACTTTGTCGAGTCACTTATCATATTCTTGCTGGCCCCATTTAATAAATCTGTGGCTTGTCTCATTTTCAAAAAATGTTATTTCTTATAGTGTTTTTCAAAACCTGTTATTTATTGTTTATTCTATTCTTCCTTTAGCCTCTTATTTCATGAAAAATAGAAACATTTGCTGAAATAGAAAAAAAATACAGTGGATTTTCCAAAACTGTTTGGGGCTCTTCCTTTTCAAATTTTAATTAACTGGTCATCGTTCTCTGTACCACTGAAATTTACTGAGGGCATCTGGCATGAAACATCACCTCTTCCTAAAGCCTCCACTGACGGGGCTCATCTTCAATGAGCTCCCTTTCCTTTGGGTCCTCAGAGCTCTCTAGCTTTTTTATTTTGCCTTGTATTGTAGGTATGTGTGTTCAGGTCTTAGTTGTCCTAAATAATAAAAACATATACACTGACTACTATTGATGAAGCATTTTCTTTGGGCTAGGCACTTTATATAAGATCTTACTTATTTCTTACAACTAAATTGTGGTTAGGGTGCTATGATCATCTTCATTGTATCTCATATGTATATGAATATATATATGGTTTTTAAAAGATTATTTATACTATGATGAAAAGTCAAGTAAATTACTCCGGGGGAAAAATAACCTTGGATCATATTTTTTTTCCCCTAAGAACTCCAACCACCCTCCCCCCCTCACCCCCCCGGCATCTAATGCTCTTATAGGGATGTTTGAAACTAGCCTAGTTTTGGTCCCTTGAAGGGACTTGCTTTATTACTTTATTACTACTTGAGTACCTGAAGAATTTTTTCATTTAATCTTGAAGTTTAGTAACCTTTTCCCTTGAAATATTGCGTGCCATTTCTATCTGAAGATTGAATTCTCTCCTTATTTTACAGGAAGTTTCCAGTGTTTATATATATACTCACCTGGGGATATTTTCCCATTGAGTTTTAGGGAGAGTGGAAGGGAGGGGAAGAGACACAGGGAGAAAAACATAAATGTGGAGAGACACATGGATTGGTTGCCTTCCACTACCAGGGGTGGGAACCTGCAACTGAGCTATATGCCCTTGACCAGGAATCAAACCCAAGATTCTTCAGTCTTCGGGCCGACGCTCTAACTACTGAGAAAAAAACACAGCCAAGGTTAAAATGTTATACTTGACAATGCCCTACAGCTTATCATTTGCAGCACCGCAAGCCCTTTCACTCCGGCCCGTTAGGCCCATTTGTATAAGGAAATTACACCCTTTGCTGGGTGGCAAGATATTAAACAAAACATGATTTATTGAAAATATGTTCTGATATAGCAATGATATTGGGAAAGAGCAAAAACATCCAAACTTGTTCTCATGTTCTGTTTTAACCACCGGTTAAAAAGTGAATTTCAAATTTATAAACACTGTGTATGAGGCACAAGAAACATAATGTAAATATTTTGAAGGAATAGCAATTAAGAGCTGTGACTCACAGATAGCTACCAGATGAGAAGCATAAAACCAACTGCGTCAGGGCTTTGGGTCAGAACAGGTTTCAATTTTGATATCCACTGAGCATAACTAAACTGAAGATGAACATGAGTAAATACTGATGATCCACACTATTGCATTTTGTCTGGTAATAAATGTTTCTTGGGTTTTGTACATTCCCCTAATGTAAAAATATACTATGTGAAAAGGTGGGAAGGAAACCTTTGGACATGTTTTCTGTTCCTGTATTACATTTTCAGAAAAGCATAAGTTTTAGAGAATAAGATAAGCAGAATGACAGACAAAATGGAGTCCCAAGGCTAAAATATTTATGGCCACAGATTCCAGAATACAGAGAAAAAGTTGTCAGTCAAATTTTAAAAATAATACTATTTTTTTTCCTTTACATTTGAAAACATTACCTAGGACATCATCTATCTTTATAAGATGATGGTTTCTTTAAGAGTGCCTTCCAACAAGATTATAGAAGGTGACCCCATGTCCTGAAAAGTTCTAAGATCCTAAGATCTGGGTCCTAAAGTGCAGGGTTTCAAGAACCTATATAAAAATAAATAGCCCGGCCAGTGTAGCTCAGTGGTTGAGCGTCAACCTATGAACCAGGAGGTTACGGCTCTATTCCTGGTCAGAGCATATGCCCGGATTGTGGGTTTGATCCTCAGTGTGGGGCATGCAGGAGGCAGCCAATCAATGATTCTCTCTCATCATTGATGTTTCTTTCTCTCTCTCTTCCTCTCTGAAATCAAGAAACATATATATAAATAATAGATTTTTCCAGAAATTTCAAAGTAATGTTAAAAAATGGAGCTAGGAAGAAGAGAAGGGAAAAAAGTGAGAGGGAATAAAGATATAAGAAAATGGGCAGTGGTGTCAGGAGACCAGAGTCTAGTTGTGTCTCTGTCACCAACTGGCTATGACTTTGGATAAATCATCTTATCTACTGATTCACCTGAGAAGTAAGCATTAGGCTAGTATTTTAGTAGTTTATAAATGTTTAAGGAAATAGAGCTATTCTACCCCTGGAATTAAATCTTACTTGGAACCATAATATGTAAAACATGAATATAATGAATCAGGGGAGAAGTTGTTTCTCTCCGCCTTCCCCACACTTCTGAGACCAACTTGGAGGCACTGCCATTGTCACCCCAGGGACTTCATACCAAAAGCGTGGTTTAGTACCAGAAGCATCAGCTGGTTAGAGATGCAGAATCTCAGAAACTAGTTAGAAATGGAGAATTACAAGCCTCTGCGGGATCTACTGAGTCAGAATCTGCATTCTTGTAAATCCCCCACTGATATGTTTCCCAGAAAGGTTTGAGAAGCCTTGCTCTAGAGCAATGGTTCCCAACCTTCCTAATGCCGCGACCCTTTAATACAGTTCCTCATGTTGTGGTGACCCCCAGCCATAAAATTATTTTAGTTGCTACTTCACAACTGTAATTTTGCTACTGTTATGAATCATAATGTAAATATCTGATATGCAAGGTGTATTTTCATTGTTACATATTGAGCATAATTAAAGCATAGTGATTAATCACAAAAACAATATGTAATTATATATGTGTTTTCCGATGGTCTTAGGCAATCCCTGTGAAAGGGTTGTTCGACCCCCAAAAGGGTTGTGCGACCCACAGGTTGAGAACAGCTGGCCTAGAGAGAGAAGAGGTCATGCTGAAAAGATTGTTATTGCCAAAGCAGAAAGCAAAGGAAGCATGGTGTTTTGTCTTTATCTTTAAAGCCATGTGAATAATGAAATTTTTTTAAAAAAAATAATGAATTACTTGATTAAATGGAAAATTATGAGTATAAAATATTGGACTCCCTATTATTATCACTTTAAAGCTTTAATTTATTGTCTACTTCTGAAGTTTTTCTGAGAAATAATTGCAGAAAGGCATTTTTATCAGACTTTTCCCAGTTTTAAGTTTTTCCTCTAATAACTCAATTGATCTGCATTTTCTGTCATGTTTTGCTGTACATCAACATAATGACATCTTTTTAAAGAAAATCCATGTCTTTATTAGTAATATTATAAAGATAAACCATGTTTAATTGATAGTTGCCAAAGGTAGGATGAAAAATGTATCAGAATAATGTTGACAACTAGGTAGTAAATTTCATACCTACCTGTGCGTGCACAAGTGTGTACGTGTACATGTGTGACTGTGTGTGTGTATTATGTTTATTGCTGAAAATTCTTCAATCTCTTTATGAGTAATAGCCTTTACCTTCAGTTTCCTTCATGTACTATCTCAGCCTATTGATACCTCTATAACAATGCAGTCATCTTGCCCACTGGAACAGTTAACTCATGAACAATATGTATTTCTCTGAATGCTAGCCAAGTGAAAAGGACATACAGAATCCCTCTTGAGCTAGAATCATCTATGCAGACACTATTACTTCATAAGATCTAGTTATTGTATAAATCCATTGTAAGAACACTGTCAGAGTGTTTGGGAGCCTGCCAATCATGTTCTCTACAGCACTATTTGTCCAAGTATATTCTTTTACCCCTACAATAGTCCTGAAGGATACTGACACAGAAAGATGAATACTACCATCAACAACACTTTATTTCTTCCAGTACCAGTATTGATATTATTGGTGTAGATGAGAGGTTATACATTATTTCTCAGACATGTGAATCTATTCATGGATGGACACGATTGAAGGAATGATTTCCTAACCATCTTATGAAGTCCCGTTTTCAGGCAGTATGGATTCTGTGGC
This sequence comes from Myotis davidii, assembly GCF_000327345.1. NCBI lineage: Eukaryota > Metazoa > Chordata > Mammalia > Chiroptera > Vespertilionidae > Myotis > Myotis davidii. The sequence goes on from NW_006291976.1 coordinate 625,244, forward strand.
TCATTTTAAATGATTTTAAAGCAAATGTTCTTCAAATCATGAAGAGGACAGTAAAATTTGTATATTATAGGCTCTGATATTACCAGATGTGGGAGTTCCCTGATGCACAGTCTTTAATAGATTAGATCCTAAATAGTCTCTGGTTGCTTAAAAAGATGGAATCTTGATGGTCTATTAGTTATTAGTTAAATATAGATACAACTATATAATTATGAATGTATATACATAATATATAAAGATTGCAAGTGATTGATGCCTCTCAAATTGTTCCTGAAATTTTACTTGTTTCAGAGGTGTTTTCCATTTCATCTGTTCATCCATGCATTTATTAATTCCACAAATATTTATTGAGATCCTACTGTATGTAAGGTCCTATGCTAAGGCCTCTATTTTTCTCTTTTAGTTTAAATAGTATTTTTAAAATTTTTCAGTTACAGTTGATGTACAACATTATATTAGTTTCAAGTGTACAATACAGTGATTAGACATTTTTATAACTTATTAAGTGATCACCCTAGTAAGTCTACTACCCATCTGACACCATACATAATTATTGCACTACTAGAGGCCCAGTGCATGAAATTCGTGCACGGAGGGTTCCCTCAGCCCAGCCTGCACCCTCTCCAATCTGGGACCCCACGGGGGATTTCCAACTGCCAGTTTAGACCTGATCCCAGATATCAGGCCTAAACTGGCAGTCAAACATCCCCTCTCACAATCCAGGACCACTGGCTCCTAACTGCTCACCTTCCTGCCTGCCTGATCACCCCTAACTGCTCCCCTGCCAGCTTGATCACCCCTAACCGCCTTTGCCTGCTGGCCTGATCGCCTCTCACTCCCCACTGACAGCCTGGTCGCTCCCAAGTGCCCCTCTGCTAGCTTGGTCACCCCCAAATGCCCCCCCACTGGCTTGGTTACCCTAACTGCCCCCCCTGCTGGCCTGGTCACCCCTCACTCTCCCCCCTGCCAGCTTGGTTGCTGCCAACTGCCTCCCTGCCGGGCTGGTCACCCCACGCAGCCTGCTGTTCAGTCGTTTGGTCGTCCCTCACTAACCCCGCTGCCGGCCTTGTTTCCCCAAGTAGCCTACTGTTCGGTTGTTCTTGTGAGGGCGCCCTGACCAGTTTGCATATTACCCTTTTATTAGTATAGATTATTGACTATAGTCCCTATATTCCCCGTTTACATCACTATGATTATCCTGTAACTACCAATTTGGACTTCTTAATCTGTTCACCCTTTTCACCCATCCCCTAGTTCCCTCCCCTCTGGCTACTATAAAAATGTTCTCTGTATCTATGAATCTGTTTCTGTTCTGCTTGTTTGTTTGTATTAGCATACAATATGTGCTCAGAGTAGAGTGGTGTGTTTTTGCAGGGACATAAAGTGTGGAATAAGACTGGATCTTGAGGTGGCTTGGAATGGAGAATTGACTGCATGTTCTACTAAAGGAAAATGACTGAAACTGTTATTCAACAGAAATAATCATGACACTCTTCTCAGGAAGAAACCAGTGATGCTCTGGGGGTTATTGCTTTATTTACTATTTATTTTATAATAAGTGAAGAATTGCAATCTAGCAGTAACTGGAAATTTACGTGTCCTAACTTTTCCCTATGCTATTTTCATTCATAATAATATACCCTTTTTTAAGCTCTATGTGGTTTATAAGCCTTTTTTTAATAACAGCATTGTTTCTTAATCTCATCCAGTTAAAAAGTCATCTGGAATGCTTATCAAAAAGTAGCATATTACAATTGTTATTACATTTCATGTAATATGAAATAGATAATATTTGTTCATATTTATCTATATTTTTTCTCTGTTCATCATTTTCTTATTCTAGACTATCTTTTTGGGTTCCTTTTCCGTCTTTTTTTCACTAATACATTTTTAAAGTTGTTTTGTGTTAGTTTATTGATAGTAAACCCTCTTGTTTGTGTTTATCTCATATTTTTTTCAAAATATAGCTTTTCTGCAAGCACCATTCTAGAATGACAGTTATTACTTCGCAGCCCATGGAAAACACCATTTTATTGTCTCTGGCTTCTATTATAGCTGTCTGCTGTCAATGTATCTTTGTATGTGATCTTTCTGTCTACTCTTATGATCTTTGTCAAAGCTGGGTATTCTGCAAGTTCACTACACATATCCAGATCTGGATTTCCTTTTATTTCTATTTCTTGATGGATATTGTGCTTGATAGTGGGGATTCATATTTTCTGCTGGTTCAGGAAGATTCATAATCATTAGTGCTTGAAATATTACTTATGTTTCATTTTTTATTGAATTTTTTTGGTGACACTGGTTAACAAAAGTATACAGGTTTCAGGTGTCCACTTATAAAATACCTCATCTGTACACTATATTATGTGTTCACCACCCCAATAGATAATTACTTTTCCTCCATTTTTTACATTCTCTCCTTCAGATCTTCTGTTTAGACTTAGGTTAGATTTTCACAATCTTTCTTTTATATTACTTGACCTCTCTGACATATTTTTCACTTTTTTTTTATCTCTCTGTGTGACATTTTACAATGTTTTTAGGTCTACCGGTATTTTCTAGTTCTAGTTAACCATTTTTCTTTGGTGACATCTAATACTCTGTTCAACCCATCTCCTTCATTTTGTTTAAATTTTAACCATTACATTTTTAATTTAAAAAACTTCTATTTTTCCTCTTTTTTAAACCTCTTGAGTCAGTTTTGATTGTATCTCATTGTATGCATGTTGTGGTGCCACCTTTTATTTCTGTAAACATCCCATCCGTATTTTGTATATTAAATCTGAAACTCCAATATCTGATGTCCTTGGTGGTCTAAATCTATTTTTTTTATTTTTTATTTTTATTTTCACTCCTGGTGGCTAGTTTTACTGTAAATTTTGTGATTTTTATCTTATATTCAACATTATTTTATTTGGAGGAAACCTTGGAGCCTAAATTAAATATGAATTCCATAGGAGAGAATGATCATGTGTTTCCATGGGGATCCTGGCAGTATTGCAGACCTGGGACTGCTTTCCCCTTTCCAGATTATTAGGTATAATACAAGCATCCCAGGTCCAGCTCCCTCTCCTTACTGCTAATGTAAGGTTAAGTCGCCAGTCCTCAGTGCTGATATTAGCATTTACCCTCAAGTGACACCATCTTAAGTTTGCAATACAGCTCACATCAAACATTTTACCTCACTATATTTGCTTTTTTTTTTGCTTAGACCTCTGAATACTTTTCTCACCTATTTCCAACCCAGCAATGCTATAAAATTATGTTTTATGTAGGATATGCATTTTTACTTTCTTTTGAAGAGGTTCTTTTACAGTCTCTTAATTGGCCTACTATTAGAAGCTGAATATAGATAATTGTTTATAGCACAATAGCAATCTGGGAATTATCAAAATAATTTCATCAGTATAGGTCACTATAGATAAGACAAATCGGAATATTTTAGGACAACAAAAAAGAATTGGTATTTGATTTGTCCATATTAGTTATCTGTACTGATAACTTGCTACTTCGTGCTTTTTTTTCCGGCTTTTAATTATTTATTTATTTAATATATTCTTATTGATTTCAGAGAGGAAAGGAAAGTGAATGAGAGAAATATCAATGATCTACTTTGTGCTGTTTGAATACAACCTAAACAATTGTATTAAAAATATATGAAATATTGCTGTTTTACAAAAGCAGTAACTAGGCCATTAGAAAATTACTACCTTCTAGCTTTTCTTAAAATTTCTATTTTCTTATTCTAATATGTTTAGTAGGTTCAAAGGAAAAGGGAGAGTTGGTTCATTAAGAAATCAAAGAACTAAAGTAAGATGAAAGATGTCATTTGACAATTCTTTCTTAAGTTAATACTATTTATATACTTATGTATGAATACCTTCATATGAATTTACTTAATCATCCAATTAATATTTATAGAGTGTTTGCTATATGCAATGTACTATTTCACATCCTAGAAAACATAGCAAGAAACAAATAAAAATCTCTACACTTATGGATCTTGTGTCCTAATATCAAGATAGACATAAATAAGGAAAAGTAGTAAAATTGTATGGTAGTTCTAAGGATAAAAATAAACCTTGAAGAGGAATAAAGTATGATGGGGGTACAATATTAATGGGTAGATAGAGGTACTGCTTCTGATCACTTTATTAATGAACCTTGTAATCAGAGCTGACATGTCACAGGTAAAACACTGCCATAATCAGGGGAAAATATTATGGGTTGAATTGTGTCATCCAAAAAAGTGGTATTGTTGGAGTCCCAGTATTTTAGAATGTGACCTTATTTGGAAATAGTGTCTTTACAGAAGTAATTTAGTTAAAATGAGACTATTAGGGTCCTTAATCCAACATCACCGGTGCCCTTATTTAAAAAAAGAAAGGAAAATTTTGACCCAGAAATAGACTTGCAGTCAGGGAGAACCCCATATGAGGATTGTCTTGTGCTGCAGAAGCCGAGGAGCACCCAGAAGCCTGCAGAGGCATTGAGAGGGAGCATGGTTGCACCAACACCTTCATCTCGGACTTCTGGCTTCCAGAACTATGACACAATAAATATCCGTTGTTCAAGTCACTCAGTTTGTGGTACTTTGTTATGGTAGCCCTAGCAAACTAACAGCCATAATTTATTGTAATTAAATCTTAAAATATTCAGAACAATAGTAGATGGATGATGAGCTAAAGGGTTCTAAAACTACTTATAACCCCCTGTAAGCCAGGCAGTTTTTGGTTAATAAATATATATTTACTATATACCAGTAAGTATTCTAAGTGCATTGTAAATATTAACAAATCTGTATCTAGATAGCAATCGTACTATGTAGGTTCATTTGTTATCTCATTTTAAAGATGTGGAGTCCAAGTTTGGTCTCACCATCTACTTCTACTTCCTAAGAGAAGGAAAACAGTCAAAAAAACATTAAATGACAGTGCTGAGATTCTTGGGTTTCATATAGGAGATTTCCCATAACATGTGTGTACATACACAATTTTTAAAGGTCCCTTTTGTTGGTGATAGTGAAAAAAGGGCATGCCCATGTTCCAGTCCCACCTCCATGTTTCCTCTGCCATACACCTTGGCCACCTCAATTAAGCTTTATCAGTCTCCATTCTTACACTTGCTCATTCTAACTGGGCTATTGTAAAATTAAATCAGGAAATAGATATAAACATAAACATAAAAAGGAGTAAAGTTTTTAATCCATAGTTTGCCCTGAGGATTTTTATTTTTAGAGGAAATATTTCTTCAATATCCCCCAAATAATGTATTAATTTATACATAGTTTGTGAACATTTAGATCTAAAAACGCATTTAAATTATTTGCACTATACTGAGTGGCTAGATTATTATGACCACCTGATGTTTGTAGGCAAAGTAGCTATAATTTCGCGCTGAAGTGGCTAGAGGGCCAGACCATTATATAGGGAAGCAGGTTGTTCACCACGACAGTAGAAGCGATTTTTTTCTGAAGATATGGGTAAACAATGCGATTTAACAGCCTTTGAACATGGGATATATATGTTTCAAGCCTTGTTTCAAGAAATGTTTCAAACCTTATGCTTAACAATGAGGAAAGACAATTATCAACAATACAACTAGAATCCTCATCTTGGTAGAGCAAACAGTCTGTGGTGGTAACAATCTATAATAATAAAAGGGTAATATGCTAATTAGACTGGACATCCTTCTGGACATCCTTCTGGATGAAGCCGGGGCCAGAGGAAAGCCTACATCCCAGGCGCCTGCCGCGGCTGGAGCAAAGCCCGGGTCCCGGGTGCCAGAGGGAAGCTGGTGCCGACAGCAGGGAAATGAAGGCCTACTCTTGCATGAATTTCGTGCATCGGGCCTCTAGTCTACCCTAATACAA
>NW_006291976.1:631800-695774 GCF_000327345.1 Myotis davidii
GGAGCCCTCCGTCACTGAAGCAATCAAGCCTCATGTTAGTTTCAAGCTGCCTGGCTGCCAGAGGCCATCTTGGCTGGCAGTTAATTTGCATATCTCCCTGATTAGCCAATGGGAAGGGTAGCGGTCGTACGCCAATTACCATGTTTCTCTTTTATTAGATAGGATATATATATTTGAGAGGTTTGGGCACCATCTTACTGAGGCTGCTAAGGCCCTGAGAGGCCATGTGATCTGCCTGTGGTTACTCAGCCAGCCAAGGGGTGGAACTAGACTTTAAACTGAGGTCATTTTTAGTTCCTAAGCTCTCACTAATTTAACGCCCTACACCAAGTATGGAGAGAATACTGGATCAAGCAGCCCAGGCTCCAGTCAGGCCTCTCAACTGTGTGATTTATGGCAACCGGCCTTAGCTTCCCCAATGACAGTGACCTTGATTATATGCTCCTTATGACATCAGGAAGACAAAATGCAACAATGCAACACTGGTAACTCTCTGAAAAATTCTACGTGCTGAGCAAATCCAAGGGGTAATTAAGAGATATTGGATCTCACACAGGTTTTATTTGTCAAACAGACCTTTGGCAAACATTAAGAATACTCACAGAAACTCAAAGCTCTGAATTGGATAACAAAGTAAACATAATTCCTCTCAATAAAATGCTGTAGTGTGCCAATGGTTCACCTTTAATGAATATATTTATAAGCTATTTGATCAACTTGTTCATGTCTTACCTCCGAGGCATCACTGAACTTCACATTCTACTCTTTATTTTATTCAAACCTCATTTTCTGACAATGAACCTTCTACGGTGGGTTTGTGTATGTCCAGAGATCTGGCTCAGGCCCTTGCCTTTTACCAACTTGCCTTATGACAAGTTGTTTTCCCAATGCCTCATTTTCTTCATTTACATTTGTGAGATGAGTGGATTCGACAAAATGATGTTGGAGACAGTAGCTCCCACGTCTAGCCAATTCTCAGAATCACATGTAGGTCTTATTTAAAAACCCGTTTATGAGCTCAGCAATAGGAGGTTCTGACTTCAGAGATTTGAGGTAGGTTCAGAATCCACAGTAAGGTTATCTAACAGTTATTGAAAGCTAATTTTTGCCAGATATTATGGTCAACGTGGTATACAGGCCTGTTTATACTTAAATCATTAAAACTGTTTGAGGTGAATACTAATACCATTCCATTATATATATTCCAAGTTTTTAACTCCTGCTCATTCCTTATAGTCTCTTGTTGCTTGTTTGTCTTTGTGACTGACTAGAGGCCTGTTGCACGAAGAGATTCATGCAATAGGCCTTCCCTTCCCTTGGCTGCTGGCACCAGTTTTCCTCTGGCACCCTGGACACAGGCCTTTGCTCTGGCTGGGCTCTGGCCAGAGCCCTGCCCCCAGCCATCAGGCTTTGCTGCTCTGCTGATCCCAGGGGTGTGAGACCTCGTGGCTCCACTGTTCTCGGGGCCTCACAGCTCCACTGATCCCAGGGGCGTGAGACCTCACTGCTCGGCAGGCTTTGGGTATGTTTGGCTTTGCTCCACCACTTGGAGCTCAGTATGCAAATTAACCACCATCTTTGTTGGTGGTTAATTTGCATATCGCCCTGATTAGCCAATGGGAAGTGTAGCGAAGGTATGGTCAATTTCCCTTTTTGTCTTTTATTAGATAGGATAAGTACAGGGGTGGGGGAAAGTATGTTTACAGTTGTTCATATGGAAAATAATCCAATGATTAATAAATGATAGTACAAGAATGAATTCTGTTTTGCGTGCTCACAAGTCTAAACCTACCATTGCCCACACAGTATATACCTGCTCTAGATTCTAAACCTGATAATCCCAATGTCTACAGATTCTAGAAATCTAAATCTTGTGTTCATTGTTTCTTTGTTTTGATTAAGAAACAAAGAAATATGATTGCTTGATGTTAATCATATTGAGGGTCTTGAGAAATGAAGATGGAAAAGTTTTATTTTTTTTATTCTTTAGAATATTTTTTGTTGTTGCTGATTCCAGAGAGGAAGGGAGAGGAAATGAGAGATAGAAACATCAATGATGAGACAGAATCATTGATCGGTTGCCTCCTGCATGCCCCACACTGGGGATCGAGCCTGAAACCCGGGCATGTGCCCTGACTGAGAATTGAACTGTGACCTCCTGGTTCATAGGTTGACACTCAACAACTGAGCCATGCTGGCCAGGCTGAAGTTGGGAAAGTTTTAGATGCCAGTGACCAAGGCCCACTCCAGCCTTATTTGAGGGGAGAGTGTCAGCTCAAGACTCTCTGATGAAACTCCTTATCCATACACATGTCCCGGGTCTCAGAATCCTGAAAGCAATGTTCTCTCCACATGGCTCTCAAGGCAGCCTGACTTCTCTCTGCCCTGCCAGGGCTCCAGACTAAGGGTGACTTTGGTTTATTTGTTTGCTTTGATTTGGTTATTCCTTTTTCTGGGGTGTGCATGTGGAGGTATCCTTGGAAACCTTTCCTACCTTTTTAAGGGATAACCAGTTCCTCAAAAGTTTTTTTTTTTCCTTAAATCAGAATCTATTTGTTATGCAGCAGCAGGGTCCATCAGCTCTTCATAACTTATACATTTAAAAAATAATATGTATATATTAGAATTTAATATTCTGTTAGAATATAATAATCATGAGGGCAGGGACCATAACGGTCTTAAACTCAACTCTATCTTTTGTACTGAGGAAAGTTCCTACACATAATATTTTCTCAAACCTTCTATGTGACATTGTTAACAACAAAAACACATCTGTGTGACTCAAATATTCCTCCATTTCTTACCCATAATCAAATGAAAAAGAATATCTAGACTAAATGATGGATTGTATATTGGAGTCAGAATTTTACTTGAGAGCTATGCTGTCCAATACATTAGCCAGGAGCTATATGTGGCTATATTCATTTTAATTTAAATTAATGAAAATGAAATTTAAAATTTAGTCTTTCAGTCACACTCATGATATCTTCATCACCACAGGAAAAACATTTATTGAATGACAATCCTATGTATGATAATTCAATCCTCTACCTAAAAACTAGATTTTGTAGCTCTCTGAATTTCTTTAGTCATGGTATGTGCCCTGGACTAAGCAACTACCTTATTATTTCATTAGAAAATTTTCATTTCTTCTGCACTCCAATATCCTTAACTCTATTTATCCAACAGCCTGCATCCCCTCTCTATAGCAATAGGCTTTGCCAACTGGGGTTTAAGCACAAACTCTAGTTATTTCTTTTAAATATTTAATGCAATTCAGTCAAAATGAAAAAAAACCCACTAGTTTTATTATTAAGCAATATATTAAGTAGCCACCCCCAATTTTTTGCCCTATCCCTGATTCATAAGAATGAAATGAGGTATGGGAGAACAAATATTTCAACATAAGTGCACATACACACAGCACACACATGTATAAATAGTACATAATTAGATAATCAAAGGTGGTTTTTGTCTCTAAGGCCTTATCAGAACATGATCGTGTTCAATTGGCTGGTTCAGAGAGCCCAATGCTTTTCACTCATCCAAATACTAGTAACTCAACTCTGTTACTATGAAGGGCTTCATTCAGCCTGATATAACCATGTGTTAGTGCTTTGTTTAGAATTATTTTTGTAATATTCCCTTGAAGAGAAGATACAGTATCCTGTCTTTGCAGAATAGTTTAGTCATAGTTCCAGAAATTTATTATACCTTTTGAAGTGAAGTTTTGTAGACTAGATATATAGGCATATAACCATGGACAGAGCGACAGTGCGGTGACAAAGGCTAACTGCTGTGTTAAAGAAGGATGACTTTCAGTGCTATTCTTGAATGTGTGTGACTTACTGATTGTGTGACTGTGATGAAAAATAAAGTCACATTCACCCTTTGGAAAAAAGGCAGCCTGTGTATGCAAGGTATTACAATTGCATATCAATTTAATATTTCGTGTGTAGTGTGAAATTTAATGCTTGATAAATAACAAAGAAATGAATAAGGAATCTAAAAGCGAAACATAAGCATTTCATTTGGTCCCCTTTGCACAATAGAATGCCAAAACATTTGCTGATACACTTCTTTCAGCTCTGAAGCATAACCCCATTTCCTTTAAAATATTACCTGAATCCTGCTGTGATTTAGAAAGAAAAGTGGCATCAGTCTAATCATGGAACATAAAATTGACTTGGTTATGTAGTTTACTGGCTTATCTGTCAAAACAGAATTCAAATGTATTTTAGGATTAATTTCTGAGATTTAAAGAATAGTAAGGAAACTGTTCTTATTGCAACTAGCTAGTTATTAATATTACTAGAGGCTCAGTGCACAAAAATTCATGCACTCAGATGGGAGGGTCCCTCAGCCTGGCCTACACCCTCTCTCAGTCTGGGACCCCTTGGGGGATGTCCACCTGCCGGCTTAGGCCTGGTCCCCAGGGGATTGGGCCTAAGCTGGCCGTCAGACATCCCTCTGGCAGCCCTGGAGCCTTTGGGGGATGTCTGACAGTGGGGACTGGGCTTAAGCCATCAGCCGGACATCCTTAGTACTACTGAGGAGGAGTGAGAGGCTCCCGCCACCGCTGCTGCTCTTGTGGCTGAGCAGAGCTGTCAGCCCAGCTTGTGGCTGAGCAGAGCTCCCCCTGTGGGAGCACAATGACCACCAGTGGGCAGCTCCTGCATTGAGCGTCTGCCCGCTGGTGGTCAGTTCACATCATAGTGACCAGTCGGTCCATCCTTAGGGTCAATTTGCATATTACCCTTTTATTATATAGGATAAAGAAAAGAAAGCAAAGGGAAGTTGGACACTGTAAGCATGGTCACCTGGGAATCTTCACCAGGAAGCTACAGCTTCACCAGGCATTCCTCCTCCAAGGGGGTTAACACCCCTCCCCTTCCCCATCCAGTACTGGGCTGTGGGGGGTGAAGGGGGAGGTAGGCAAATGCTCAGCAGAAGTCAGGGTGGTGCAGGGGAGGTGCTTCCTGTCAGTCTAGACTGGGAAACAATGGATTGGCTAGGGGTGGACCCCATCAGAAGCATGCAAAATCTTGAAAAGTTAATGGGTTAGTTTGAAGAAGCTCCTGGTTAAAATCCTCAGAAAGAGTTCCTCTCTCTTGTTCTCTGTTGCTCCCTCTTGCTTGTAACCCGCTCCTGCCTGTGTCCTGCATTCTCTCTCCATAGCCGCGTGGCCCTAACAGCGTGGCCCATGGCAGGAGGTTGGGCTGGACTGGATTTTAATGTGAAGCAGAAGCTACAGGCAGGGGCCTTAATTCTGGTCTTGTTGAAGACAAGATTGGATGTCTTTTATGGTGGGATGGGCAGAAATGGGACCTTGGAGAGGAACCCCCTTAATTTTACACCATCAATAAAGCTTTCCATGAAATCCCATCCTCCCATGGGGGCCCCAGGAAATTTATTTCCTTGTGGCACCCCAAGAACTCCACTTCCACCGATAACAAAACTAAGTACAAACACAGGGGCAAATAAAGCAGGCACGGAAAGATAAAACCTCTGAAGTGTTATGTTTTGGAGCTTTTAGCTGATGTTAGCCATAAACATTGTGAATTTTAATGTATCTTGCCGCGACAAAGGCAATGTGGCAATCCATAGAATACATGGTAGTACAATTAGCCTCAGATGTTAATGTCCCTCCAGCTACATATGCACTTTACTATTGAATTTACTTTTCAATTCAGTAAAAAAGCAGCAGATCTGTTTAAATTCCTGTACATTTAAAGTGCTTAACGTAGTACTGGCAGGTTGTATATCCTAAGCAAATGTTTATAAAACAGATGAATAAATGAATGAATGCTTTAATTTTCTTTTAAATTATATTTAGTGTACTTGAGTGAAGCATTTTGCATTGCCTCTTTAAATAAGAATATTTAATGAAGGATTTTTGCTGGAGACAGTAAAAATATTTTTGCAGATTAAAAAAACTGTGGCTATTATAAATGTAGATATAGGTTGAAATTGTAAAATATTAATAGCCCTCTGGGAGAATATTGGTTTTGTTTTAAAATACCTTATTGTTTTGGATAATTATAAGAATAAAAACAAATAATTGCATGATAAAAATAAATAAGCAAGCAAGGAAAATAAACCTTTCTATTGAGCAATTTTTCCACTCAGCATAATTCCCTACAAGTACAGGTAAAATTGTGCCTATATCAATAGAATATTTCTTCCTTTTGCTAAGTAGTTCTCTACATTTGGCTTAACCATTCACCCTTTAAGCCACATCTTGATTGTTTCTTATTTTTACTATTATGAATATGTCCTATGGTTATTGATTTCTAGTTTTATTCCATGTAGTCAGAGAATATATTCTGCATAGTTTTTTTAAATTTGTTTTGATGTTTGTTTTTTAATGTGGCCCAGGATAATGTATACTAAGATAAAAGAACCAATTTTTTCATAGTCTCTCGAAAAAATGCATATTCTGCTACTTTAGGGTGGATCATCTTATATAGGTCAATTAGATCCTATTGGTTTATTTTATTGTTCCAATCTGTATTAGTTTCCTGTGGCTGCTGTTAAAATTAACACAAAGTTTGTAGTGTAAAATAAGAAGGAATGCATTCTTTCACACTTCTGTAGGTTAATATCTGAAATCAAAGTGTGGATAGGGCCTTAGTCTCTCTGGAGAATTTGGGGAAGCATCCTTTCCTTGGCTTTCTAGCTTCTGGTGTCTTCTGGCATGCCATTGTTACATCAATCCAACCAATCAATGTCTCTGTCTCCACATCCTCTACTCTTGTGTGTGTGTTTTCTTTCTGCTTCTTTTTTATAAGAACATTTATGGTGAGGATCAGATGGTGTTATAATTTTTGTTTCAATCACCACATATGATTTAGACACCTCATGAAGAGGACAATCTATTATGTTTACCTGTATTTCTAGTATTTCTGTTCTTTTTTCCTCCCTGATGTTCTAAGTTCCTTTTCCTAATTTTCTGTTTAAAGATCCTTCTTCAGCATTCTTCTGTCCTCCACAGTTTCAGATGAGAAATCTACTGTTATTCAAATGAATGCTCCCTATCCTATATAATAAAAGGCTAATATGTAAATCGATTGATTGGTGGAATGACCGGTTGCTGTGACGTGCACTGACCACCAGGGGGCAGATGCTCAATGCAGGAGCTGCCCCCTGGTGGTTACTGCGCTCCCTCAGGAGGAGCATTGCTCAGCCAGAAGCTGGGCTCATAGCTGGTGAGCGCAGCAGTGGCCATGGCAGGAGCCTCTCTCACCTCCATGGCAGCACTAAGGACCCCTTGGGGGATGTCCGCCTGCCAGGCTGTGAGAGGGTGCAGGCCAGGTTGAGGGACCCTCGCACCCCCCAGTGCATGAATGTCATTCACTGGGCCTCTAGTAAGTAATATGCCATTTCTTTCTGGCTGCCTTGAAAATACTTTCTTTGAATTTAGATTTTAGAAGTTTAATTATTTTGTGGCCTGAAGTGAATTTCTTTGAGTTTACCCTATTTGAGGTTCACATAACTTGTTGAATCTGTGTGTTTATATCTTTCATAAAATTTGAGCCATTTGCAACCATTATTTCTTCAAATGCTTTTTCAATCCTACTCTTACTTCTCTCCTTCTGAGACTTCTATGATATAAATGGTATTTCTTTTTGTTATTGCTCTGCACTTTATTGTCTGTCCATTCAGATTGAGTAAATTGTATTGAACTATCCTCAAATTCACTGTGTCATCTCTATTTTTGAGACTACCCAGTAAGTTTTCTATTGTAGTTGTATTTTTCAGTTTTATAAGTTCAATTTGGTTATTTTGATATCTCCTATTCCTTTCTGATTTTCTCATTTTTCACTATTTTCAAAAGAATTTGTAATTACTTGTCAAAACGTTTTATGATAGCTTCTTTAAAATTCTTGACACATAATTTCAATACTAGATTCATTTCAGTATTGGCATCAATTGATTGCCTTTTCTTGTTGAAGGTATGATTTTCCTGAGTCTTATTTTGGTGTTTCGTTTTCTATTATATCCTGGACAGTTTGGCTATTATGTTAGAAGACTCTAGATCCTATTTAAATTTTTTATTTTAACAGACAACCACACTGTTTAGGTTCGGCACACAGGTCCTGTCCTACTTTTGTAGGCTGTAGTTGCAATGACAGTGTAATTTTCAGAACATATATGGTACTGTTTTCATCTGCTTGGTTTATTTCATGCTTCTTGGGCTCCCACTGGTCCTTGTTAATGCTGCTTCACGGGGCAGATCAAGCTCCCTGAGATAACACTTATTTATTACATATAGAAAATGCCATCTAATATCATTTATGCATATACTCATATGCTAATTCCATACTGAATAACAAAAAAGCAGAAAGGACCATTTGTGATGGGAAATGTGGAAGTTGATACAGAGGAAAAAAAGTGAAGGAAAAGAAAAAGGAAGAACTAATGAGGAAAACAAGTGATGAGAGAGACTAAATGAAGCGAGAATGCTGAAAAAAGTGTAAGGCCAAAGAACAAAGGGGAGAAGGAAGGAGAAAGCAAAAAGGAGAAGAAAAAAAAAAGTGATTAGAAGAAAATATGAGGAAGGAAGGGGAAACAGACCCCAGTAGAAGTCTAAATCTTTGAACATCAGAGGTTTGCTTTTACCTTAATTTTAAGAAAATATTAATATACAAATTTTTACTATGAAGTTGTATATTATGTATATCTTTCTTATTATGCCTTTAATATTCCAACAATGGAAAATTGTATGTAATTAATAGCACCTCTTCCCTCCAAAAGCAAATCAGGCATATGTAAAACAATCTGGAAATTTTTTCAGAACAATTATTTTCTTTGTATTCAAATCGTAGTGTGCATGCAGTCTTTTGAAAGTTTGCCTTGAATTGAAAGGGTCCTGTTTATACTATTCTCTGTGCTGTATAGATTTGGCTCCTTCCCCACCCCCATACTTCGATATCTTTGAAAATAGAACTTTATTTTATCTTTTTATGCTTATCATCCAGAGGTGTACTAGTAAATAGAGAACAACAAATACTTCAATGAATAACTGGGAGTATTATGTATAAAATAATGAAACACCAAACACTAGAAGAAATGCGTAAGATAAAGTGAACATTTGATCCCATAGAAAGTATAACATCAAGCAAGAATTCAACTTTATTTCCTTATGGAGATTAGATCTTGGTGATGGGTGCAGGGGGGACAAAGAAAATCATAGTTGCAGACTTTGGAACCCAGATCTCTATAGTTTTACACCATATTTATTCTTTGCCTCTTGTTTCATCAAGTAGCCTAAGTACTTTATGCTGTGAAAAATAAAGACAAATACATTCATTGAGTATATTCGTGGCAGTGGAAAGCAACGTGGGTGAAACTGATGTACAATCTTGGTTGGTCAACTCAGGCTGTTCTTTCAGGTAACTGCAATCACCTTCCTGTCCAGGTGCTCTGAGATACCTTATTTTAACCCCAGCAACTTATGTAGACGGCTAGATTGTAAGTCCATACTCCTTTCCTATGGTGCTTATCCCCTCTGAGTGGGCACCAAGCTAAGATGGCATAAGCTGGTGTTCATTAAGTTTTCCATTAAGCATCAACTCCCCAAATTCATCAAAAAGCACAGGAAGAAGGAATAGATTTAAATTACTAGATCTTCAGATACTTTATATTAAATGAATTTCTTTAGTGCTATCTTGGTTTAGGAGGTTTATTTTTAGTTTATATTGAACATGCTGGTTGAATTAATATCTGACAGTTACTTTCCAATAATGTTAGCTTAGTTATATCTAGTTTAAATTTTTATTTTTACGGCCAAGTGAATTGTCCATTAATATAGTCAGTGCAAAGACTGCTATATAGTCAAAGGACTGTCGCTGGTGGAAACATGACTTATACAAGGCCAAACAATTATTTTGATTTATTTTCATCTCTTGGACTTATTCTCTGAGTGTTATTTTAATAACAATTAAGTGTACTGATTTTGTTATTATTAAGAAGATTGAAAGTTTCTGAACTGGCTCATGAACCAGTTTCATTATGTACCTGGGTTTAATTTAATTTTGAATGACAATGTTTTCCTATTTATTTCTCCTTGATCTCAGACTTCATTTTATCATTGTCTTTAGAACGTGGCCAAGTCGAAAACAATAACAAATGTTTTGATTCAGAACCATAAATTTTACACTGGCTGTAAATATTAAATAAATTTGCTTGAAGGAATGTAGAAAGTCAGTAAGGCTAATAAAGCATTTCTTGCTTTTCCTCTTCAGGTAATAATTGCATTTTTGTGAATCTACTATGTGAAAAACACTGATTAAAATTCCATGTTAATTTTGCAGGTGATGGAAGTCAAAGGACAAATGATCCACGTCCCAGAATCAAATTCCATTTTATTTTTGGGCTCTCCATGTGTGGACAAGTTGGATGAACTCATGGGCCGGGGACTGCATCTCTCAGACATCCCCATCCATGATGCCACCCGAGATGTCATTTTGGTTGGCGAGCAGGCTAAGGCCCAAGATGGCTTGAAGAAGAGGATGGATAAATTAAAGGCAACTTTAGAAAGAACTCACCAGGCCCTGGAAGAAGAGAAGAAGAAAACAGTGGATCTTCTATACTCTATTTTTCCCGGTGATGTAGCCCAGCAACTGTGGCAAGGGCAGCAAGTGCAGGCCAGAAAGTTTGACGATGTCACCATGCTCTTTTCGGACATAGTTGGCTTCACGGCCATCTGCGCACAGTGCACCCCCATGCAAGTGATCAGCATGCTGAATGAGCTCTACACCAGATTCGACCACCAGTGTGGATTTTTGGATATTTATAAGGTAAAGGGGTTTAATTATTTATATGTAAATTCTTTTTAATAAGACATTGTGATCTTAATTAAATTGTAGGGACCTACTTTTCTTTTTTGTACTTAAACTGGATAATAAATTATTGATACCTCTTATTTAGACATCTGTGTACAGACATCTGTGGTCGCCCCATGCTGCCTGCTTGTTCGGTCGTCTGGTGGTCCCTCACGAACCCCCCTGCTAGCCTGGTCATCTTGTGAGGCCGTGAGGGTTAATTTGCATATTACCTCTTTATTATATAGGATATGTTTTTGATCAGAATTTGAACTGAGGCTTGTCTTATTCTAGCCTACAATATTTCCACAAGTCTAGGCTGTGGTCTAGACAAAGATGAAATACTAAAAGCAAAAAATAGAGCCTGTTTCAGGACTAAGTTACATGATCAATAACTACAGTTATATTGTCGAGTGATAAGAAAAGCTCTAAGAACACCTTAACCAAAGCCATTCCCCCCCTTTCCAGTAGCAAGTAGTTCAGAGTTTCGAGAAGCTGCACCTTAAAAGTTGGGCATTCTCCCACCTGCCATCCTCCCTGTGTGTCAGCAACCAGTCAGCATCTTCTCCCTATTTCTCCTCACAGAGACATAGCATATCAAGAATGGGGCAGAGGGATCTACGATCTAGAGTGCAGGCAGTAGGCATATAAGTTTAACATAATGAATCTTTTTTTAATCATCTTTCCCAGGCGGCTCTGAAAAATGGTGCTAATAAAATACTTTTCTCTGTTGGGGTAGGAGGGCATTCCCTCATCAAAACTCGAACTGGGTTTGGATATGTTGGTGGAGTTAAACATCAAGTATCGATTTCAGGCTTGGGTTGGGGAGAAGGAGTAAAACAAGATGGAGCAACCAGGAAATGCCAGGAGCAGAATTCAGTTAGATCAGGGAATCTGATGTTAAAAATCTAAAAAGCAACAACACAAAGTTCATATTGGCAAGGGAATGCAAGTATTCTAAGTCCAGGTAGGAGAGCTAAGTCCCGCAGAGTAGGAAGGGGCAGAAATCAGACTCAGGAGACACAAGACCTTGGGCCTGGGTACAAGGGGACTGGAAATGGAAACCAGGCAGTGTGTCCTGGGAGAAGTAAGAAGATGGCATCAGGACACACTTTGATACAAAACCAAAGGCTTTTCCCTGGCCAGGAGCAGATGTAGAGTCAGAGAGGAGCCCCTCTCTAGAGTCAAAGGGAACCAACTTGGGCAACTTCATCGAAAGACAGAGATGTCTTTTGAGACCTTAAATGCCACAACAGGAACTAGCCAGCCGTGGGCAAACTACGGCCTGCGGGCCGGATCTGGCCCGTTTGAAATGAATAAAACTAAAAAAAAAAAAAAAGACCGTACCCTTTTATGTAATGATGTTTACTTTGAATTTATATTAGTTCACACAAACACTCCATCCATGCTTTTGTTCCGGCCCTCCGGTCCAGTTTAAGAACCCATTGTGGCCCTCGAGTCAAAAAATTTGCCCACCCCTGAACTAGACCCACAGAGATGCTAGAATTAGCAGGTTATTTCTATCCGTTCTTGAAAATGAATAAAATATATTTGGGACACTCATAGCATTAATTCAATTTGCAAATTGCTAGATACCTTGAGCTCTGAAAATCTTCAAAGACCAGTGTAAATACCCTATTGACTTTATAAGCTCCACACCTCCACAGATACAATAGCAATAAAAAGGACTAGTAAAACCATTAAGATCATGTATGTTTCATTTAGTTGATAAGTGTAGATTGATATGTGTAGATTGTTTAGTCTCTCTTTAGTCTATTAACTATAGATTCCTATTAACTATAACTCCTTGGCTACTTTGTGGCGGGGGGGAAAAAGTCTGCACATTCTAAAAATAAATACAGACTGCAGAAGTAAACAGGATAGATATCCATGATAGAAAGGTTTATGTAGAAGGTGATCAGTATTCACTTTTCAGTGGGCATGTTCACATCCCAGGGAAGCTGAGAGCCAGGTGAGCCCTTGGATTTATATGTCTTGGTGCCGATCCCCAAGGCTTTGCACCGATGCGCTAGCAGTTTGTAAATTAGAGAAGGAGCTATGTCAGATTTGAATCCCCCTCTTAAACCTCCTTGGTAAGGGCTGAAAGCAGACGTTTCTCACATCAAGTTACAAGGCTGCGGAACTCTCTGCCTCAGGAATTTTGATGTGTCTTGCCATTTGACAGTATGGAGCTCCTGCAGCGGCTGCTCTCTGCACCGTCAGCCAGGCTTCAAAAAATACAGCAGAATCTCAGGGATATCGCTCCAGTGTGACCTGGATTTTGCAGGGGGGGTGGCGGGAGGTGGCTGTGGGAATGAGGTGCTTTCTTTTCCCCTTATTTTGTTTTATGATAAAAAAGCCTTTTAAGTACTTAGGTACTTAGGTTATTCTTGGCATTTTATAAATATGTATATAACATGTTACTCCATTTCCCAGCACTGAATGCCAGGTCCATTTAGTAAAGAATGAACGTTTCATTCTCCGCCCCCTCCCCAAGATTTACATATTTTCTGCTTTTGAAATGAAAAGCTACTAAAGATTTATGCTAGTTCTTTTTAGTGGATTCCATCAACATCAATGCCTTTTACTTTTGCTGCTCTTTCATTGGAAATGAAGTAACAGTATCTTCCTAGAAAATCTAGAAAAGAGGAATTTCTGAAGTGAAAAAACACACGCTATTCTATTCATTTATTCACTCAATCAATAAGCATTTTTGAGTCACTCACTTAATAACAGGGCATGAGTCCCATAGAAACCTATACAATGTTATGGAAATTAGTATGTATTTTTAGCACAATTTTAATGAGCAGAAAAGAACTAATTTATATGCTTTAGAAGGTAAGGTGAAAGTCACAGATAAGCATTCTGTTCTGATATCTTTTCGACTGGTGGGATTATATTGTCGAATTTTAAAATACCCTAAAAATTACCTGACAAAGGTTTTGTTTCATTTATATGTTTGCCTTTGGCAAGCACTTAGGCTGGAGGTAAGGGTCAAACAAGGAGAAGGCTGGATCCTTTATCCTGTTGCTCTCAATCCGTTCAGCTAGAGCTGCTGAATCCCAATGCTGGCTTCAGTACACTATCCGGAGTTTTCATCTTTCCACCTTTAACCACTTAGTTAACCTCTCTGCTTCAGTTTTGCCATCTGTAAATAGACTCATTTTATCTACCACATAGTTATAGTTTTTGAGCTTTTAAATGAAATTTATGTAAAAAGCTTATTACGATATTATATCCATGGCAGTAAATGTAAATGTTAGTGATCATTCTTCAAATAGGTGTTTCTGGGTATGTATGGTGAGTGTGTTTCGTATGCATATGTGCATGTGTTTGTGTGTACATAAAGATTGTGTAGCTGGTGCTTATTACATAAAGATAAAACGCCTATTTGCTCAAGTTAATCCTTTCAGGTTATTAGAACTACATTGTCTGCCAGAGGAAGACTGAAGGGAGGGTAGGTAGAGAGGTAACAGTAGGGGGAGAGACATAGATCCCTGAAATACAGGATTTGTCTGATCTTTACTGGGTCCTTATGGATCTTATTTCTCCAAGATGGGTCCACAGTTCATCTGCATGGCTTAGTTTTATCTAAATAACTTGAGCCACAATATGAAAGTCATGAAGACAAAAGTGTTGCTTTAAGTCATGTCGACTTGTGCCATGTCTTGACCAACACTATGAAACTGAACCTAAAATGTTTATCTTTTTATATTCTAATATGACAACTGGGATTTTTTTTTCCTCTATATTCAGAGAACATTTCCTTTTACTCTTGTGGCAAATTCTGAAACAGTTAAAAAGCTAAAATAATTTGGATTGCCAAGCAGAAATCGAAACTGATAAAAGTGTCTTGCTGAATTTATCAAAGTGTTTTGGGGTTGTTGTTTATACCCCTGTTGATTTTTAATTTCCTAAAGAGTGGCAATTGCTAAGATATTGATGTTTTTGATTTGTAGAATACTGAGTATTATGGACTGAATGTGTGTGTCCTCGAAAAATTTAATTATTGAAACCTGTCTCCCAGTGTGATGGTGTTTGGAGGTGGAGCCTATGGAGGGTAATTAGGTTCAGGTGAGATTATAAGGACAGGGGCACCATGATGGGATCTGTGTCCTTATAAGAAAAGTAAGAGATCAAAATTCTCTCTGCCAGGTGAGGACACAGGTGGCCATCTGCAAGCCAGGAAGGGGCCCTCACCAGTGAATGGAACCAAACTGGCCAGGACCTTGATTTAGGATTTCTCAGCTTCCAAAATTGTCAGAAAGAAAACTCTGTTTTTAAGCCACCCGATCTATGGTATTTTGTTCTATCAGCCTGTATGCAATCAGACACAAAGGAAATGTGTATCAGTTCTGAAAACAAGTCTGAAAATTTATGATGCATGTCTCTAGCAAGTTTTCTTAGTGTATTCGGTCCATGCTGCTCAGATTTCCGATGTCTGTAAGGGTGAATATTACACCATGATGCCTTACGCGGTTTATGTCATTACAGAATGTCTAACTTTTGTGTGGCCATAAACTATAAAGAAATTCTGAGCTAAGCTGTTTGTCACTAACACCTTTTTCAAAATAGTATGGCAAACTAGCTTTTATTTGTGTCCATTTTGCAAGTTTTACCACATAGTGAATTACTTCAATATGTTTATTTTAAAAATCCACCTAAAATACCAACTTCTCTTCATAAAGAATTATTGTCATTAAGTAGTAATTTATTTTATCCTGAGGTCCTTTAGCAGAGGATTTCTGGCATGCTTCAGAATGGGAATATGTCAGTTATGTTCCCATCAGGGTTTATCATGCCTGGCTATTGTATGAGTCTATGAAAATAGAAATTGATCTAGATCAGAGACTTCTCACTTACACTTACCTGAGAGGATAGCATCAGTGCCATCAGCAAATCATATTGAAGTTGATAGTTTCTATTACCTTTTTCACTAAACCTGTAATGAACGCTGTGCTGTAGGAGAAACATTGTGCACAATCCTCCCTCTGCTTACCAATTAGCAACAGTGACTTAAAGGGTACAGATTCCTTAATGCAAAATGGAACGAAAGGGATGGAATTCACATTTACTCAGTACAAACTGTGTTCCAGATGCAGTGGAAGATGCCTTTATTCTGATATTTGTTTTCCAGGAGAGCCCTGAGGGATGGGTGCTGTTACGTCCTTTTTGAAGATCGGTGTAGCAAGTGGCAGAGATATTATTGGAATTTAGTTCTGATTCAGCTAAAAGCTTGTATTTTAGAAAACAATGGCAGAAATCATTTACGAATCAGATAGCTAATGTTCCTAATTAGTTAGAGGCAGAAATAGGACCAAAGATTGTTCTAGCATTTATCTATGTAGACTTCATAAATTGGTATCCTGTAACTTTGACAATCCCCAGGAAAATTTTATACCTTTAAAATGAGAACAACAGTATGTCACAGGATTGTTCACAGGGTGAAAAAAGCTAATAGCAAAAGACCTTTTTATTATGAACAAGAGGCCCTTGACATAATAGTTGGAGGGTGAGCTTAAATTTTTAAATTGCAATTTGAATTTTAGCCTAGAGTTAAGAATATAACTAATCTCCTTTTTAAAGACATTCAACAAATCTGCACTAATTAGTATGTGTGGCCTTTATAAAGATTTGTTCTCTCTGGCTCAAGGAGAATAGAGAGGGTATTGATGCAGAAGTTAGAAATTTCAGCTTAGTGGAAGATCCTTATGAAAGTCAGTGTCCCAACAATGAAAAACATTGTCTGCAGCTGTATGATCTGGTCATTGGAATGATTAACACAAGCTACAATCTTTTGATGGGATTGACAGCAGAAATTCTCAGAAAGTCATTTCATTCTATGAGATTCTAGATTCTAGATACTCAGTGTTGGAGCTGTATTTGGTTGGCTAGGAAAATGTCTCCAAAGTGCAAATCAATCTTGCTGACTCCCTATTAATAGGTTATTCGTGTATGGCAAATGATTTGGGTATATGTTTATTTTATAAACATTTTTAAAGTGGAAGAAATGATAATGTAACTTTATCTTAAATTCGAGTGTTTTGTAGTGAATGTTTATATATTTTGATGCATTTTTCAAGCTTTGAATTGTTAACATGGCTTTGAACAAGTTGGAAAACTAAGAAATCACTGAGGCAAAATTCTTGTTAGACGGCTGATCCAGGTATGTGTGTGTGTGAGTGTGTATGTGGCTATGTGTTGAAATCTATGAAAGCTACCTATTAAAATAATGCTGTTCTTAAAATAATGTAAAGGAATATTCTAAAATATATTCCTTTGACTTTCAAAATTTGATATTGTACAGATTTTTTTCTGTTATCATAAAAATAAAACCGTATGCCTCTCCCTTTTCCACTTATTACTAGTGTCACTGCCTTGTAAACTGTAGGTCCTATTTCAGACCGCTGATGAAAGAAGGTGCTTTGACCATTAGGAAGAAGTCAGATCAGCACTATTGAAGCTGCTTATGACAGTGCAATCAATGACAGTGAAATATAGGGGGAAGGGTATTAGATATAATTTTTATTCTGTCCTTTTTACTTAAGTCACATGACCGATCTGTGCCCAACTTCTACTTCTATAAACTGGAAACAGTGGTATTGGTCTCACATTTTCATTGCAGGTGACACATCTGGAGTCATTTATATGAGAGAAGACTAAGGCTACAGAGAGTGTCATGAAGAATTTGCTGTGAAGGGAGGGTAGGAGATTGATTGTCTTAGTCCATTCAGGCTTCTAAAACAAAAAGACCATAGAGGAGGTGGCTTTTAAACAACAGAAACTTATTTATCACAGTTCTGGAGGCTGGGAAGTCCAAAATCAAGGTGTTGGCAGATTAGGTAGTCCAGTGAGGGCCCACTTCCTGCTTTAGTGATGGCTGTCTTCTTGCAGTGCCCTCATGTGGCAGAAGGACAAGGAGCTCTCTGGGGTCTCTTTTAGAAGGACACTAATCTCATTCATGAGGGTGGAGCCCTTACAAAGGTCCCCAATTGCTTTCCAAAAGTCCTACAACCAAATATCACATTGCAGATTAGGTTTCAATAAATGAATTTTGGGGGGACACATTCAATCTATAGAAAGGCTAATATTTGTTGAGTGCCTCAAATGTGCCAGATATTATGCTAAATTCTTTATATGATTCTTAATTTATTTTATATTTAACCAATACTTATTGATTATTGTCTTTGTTCTAAGTACTAAATTAAGCAGAAGGGCAAAATGGTAGATAAGACAGTCATGTTTCATATTGTTAGTTGCTTATAACTGAGCATTAGGGATAGACATTAAATAATTAAATAATACCTAGTTAATGATTAATTAAAATTACAATTATTACTAGGGGGTTATAAAATTATCTTCTTTAATCTTTTCAGAAACTTTGCAAAATAGATATTATCTCCCATTCACAGAAGGATAAAATGAGATTTTAAAAAGCTAAACAGCTTGTTTGAGCTCACAACGCTGATAGGTAGTTGAGTTAGCATTGCTCAGTCCTTTTCTATTCCATCAGGCATCTCTGGGAGGTCTCACACCTAAAGAAACTGAAGAAATTAAAATTAGCACAATATAAATGATCCAGAAGTAATTAGGAGCTAAAACCTACACATGTTTTGGGCCATTTCAAGAGTTTTGGTCTTAATCATAGGAGTGATCCAGCAATTGTGACGTCATTAAAGAGTTTTGAATGGCAGTGTGACGCAAGTAGATTTGCTTTATGAAAATCACTTTAAAATGGGGTGGGGTATAGGTTTGGATAGTTATTAGACAAAAGTAGAACATAAAGACAGTTTTGCCATAATTTAAATACATACCTTACCTGGGCTGGCAAGATACAAGAGGTTAAGTCAATACTGGAACCTTGAATGAACTGGTCAAGTTTGTCTAGTTAGTGGAAATACTTCCATTCCACTGTTTACCCGATCACTGGAATATGTTCTTATTTTGGCATTATGTAGACTTAACCTGAGTTGATAGAATAGACATATTTTGGAGTCATTTAACAGCGACTGAGTTTTAAAGGTAATTTATACATTATCTCTATTGACATCGCTCTTGATAGAGATGTTTATAATACAATTTGACTCAGTCATAATTCTTGAAGTGTCTACTATACTAGCACTCTGCTAGTCCCCGTGGGACTTAAAAAAAGATAACCAACATATTGTCTTTGTCTTCAAAGTTAAATGACTTAGCCATCTAGACAGGATGATAATTAAAAAAAAAGTATAAACACAATGACTGCAGTATAAGAGGTGTAGAAGCCAAGTTTTATTGGGGTTCTAAAAGAAGCAAAGATGATATCCTACTGAAGGATTGGGGACACTTTCAGAAAAGAAATGACTTGAAAGGTGGATGT
The DNA here is from genome assembly GCF_000327345.1 of Myotis davidii. Classification (NCBI taxonomy): domain Eukaryota; kingdom Metazoa; phylum Chordata; class Mammalia; order Chiroptera; family Vespertilionidae; genus Myotis; species Myotis davidii. The sequence continues at coordinate 650,986 of NW_006291976.1, forward strand.
GGAAATGTGACAAATTTGGCTCATGGAAGAGGGGTTGGGGAAGGCTTGTCTTCTGAACTGTAATTAATCTGGATAAAAGAAAGTAATTCCATAGATACCTGAGGCTATTGGGATTTATGGACGTTAGCTTATGTTTATTTAAAAAGTGAATTTTTAATATTTCCACTTGATTTATTAACTGGGCTGTCCTATCTACTTCAAGAAAAAAGACTTTATTTTTCCCAAAGCAGTTTTATGTTTACAATAAAATTGAGAGAAAGGTACAGAGATTTCCCATATACATCCTGCCCCATCGTCTTCGGAATTATCAACATCACTCACCAGAATGGCACATTTTTACCAAGGATGAAGCTACATTGATGCAGCACCCGAAATTCATAGTTTATCTTGGGGCTCACTCTCATATTTCACAGCATGTGGGTTAAGGCAAATGTATAATGGCATATATCCATCATTATAATATCATACAGAGTATTTTAACTGCCCTAAAAGTTATCTCTGCTTCACCTGTTCAACCCATCCCCTCAATCACAGGCAACCACTAGTCTACTTACTGTCCTCACAGTGTTACTTTTCCCAGGAATTTATATAGCTGGAATCGCACAGCATGTAGCCTTTTCAGAGTTGCTTCTTTCACTTGGTAATGTGTGTTTAAGTCTCCTTGTCTTGTCATGGCTTGATAGTTCATTCTCTTTAGTGCCAAATAATATTTTGTGCCTGGATGTACCACAATTTATTTACCCGTTTATGTACTGAAAAGTCATCTTGATTGCTTCCAAGTTTTGGCAATTTTATACAAAACTGCCATAAACACCTGTGTGTAGGTTTTTGTGTGGACATAAGTTTTCAACACCTTTAGGTAAAGACCAAAGAGCACAATTCCTGAATCATATGGTAAGGATATGTTTAGTTGTGTAAGAAATCACCAAAATGCCTTCCAAATAGACTGTACCTTGTTGCGTTTCCAGCAGCAATGAATGAGAGTTCCGGTTGCTTCACATCTTCATCAGCATTCAGTGTTGTTAGTGTCCTGGATTTGGGCCATTTTAATAGATGTGTAGTGGTGTATCTCACTCAGTATTGTTTTAATTTGTGTTTCCCTGATGACATATGATGTGAAGGCCTTTTCATATTAATTTTTTCCATCTGTATATCTTCTTTGGTGTCATGTCTGGTAAGGTGTTTGTATCATTTTTTTAAAAATCAGATTTTTTTTAATTGTTGAATTTTAAGAGTTCTTTAAATATTTTGTATAATGGTCCTTTATCAGTTGTGTCTTTTCCAAATATGTTTTCCCAATCTGTGGCTTGTCTTCTCCTTCTCTTGATATCATCTTTCATAGTACAGAAGTTTTTAATTTTAATAAAGTTTAGCTTATTAGATTTTTCTTTTATAGATTGTGTCTTTGTCTTTGTTATTGTATCCAAAAAGGCATCACAATACCCAGGGTGGTCTAGGCTTTCTTTTATGTTATCTTCTAGGAGTTTCATAGTTTTCCATTCTATATTTATGTCTGTGATCATGTTGAGTTCATTTTTGTGAAGGGTGGAAGGTCTGTGTCTAGATCCTCTCTTTTTGTTTTTTTGTTTTTCCTTGTGGGTGTCCAGTTGTTCCAGCATCATTTGTCCTAGAGACTACCTTTGCTCCATATGTTGTTTTTCTACCTTTTTCAACAATCAGTTGACTATATTGGGGGTATATTTCTGAGATCTCTATTGTGTTCCACTGATGAATTTGCTTATTCTTCCACCAATACCACACTGTCTTGATTACTATAACTATATAATAAGTCTTGAAACTTAACTGTTTTGACAGCAACTAACATTGTTTAGAATTTATTATATGTTTACTAAAAATTATAGCAGACATTCACCATATTCTGGGAAAATGTTTAGAATTCTGGTAAATCAAGAATCTCTGGAAACTTTGTTTTTGAAAATAATAGACTCAATACTTATTTTTATAAAGAGTGAATGGATAGATTTAGAATAGTAACTGAATATAAATGCAAGGGTGGGAAGTATAGAAAGTTTGTAAAGATCATTGAGTTATTCATTGTGATTGGAACATGGACTAAATTAAAGTGATAGTGGTGAATAAAAGTGGAGTCATACTAGTGAAGATCTTAGAAGACAGTTTACTATACAGGGGAAAGAATTGTTCAGTCTCCCACATCTAACTTGAGAATTTAGAAAGAAATTTTGATTGGGTATTTAGATATATTTTTCTTTGCTAATCTGCCTCGGTATTCAATAGTCTTCATGATAAACAACCTGGAGCCTGGCAACAGTATTTTCTTCATGATTGAGATTCCTGGGCAGAACTGAAATGTACTTTGATAGATCTACTGAGAGCTTTATCAGGAAAAGAGCTTTCTTTGATAGGCAGTCATTTGGGTTCTATTTTCCCTCATTTGGGAATAGTTCCCAGGCTAAATCACTGTTCTATTTATATCCATGACCTCCTTTTTCAATGCTGTATCAGCTGAGCACTACAGAGACTTCCTTAAGAGAAGTAGTATTTGGGTCAGAAACATCAACTAAAGTGAGTGTAATTAGATAGATTATATTTTTAAGGAATGAAGATATTTCTTGAAGCTTTGTTAGTAAATTTTTAAAGTTGTTTACATTTGAATTGCTAAACCATTATGCACAATTCACTTGGAAGTATTTAATTAAACTCAACAAACTTACTTTGGATCATTGAATATCTACTGTGCTAGGTGATTCTCAGCATTTGGGGTGTATGTGTGGGGGCCAGAAGTTGTAATCTAAGTTTCTGACAAATAAGGAAGTATCTGGAGAAGTTTATTGTCCCTATGGGTAGAGTGAAAGAGGAGTACATGGGAATGAATGGCTGGAGTTCAGGATAGAAGTGCTTTTCTCTTTTCTGAAAACTCATTGGCTCTTAAAAGAAGTGACTATCTGGATGAATGTTGTAATATTTTTAACTCACATCATATACCACGAGTCTTCAAATTTTGAGAATCATAAAATACACCATAAAATACACGTGAAAATGCATATAGCTGGGAGTCTGATTTAGGTGGGGCATGGGGCTCTAATGTTTACCAAGTACTTTTGGGTGATTCTTACACAGGTGGTCCTGAGAGTTGCATTTGGAAAGCTTTCTGAGAGAACAATTCCTGGGAAATAATTTCAGAGTTTCCCAAAAATGTAGAAATTAGATATAATTTAAAACAATTGATAAAACTCTTACTTAGTATTCTGACCCTTTGCCCCTTCTTTAGCGTTAGGTCACAGGGCTGTGGCAATATTCAGGCTACCCCATCCTGCCAGTCATCACCTGTGATGCCTCAGTTTTCTCTGGAATCTCTGGTACTGGTGAGAGGTCTGCATTCAGGAGGGAAGCCCCCCACCACATCCTGTTAATGTTAGGTGGAATGCCCTACAGAGACCTGGTTTACAGTGGAATAGAACTCTCAGGCAATAGCTGGTATGGGGGGTTGCCTGACAAATATGCCATCTTCTCAATGGCAGCTAAATAGATTAGGAGAGTGATGGAAGTGGTGGATGAAAAGCAGGTGGAGAGACGGATCCTGGAAAAAGAAAAAGTGGTGGAGGAGGAGGTACAAGTAAAGATGATGGAATGATGTCCATGGGGAGAGGAATAGAAGTTGTGAAAGAAAATAAAGTGTTAGAGGTAAAGGAGGTGGTAAGGCTGTGGCCAGTGGATATGATGCCTTCAAGGACTTTCTTCAGTCTGGATTTAGGGACAGTGAATACTCAGGCTGGCAGGGCCCTCCTCCAGCGGGAATCCACGTTTGGGCAAATGCAGTGGCACTTGAGTGAGGGTACAAGATTCATCAATTAAAATGTACCCACATTCTGGGACACCACCTTTTGGAATAAACCCTCCAAAACCATGCTTATTGGCTACCATGCAGATTTCCTGAGGTTCATATCAACTAGGAGTGAAAGAGTTCAGATATCTCAGGACAGGCTACAAGATTGCTGTGGCTATTCGAGGTATTTTTTGATTCCATATAAATTTTTGGAGTATTTGTTCTAGGTCTGTGAAATATGACATTGCTATTTTAATAGGGCAATTTACAATAGCTAATATTTGGAAACAGCCTAAGTGCCCATCAGCAAATAAGTAGATTAAAAAACTGTGGTACATCTACACAATGGAATACTATGCAGCTGTAAAAAAGAAAGAACTCTTATCATTTGCAAAATATGCATGGACCAGAGAGAATTATGCTAAGAGAAATAAGCCAGTCAGAGAAAGATAAGTATCACATGATGTCACTCATATGTGGACTCTAATGAACAACGTAAACTGATGAACATAAATAGACCCAGAGATATAGGAACATCGAACAGACAGTCAAACCTCAGAGGGAAGGCATGAGAATGTGGGAAGGGAGGAGGGAAAAGATCAAACAATGAACTCATATGCTTATACGGCATGACCCATGGACACAGACAATAGAGTGGTGAAGGCCTGGGGGTGGGATGGGGTGGTGAGGTCAATGGGGGAGAAAGGGGACATATGTAATACTTTCAACAATAAAAATAAAAATAAAAATAAATAAATAAATAAAACTAAAGTAGATAAACAGAGTGAATACATAAGAAGTTTGTTTCTGCCTTAATCAGTTTGGCTAAGTGGACAGAGTGTCGGCCTGCGGACTGAAAGGTCCCAGGATGGATTCCAGACAAGGGCATATACCTTGGTTGTGGACACATCCCCAGTAGGAGCTGTGCAGGAGGCAGCTGAACTATGTTTCTAACTCTCTTTCACTATCCCTGACTCTCTGTAAAGAAATCAATGTGATATATTTTTTAAAAAATTTTTAAAAAGCTTATTTCTGAAATGAGAGAATTTTGACAATAAGGGATTGAGAAGAAGATATATTGAGATAGGCCACTTCTTTAAAGTTTGATAAAGACAGCGATAAAAGTAATTGTGGGACAACATTTGTACATAATATTTTTAGTATTTATACCTCCTTTTCTATGTTCAGAAAAGAATATAAAGTTTGCAGACATTTGCATAGCACTGTCTTTTCCATCTCCATGCATAGTTTAGCCATCTTTATTTTTGTTCTTATTTAAGAGCAGGTTGGAGATGCTGAAAATAAAGAAAATGCACTATTTTAGGTGATCCATTGTATTTAAAATTTTATTTTAAAAACACTGATGCAATTATAAAGGAATTCAAAACATAGTCAACTTTATGGCAGCTTTTTTTGTAGTATGTTCACAATTTCCATTTGTTTTACTTTGGTTTAACTCAAGGGAACATCCTCAAGATCAACTGTAATTGATACATAATGCTTTCACTTCAGCAACTCCTCATGAGGCAAAGTCAACTAATGATTTCGAGTAGAAGCCACTAGAATTTTCACATATACTTAATTCTGCTGAACATGTATAGTGATGTGTTTTTAGAGCAAAGCACGGAGCTTTGCCTGTGCGCTGCATTACTAAGACGGTAGTATGTCAGCCAAGATTTTCAGGTTAAGATGCTGAATATATCTGCAAGGAAAGAAAAACATCACACAAGATATACTGCCTGTTCTTTACAGACACCTGTGTATATGAAAAACTTTTAAACTATTCCCTATTCACTCATTATTCACTAGTGCTATTTGCCAAATGTTACTGGCTCTTCTATGGGCACAAGATTGGTAGCATTTTCCCATCCTCTTTATGTTAAGCATACAGCCGTGTGACTTTCTTCAGTGAATAAATCTTAAGAAGAAGCTATATATGTCACATCTGGGCACAGCTTTAAAAGCTGGCGTATAATTTGTCAGAGCTTCCTTTCCTCTGTCATGACAACCAGCTCCGGGTGAGGAGGTGCTGTTAGCCTTGTCCCTGAGTGAAGAGACATAGCAAGGTCTTTCTCTCCTCTGCCCCAGGCTTTTAACCCACATGAATATGTAGCACGAATCAGAAACAAACCCTTGTTATTTTAGGGAATTCAGGTTTGGAGGTTATTTTGTTAATGCAGCACAGTCTAGCCTAGTATGGTGGACACATCTTTTAGATTTTTTTAAATTTTATTTTGGGTGTTTATGAATAATTGTAAGAATGTTACATTTTACTAAGGGCCATTCTTTTTTGTGTCCATTTATTGACTCTTTCTTGATCCTGTTATTTCTGGTTGCTATTCTGACTTCAACTATTTGGGAACTTAAAGCTATAACATCTTACACGATATGTATGAGTTTAAATGAGAATTTGTTATATTTATGTTGTGCACATATTTATCTTCTACTTCATTAGATTTATGTTTTGTATCAATTAGTAACATATTGGTTCATCTTATCTGCACTATTATGCTACAGTAGAGGCCCGGTGCACGGCATTTGTGCACTTGGAGGGGGGTCCTTCAGCCCAGCCTGTGCCCTCTCACAGTCCGGGACCCCTTGGAGGATAAGCGGTCAGATGGACTCCTTAGCGCTGCTGAGGAGGTGGGAGAGGCTCCTGCCACCGCTGCTGCACTCGCCAGCTGTCAGCCCCGGCTTCTGGCTGAGTGGCACTCCCCCGTAGGAGTGCACTGACCACTAGGGGGCAGCTCCTGCATTAAGTGTCTTCCTCCTGGTGGTCAGTGCGCATCATAGCAACCGGTTGTTCCACTATACTGTCTATTTGCATATTAGGATTTTATTATATAGGATACTCCTATGGAGTAAGTGCAACATATAACTAATCCTTACTCTTTTGGTATAATTTCTGGAAATGCACATTTAGTGGTACTCAATAAACTTTTGCTGAAAAGATAATGGAGATGATGCTACTGAGGAAAATGATGACAGTTGGGATTTCAGGAAGAGATCATGCTCCAGGAACACATATGCACAGAGTGACTGTGACACAATTCAGTTTATACAAATAAATTGACTATGTGTTCTAATATCCAGAAATCAGAAGCTAGTTTCAAAGTACATAGCTAACAGTGTTCTAGATTTTAAAATTGTGTAGAAATACAAAAGGACGAGATAAATGTGAGAATTAGCAAAAGGTTTTGTGTTTCTAAGGAAGAAATAATAAATGGCCACATATTAACGTTTATTATTTGCTGGGTGTCTTTCTGAGTGGAGATTCTTTGGGGGTAGTATATTCTACTCTTAGGAATAAACACTTTGCCAATTCACATTGCATTTTCTTTCTGTTCTTATATGATTTTATTTCCATTTTTCTGGCACCAGAAAACAGATCTTGAAATAAAAATTTTGAAGTTCATGATAGGCCTGAGGGTACTGGAATCACTTTTTAATGTGTATTTCCTGATAAGATTCTGATAAGCAAGTGATAATTTTGGCTTCTTAGGCTTCTTAAGTTTTCTCATCATATTGTCTAAGTTAATGGTCACAGAATTTAATGTAGTACAGTACATCTTTTAATACATCTATAGTATTAGAATACATTCACGTGAAATTTAATTATGGCTATTAAGTCTTAACTAATAGAATATCTTATAATTCTTGGTATATTTAAGATAAAGCATGTCTGGTCATTTAAAGGCATTTTTTCCTACGCAGATCTACATGACTCTGATGGGGAAAAAAAGTGAAATGAGAAAACAATTAGAATGTCTGTTATAATCATGGTAAACATGGTAGATTAATTTATTCATTTGGTAGATATTTGTTAAATATCTACATTTTAACACCATATAATCCCTGTGAATATAAAGATAAAAATACAGATATTGCATTTTTAAAGAGCTTACATCATAACCAGGAGTATATATTAATTATACATAGATAGATGTTGATTATAGCCTATGATTAAAACTATAGCTAAGTGGTGTGGAAAGTGCTAAAACAGAATAGAAGAAAGGATTTGTTCCACTAGGAAACTAATAGAGGGCCATGGAGGGCTACAGAGAAAATATGATATTGGAATTGAGCATTTTATACAATATTTCATCTCTTTTCTCTAATTAAAATATTAGAACACTTGAAGATTTTACCATCGTATTTACTTTGGATAACTAGTGAACTTTCCTCTGAAAATAAGCTGTGCCCCAATTTTTATGCCTATTCTATGCTTTGGAAATTTGGGAATTTTAACCTGGGGTCAATATTTAAAATATTGAACAAAAGCAATGGCAATTCAGAATGGATGCTGACAACAGAATTAGAACAGGTTCAGAGAGACTCTCACAGTGCCTGTTAACTCTTTAATGATGGGACTCTGCATGGGATTGTGCACAGGAATTACTCATCTCAAATATAGCCACTATTGAAGGTTTGAGGAAGATGAGCAGGCGGCTTTGGAAAAGGTCATTGTTTAGAAACTGCCTGGATAAAATACTGACAATTCTTTTTTTGCAGAGCATATTATTTTATGTTCCAGTTGTTCTTGGTTTCAGGGATCATCCATAGTGATACTGTTGATGAGCAGCCCTGGCGTGAGATGCCAGCATTTGACTGAGGCTGTTTGCAAACTCGGCTCTGATTGTTCTCAGTGGCCTAATTGCTTAATTTGCCGGTGTTTTGCTGACATGCTTTTCAGCAGCATTTGTGATTGCAGATAACTAATCATTTCTATTCCGGCCGTTTATCACATGTTTGCATTTGATTTGTCTGATTGCTGCAGGTGGAAACAATAGGTGACGCATACTGTGTCGCTGCAGGCCTGCACAGGAAAAGCCTCTGCCATGCGAAGCCCATTGCGCTCATGGCCCTGAAGATGATGGAGCTTTCAGAAGAGGTGCTGACACCTGACGGGAGGCCCATCCAGGTAGCTCTCTCAACACAACGCTTTGAGTAGTAGTGCGTGCTTAACTGAAGGGAGCAAGACATTCCCTTCTGCATCCTACGTACTGTAACACAGATCTAGATAAGTCGCGTGCTCAAGGAAGATGAGGGATAGCTAGAGGTGACTCATAGAGCCAGGGCCAGAACAAATGGAATGCGGTCTAAAACAGGAGAAGGTGTGTGGAAGGCAAATTACCATGGAGGGGGAACAAAGGAGCTAAAGGATTAGATCAAAGGGAAGAACTTGTTTTCAGTGACCAGGTTACCAAATCCATGCATGAATGATGGTCAGAATGAGTCAGAGAAATAGTCCAAAAAGTGAGGAACAAAAAAAGTAAGAAAATGGACCTGGGCAACTTCCTGTGAGTAGTGTACAGCTATCCCTCATGCAGCCTCAGGCCTCAGGGATCCTTCTGCAATTTTTATGTGACAGAGCTTGAAGATTGGAGCCCAGTAACTGAGGAAACTTTAAAAATGGAAAATGTAACCTTTGGTGAGCTGTGCGCTTTGTGGTACTGATGGCTCCCTGCAGTCTGATAACTACCTGTGAGAATGGATTAGGTCACGTAGCTATCATTTTGCCAGAATCCGGTGGATCCCAAATGTGTTGTTGTTCTGAGTCCTTAGAAACCAGAAATCTTGCATTCGGAGATGTAACCTTGAATTTAAGGCAGCCCCTTTATAACAGCTCACTAACTATGAGTTAAAAAAAATTAGAGAAAATAAAGTCTTAAAATATGAGTACATTTCTAGTTCTGGCTTTATAGCAAATTAGTCCCTGAGTGTCCCTTCTGATGGAATTATTAAAATGCAGGGTTAACCGTTTTTTTAAATGTTGTTTAAAGATTACTAAGCAACAACACCGAAGTTATAGAAAGAGAGAAATGTGCCAATCACACGTGGCTACAGATTGAACAAAATTTAAGTGGTGAACTTAAATGAAGTGCTCTGTCATTAACAGTGAGAGTAGAAAATAGTATTTCCTCTCTGGAGGAAGACAACTTCAATCTCATCTTCAGAGTCTTTCCACAGATAACATTCTCTGGAAAATCAGTGGCTGATATTCAAAATGAAACAAAATAAAATAAATAAGCAAAAACACACACATTCACTCTGGAAAACAAAGCACTATAGATAAGATGAGAAAAACAGACCTGGAGTGTTCTCAAATATCACAATTTTCAGGCAGAATAAAAATTACAATATTTAATATAATTAAAGGAATAAAAGTGAAGTTTTAAAATGTGAGGCAGAAACAGTAGATTTGAAAAAGAACCAGAGAACTTGTATGGAGTCAATATAATATTTTTTTAAAAAGCTCAGTGGATGAATTTAAAAGCAGATTAGACATAGCTGAAGCAAAAACTAGTACACTTAAAGTTAGAACTGAAGAAGTTATCCATATTAAGTTCTGAGACTTAAAAATGGTAAAATATGAATCAGAGACTATAAAATGTAAAATATGAAGGAGTCATGGGGGAGTGAGAAGATGTAATATATGTCCAATTGAGGTTCCAAATGGACTTAATATAGGCAATGCAAAAAGAAAAAAAAATTTGAACTATTAAAAGACATTAATCAATTCTCAGACACAGTAGTTCTAAAGAATTCTACAAAAGATAAATCAGGAACCCCAAAACTAAAGATCTCTTAATGAGACTTCAGTACATCACAGAAAAAGAGGATTTGATAAATGACAATGGTGACTTTTATCAAAGGATGGGCTATTCAATAAATGGTTTGGGATAATTGGTTATCCACGTAAAAAAATATTAAAATTAAATACCTAGTTCATGAGTCTGCACATAAAGCAATTCTGGATGGGTTAAATGTCAAAGATAACACTATCTATAATACTAAAAGTGTAATATGCTAATTAGACTAGATGAACGACCTTCCGGATGAAGCCAGGGCTGCGAGGGCCGAGGCCCTTGCACGAATTTCATGCATCGGGCCTCTAGTAAAACTATAAATTTATAATTGACTTGGAGAACAATTTTTTTTTTTGCAAATAGTAATATTCTTTTTGCTACGAGTGTGGCACAACTTCAAAAGTCTGACAGTGCCACTGTTGGTGAGGTTATGGTGCTGAAGCAAACCTCACACACGGCTGGCGGGAGTGTAAATGGTATAATGTCCTTGGCATTAACCAGCAAGGTTCACTTTATGCCTTTTCTACCACCCAGCAATCGCTCTCCTAGGCATTTGCTCCAGGGAAGTATTTGTGCACGTGTAGCAGAAGTTACACACAGGATTATTTACAGCAATACTTTTCATAATAATCTCAAACTGGAAATAGCTGAAATATCCACCTACTGGATACACTTACACCTTGGGATACTTACTATACAGTTGGGGAAATGAATTCAGCTATTAACATCAACATGGATGAATGTCAAAAGCATAATATTGATGAAAAGAGGCAAGTCATAGAGGAATGCTCTAGTTTTACTGCATTTAATTACATTTCACAACTGGGAAAATTTGAAAACACGTGCTGTTTAGAAATACTTGCATGGATGGAAAAAATGTAAAGGAAAGAAAGGGAATGGTAAATACAAAATTCGTGATGGTGCTTAATTCAAAGGGAAAGAAAGTGATGACGAGAGCGAGGAGGCAGTAGGGAAAATGGACATAGGGGTCATAGTGTGAAATTATTCCTTTTGTTACTACTCTTTAATGTGCACATATATGTTTATACTTGATCATCTTAAAACGTAGAAAGAGAAAACTCCTACCAGTGGTGAAAACAGAAAATCATGGAGCATTAAAAAAAAAACACCCACCTAGTTCAAGTCAGGACATAATTATCTAGTTAATCAAGTATAGGATGGCACTTCTATCATGGTCAGGAGAAACAGGCAAATGCAAGGAAGCTGTCTCAGATCAGCTGCAAACTGCAAATAGACACATTCCACGTTGCATTCGTACCAGCTCTTACATTTTCAAGACTACCAGCCGGGCAGTGTTATCATTTGGGATGGGTTTTCTATGTTGGATTTTCTTTTGCAGGATTTTCTTTTGTATTGAATCATCCTTGTCAAAGCAATGTAAGTGACCAAAGAACAAAAGCAGGGAGTTGTGTTTTACAGCGTGCTCCTCTATATTGTTATTTGTGAGAGACACCATTAGCTCTGTCTCATGAGTCACACAGTCTTATTAAATCCAGGAGAGGAGATGTCCATAAAGATTTAATAAGAATGCAGAAGGAGAATTCAAAAATATTAAAACCACCTTGATAATTTTAGCTTCATTATTATTTTATATTATTTCATGGTTTGGGATTGTTTTCTTTTGGTACATTAATTTGATTTTGAATCATTGGCTTCGAACTTGCTGCCATGGGAACATTTCTAAATTTATTGCAATAATCATTCATTAAAAATATTTGGGTGTTACATTAGAATTGATATGTGATCAGTTGATTGTTTATTTTAAAATATCAAAGTTTTTAGGCTATTTAAAATTTAAGCCATTTGAGTTGTAATACTTGCTCAAAAGAAAACTCCCCAAACCTCACAAATTTTGAAAAATAGATTGGTAATTTTTATATGCCTTCTAAATTTTTGAGGCACCTGTCATGATGGGGAATAGGAAACTGAATTATTATTATAATTGCTTGTAAATGTTTGATAATATCCTTGAATCATTAACTGTAAAATTAACTTTTTTAGTTAACTTGTTTAGTTAACTTTTTTAACTAAACACACACACACACACACACACACACACACACACAGAATATAGCATTTCATTTCTTCACTTCAAGCCAATTATCTTTCTACTAGAAGCCCGATGCACGAAATTTGTGCAGGAGTAGGCCTTCTTTCCCCCAGCTGCAGGCACCAGCTTCCCTCTGACACCCAGGACCCTACTTCCCTCTGCCCCCGGCATCGCCTGGAAGGACATCTGGAATGACATCCAGAAGGACATTTGGTCTAATTAGCACATTACTCTTTTATTATTATAGATAAGAACTCTAATGAAACTCATGATAGTTCTAGACTGAATCTACAAAGCATAATACACAAATATGGTCTGTTTATATAATAAATTCTAAAAATTCAGCCCAAAATGACTTTAATTAAAATTGCTTTAAAAAATAGTGACAAAGAATATTATTTTTTATTTTCTCAATATGATGTTTATTCTAATGCTGCAATCTGCCTATTCCATTTTTCCCTCTCTAGAGGAAATCTGGTTTTCTTATACCTTAAAATATACACAACTGAAGAGAAGTAAAATCAGCTTCACATTCTCTCTTTTGTTTGAACTAGCTATCTGGTGATTTCACTAAAAAATATGATTTCATGCTGTTCATTAATTTGTGAACCTAATATTATCAAAGTATTTTAAATATACTTTTTTTTTACTTCAGAGAGGAAGAAAGAGGGGAAGAGAGATTGAAACATCAATGATGAGAGAGAATCACTGATTGGCTGTCTCCTGCACACCCCCTACTGGGGATTGAGCCCGCAACCCGGGCATGTGTCCTTGGCCAGAATCAAACCTGGGACCCTTTAGTCCACAGGTAGACACTTTACCCACTGAGCCAAACCAGCTAGGGCTCAAAGTATTTTGAATAGAGTTTTTAGTGCGTAAAGACTAACTTTTACTAATAATTTAACCAGTCTTTGATTAAAATGAGAAAACATTTATCACTGTGCTTTTTTGTTTTAAAAAAAGGTAGTAAGGAAAGGGAAGCTGGGTTGAGGTCTGACTAGAGTATGTGATTAAACATATAGTAGGAAGACAAGTAACATTTTCATGATTTAAAGCTTTTGAAAACTGTGTTAGTATCCAGACATCTAAGTTTTATGTCTAGATTTCAGTTTTTAAAAATATTTCCATTGAATTTCATCACATAAATATAAAAATGCAAATTTTCTTCATTAGTTCAGAGAACAGTACATTTTATATAATGAAGCAATTATAGAGATTGTGAAATAGAGTTTAAAATAACATTGTATAGTCATGTTGTAATACTAATGTGTTTAGCAATCTCAATTGCAAATCAGGGAAATGCTATGAATTTCTTTTAACTGCTTAGTTCAAAGGCAGGACTATTAATGTACAATTCACATTAAATTCTAGCTCCTTAGTGCTTCAATTAAGTCTTCTAATGAACTTACAGGATTTTTGAGATTATGAAATAAATATTTTCCAGTTAATTTAAAAGTAGTTGTTATTTATAAAGGAAACCTAATGCTATTATTTTAATATTTGATGGGATTTATTCTTTGCAAATATAGTAATATTTAGTTAGCATCATGAGAGTACAGCCAAAGACTGTAGTTAGAAAAAAAACACACCAACTATTTGAGAACTTGGATTAATTCCCTGTGATTCTTGATAATTTTTTATTTATAAAATTCTAATTAATACTTTTCATCTTGAAGTGTGTATACTTATTTGAAAGGTTCTACCTCTAGAATCTATATCTAAGATGATAAACCTAAGAAGTCAGAAAGAAGTACATAGGCATTATATGAACTCGCTATCAAGATACTCAGCCCACTTCTCCTTTCTTCTCATGTTTATCCATTAAACACATTTTAATTTGTAAAAAAAAATTTTTTTATTTGAGAGAGAGAGGAAGAAAAACAATTCTTCCATTTATATATGCATCCATTGGTTGCTTCTTGTATGTACACTGACCAGGGATCGAACCTGCAACCTTGGCACATTAGGATGACACTCTATCTAACTGAGCTACCCAGCCAGGGTCCATTTTAATTTACTTTTAATCTCCTAGATAATGCACATACTGGCATTTTAGTAAATCATTGTTTTATTATAACAATAATATCCAAAAATATTACATAATATTACTGCTAAAATGTATGCCTAAATCTATTTACTAGTAGATCTATTCTAATAATGAATTTATTTGATACTAGGAATAGGTTTATGTTTTTTAAAAAATAATATGTTTAAAGTATGTTTCACTGACAGTTTACCAGTAGATAAGGTTACAACAGATTCTCTTTTGTATTTTGCTCGTGTTTAATTATGAGAGCTTAAGTTTACATATTCTCTTGAGATCTACCTTCTAACTCACTAATACTCTCCCCAATCAGTTATGAAAATCATCTATCAAACCCATGTATTTAATACTTAATGTTGCTTATAGCATTTTATAGTTTTTTTATTGATTTTTTACAGAGAGGAAGGGAGAGGAATAGAGAGTTAGAAACATCGATGAGAGAGAAAAATCGATCAGCTGCCTCTTGCACAACCCCTACTGGGGATGTGCTGGCAACCAAGGTACATGCCCTTGACCAGAATTAAACCTGGGACCCTTTAGTCTGCAGACTGACATGCTATCCACTGAGCCAAACCAGTTAGGGCTATAGTTTTTTAAGTTCCCATTTATCTAACAAATTTTATATTGTTCTTATTTTCTTAAATATATCAGCCATAGTTAATTTAAACACTTTGCTTAATAAATCTATTCTCTATATCCAGTATGGTCTATTACATAGTTTTTTTATTTACTTAATTTTTAGTCATGTTACTTGACTCATGTGTGCCTAATTATTTTATGTTTTGAGTGCTAGATAGTATGTATCAAAATTATAGAAATAATTTGTGACCTAGAATGATGTTCCCCTCCTGTAGGAAAATTTTGCATGTGCTTCTGGTTGGGAATTGCTAAGAGCTCAAGCCATGAACACTGACTGGGCTTAGGTCTGTGAGGGGAAATTTACTTCTGATTCACCTTACGTTGATGGTATTGCCCTTATACCTGTGGTGTTGCTTTTCAGGGTCTCCTCTCAAAGTATGTAGGGTTAGCTAAGACCGCTAATGTGTGTCCCCGTAGTCCTGTGATGTTTAGAAGTATAAAATTAAATATGGAACTGCCATTTGACCCAGTAATCCTTCCAGGAATATATCCTAAGAAATCTGAAACACCAATCAGAAAGAATATATATACCCCTATGTTCATAGCAGTTCAATTTACAATAGCAAAGATCTGGAAATAGCCCAAGTGCCCATCAGTAGATGAGTGGATAAAAAAAAAGCTGTGGTACATTTACACCATGGAATACTATGCAGCAGTAAAAAAGAAGAATCTCTTACTCTTTGAGACAACATGGAGGGACCTGGAGAGTATTATGCTAAATGAAATGAGCCAGTCAGAGAATGACACTATCACATGATCTCACTCCTATGTGGAACCTAATGAACAACATAAACTGATGAACAAAATAGATCCAGAGACAGAAACGTGGATCCAGACTGTGGAATCTCAGAGGGAAGGCAGGTGGGAAGAGATCAACCAAAGACCTTGTGTGCATAGATGCGTAACCCATGGGCACAGGCAACAGTGTAGTGAAGGCCTGAGGCAGGGGAAGGCTAGAAAGGGCCAGTGGGGAAAAAGGAGAACATATGTAATACTGTCAACAAATTTTTTTTAAAAAAAATTACAGCTCATTTTCTCACCCTCTCAGTCACTTCTGAAGGCAGAAGATGCCCATAGCAGAAAAGCATGCGCAAACTATTGCCGATCTCTCCTCGGGCTCATCTTCTCCCAGGTCTCGCTGCAGTACATTTCCATTGCTTCCATTCCTCCGCTTGCAGAGGGTTGTTCAAATTATATCATCTGCTCTGCCTAGAAATGGCAGTTTAAAGTGATGTATATTTTTATGTGTTTTTTCTTACTAACAATGAGTCACCCTTACTAATCTACATTTATGCCTATTTTCAACCCAAGTCACAGATGAAATTATCTTTAAATGGAGAAGACAGGAACATTTAACTCTATTTAAACTAGCTACCGCAGAACAATACGTAACTTCAGTGGAAGCACTTAAAGGTGTGCAAGTCACGATTCCCAGTTCTTACCATGTCATCACTCTTTCAAGTCCCGCAATAATTCCCGGAGAGAAGTATTGCCATTAGTTCCACTTTATAAGTGAAGGAAGTAAAAGCAAATAGCCAAAGCTCCTAATTGCCAGACACTACAGACATTAAAGAAAAGCATACTAAATCAATTTTATAATGTTGAAGCTTCTCTAGTGCTTTTAATGATGAATTGCCTAACAAGTTAGACTTCATAGCTTTAGTCTTCAAGAATATTTAAATTTATATTAGATGTTCTATTTAAGAGAACGGAAATAAGCAATCTATTTTAGAGATATTCCACCCAAAATGATTAATTTTTAAAATTAGAATTTAAGAGATATAGGCTCAGTTAAGTATGTGGGAGGGTAGTGAGTTTTATCCCATTATTCTTTTGACAATTAAGATCAACAGCCAGGTAGAGTTGTGGGCATCTGTTAGCCGTCATATTCCATTGCTTTTTCCCTGTTTATTTTCCCTTTTTTCATTTTTTATTGTAGATTGTGAGGCAGAAGCTACATATTTTTAAATGACATTATTTTTTCCATAGGGTATTCTTTGAATTTAAAGATTGTGTCCTAAATTCTAGTTAAGTGTTTTTATGTATTGAGTGAAATATTTGTTTTAACGATAGAATTGCTGTCCTGGCTTGGTGCTCTAGGCCAAGATTTAATAGACAGAGCACCCTTATGCCTTATATGACAATCCTTCTGTAGGATGTCAGACTAATGATTTAATACACAATACTATACAGTAATGTGTGTATCGATGAGATAGGATTCCATTGCTAATTTGTTTTCGCTTTTATCTTTTGTCATGATTAGTCCTAATATAGTCACAGACTTTTAATTGTATATTCAGTCTGTCAAAAATTATTTATCAGGCGCACATTTCAAAAAGTGCTGGTCTTGCTGAAAAGTTTTGTTACATTTGTCACACAGATTTTCCAAACAGTTCTTCATGAATGCATTTGCGTCATTTTGCCACAGGGAAAAAAAAATAGTAATAATATATCAGTGAAAGGAAACATAAAACCAAGCAATGAGGAAAAACTGAATTGATTTGCATGAAGTTGTGTTTGTAAAATACAAAATTGCTTCATTTGATTTTGTGCAGCCATTTTCACAGTTCCCCATTTTCAGGAGAGAAATGCATTTTCAGTGGAGACTTGGTTTAAACATTATATGAAGTTTCTCTGTTAAGTAATATCATGATGGGGTAAATACCCTTAAAGAGATTATAATCTATTTCATTTATTTAGCCTATCTTCAGGGGGTGCCCCTCCCAGAGTATTTTACAATGTCCTAACAAAGGGCTAAACATTATATTAGTAAAGGCATTCATTTTCATTCAATTCTCTGTGGTGTGCTTTAGAAGTGTGAGGCCTCCAAGTAGTTAGGCAGCTCATGTTCTTATTTACCTGAGTTTTAGTAAAGAGTCAGAATATCTGCCTTGCCATTTCTCACTCATAAAGAGATTTTAAGACATGATTTCCCAAACCCATTTTGGGGATAGGTCAGCCCATTATATTTTGGAGTAAGGTCCCTTTTTCTGGCATCATTGAACAAAAGAGCTCTTATCTTTTACTGCCAGTTTGACTTACTCTCTTTTATGGCTAATTCTCATATGCACATATGTCCACATTAGCAGTTTGAATCTGACAATACCAAAAATGATGCACAATTAGCAAGAGAGATTAATTCGTAAAACAGTAATGTGCTGTCTGCACACTAACCACCCTGTTAGGTTTTATGTCCTTGGTTATTCTGTCTCAAAATCTCACATCTAGCTCCAAATAAACATTTAAAAATTATTTCAGAGTAACTTTATAGTTTTCTGAAATTACACAAAGTAACTGACCCCTGAAAATTAGCACACAAAAGATAATCAACCAACCATAATCTCAGCATATATTTTGTTTTGTATTGTTTTTTTCTATAAATTGGAAGGGAGGAAGGGAAGGAGAGTGAGAGAGTTGGTGGGGGGAATGAAAGTGAGAGACACAGCGATGGTTGTTTCCCCACGTACCCCAACTTGGGCTGGGGATCAAACCCGCAACCCAGGTATATAATCTTCAGCTGGAATTGAACCCATTACCCTTTGGTGCTTTGCCAATGCTCTAGACACTGAACAACACTGGCCTGGGCTGTTGTGTATTTTTTAAAATACTTTTTAATGATTTCAGAGAAGTAGGGAGAGGGAGAGAAAGATAGAAACATCAATGATGAGAGAGAATCATTGATCAGCTGCCTTCTGTACACCCCCTGTTGGGGATGGAGCCCACAACCTGGGCATGTGCCCTGACCAGGAATTGAACTTTGACCTCCTGGTTCATAGGTTGAAGCTCAACCATTGAGCCACACTGGCTGGGCTGTTGTATATTCTTAAAGCCCTTTTCCCCACCTCTAAATATACAAAAACATAGTAATGCAAAAGTAGATTTCTTAAATAATTAAATGGACTTTATTCAATGAAGCAAAGTTGGGAGATACCAAGTACCGATTACATACATGTGTCCTAAATACATAGGAGAGACGTGGCAAGCTCCAGGAAGCATTTTTCATTGTTATTAATTCAATTTGATTTTGTATTTTTTTGGTTCTTACAATTGGATTTTTGAGTAATTGAAAGGCAACTCTTTAATCAGCTGAGTTGCAAGTATGGTATGAACAATTCAATGTCACAAGTGATTTCAGAAATCTGTTAAGCATTGTGTTGATGTCATGTCAGCCATATGGTAATTGTTTGGGTCACTACTATATTCCTTATTTGGAGTGTGGTTTCCTAGCAACTCATGATTTTTCCTAATGGCTGAATTGATTTCTGCACATTTGTAATGCTTCCTACTACATCAGAAATTGTCACCTTATGTGCCAATGTTACAAGATCAAATTTACATGTAGATTCAATTCTAAGAAATTATTCTGCTTTATAACTTGCCTTTCTTGTTGTTAAAAGGTTAAACCAACCATAAAAATATAAATTAATAAAACCTCATTAATTCACACCTCACTCTTTGAGGAAATATCATTTTGACAATGATATCCGAAATACATGCATATAGCTCCCAGGGGGAGACATGTTGAAGTTGAAGAACCAGAGTTATTTTGATGGTCAAATGATCATACAATCAGCAGGTTGATAGAAACATAGGCTCAGACTATGCACTGAATGTTTCAGAGGATGAAAGGCTTTTACTTTGAAGGCAGTTTATTGTTCCAACTGAGAGGAAGCCTGCTTCTGCGTGATCCTGGCTGGAAACTTGCTGGGAGTGACTTTCACTCCTTTGTTCAACAGGTGTTTTGGGGATATTTACTGTTTTCTAGACAATGGGTTAGGCCCTGGGAATATAAGAAAAGCAAATATAACATGGCCCCGACCCTCCCAGAAATTACATTTTATGGAATCAACACCTATCAATCATTGACATGGTTAGCAAGTGGAAATAGACACTTGGATTTCTCTCAGTAATGTTTCTGTCTTAATAGTGACAGATTTTTGTTAGGTTTTTGGAAAAATTTGGCTGAGACTTAAATTATTCTCAGAGACAATATTTAAGATATTGTACATTCAGACCTACAGTATTTTGGTGTCTTCGTAGACTTGGTATATATCTAGGGAAGTGGAGTTGAAAGACATTGAAAACCAACTATCTGCACTAGTTGTTGGTTTGATAGTTTATATGTCATCTCATTTAATCTACACAATAACCCTATGATAGTCACATATGTAGTTCTTACGTATTTTAAAGTTCAAGAAATAAGACCTCAAGGGGTTAAAGAATATATGTTAAAATCAGGGTAAAATAATATATACCCTATATCGTCTATATGTCAGATTTGTGCCAGGTGTTTTATAAACTTTTTCTCTTTTATTCCTGCACCCCCCAAACTATACAGAGTAAGTTTTATTCATCTTATTTTACATTTGAATAATTTGGAATTCAGAAGCTTACATAATTTGACCAAGATTATGTAGCTAGTCAACTGCAGAACTAAATTTGAACATGCATGTATCTGCTTGAAAAAAACAAAACAAAAAAACTTTGAATTTTGTTACACCATACTGGTCAGTAGCTCACTAGAATACCCAGAATAGAATCGTTATCTGAATATTTAATAACTGTTGCTTCTCACATAAGTCTACTGTGTTCCAGGTATTGTGCTAAGCTAGAATGTGTGCACACTCTCTTTCTCTCACTTATTCTCTCTCCATTCTCTCTTTCACCACACACACACACGCAGAGACACACATGTGGTTAATTTACTTACAGTATTATGTGTATCTGCTAAGCATATTTTAATACTTGTGAGATATATACCCTATATTTATTATGTTTTTCTGTACATATACACCTATGATAAAGTTTAATTTATAAATTAGACAATTTCATGGATAAGAAATTTTTTCTTACTGTAGATCTTAGCAATCTCAGCATATGATTTTTTCTTTCCTTATGAAATAAAAAAACTTTCACCTTTTCACCTAAAGAAAACACTTTACCACTTCTCCTTGGCATATCTGAAATGCTATGGGGTCATTATTACGTAAAATAAGGGTGACTTGAACACAAGCATTGAGATACCATAACAGTTGATTTGGTAACATAAATGATTACTGAGTGACCAGTGGGTGGGTAGCATATACAGTGTGGATATGCTGGACAAAGAGATGATTCACATCCCAGGTGGGATGGAGTGTGACAACATAAGATTTCGTTATGCTGGACGGAACAGTTTGCAATTTAAAACTTATGAACTGTTTATTTTTGGAATTTTTAATTTAATGTTTTCAGTTGACTGCGGATAACTGAAACCTGGGAAAGTGAAACCGCAGAGGGGGTGAGGACTAATGTACGCATTACATGTTATTATATGTCTTAAAATAACGTGGATCGTGAGTCCGTTGTTATCCTTACTTACAAATGATAACACCAAGACTCAGAAGCTTAAGAGACTTATTGTCAAATAAAGGTAAATAGGTAAATACGACTAAGAGTAGATTCAGAATTGGAATTCAAATCAAAGCCCATGCTCTTAACCATTACTTTCTCCTACCTTTCTCATTACAACATATGATTCCCAATCTTATGAATAAGGTAATAACTTTAATCTTACTTGAAAAAAATCCTGCTCTTCTCTCTCTTTTTAAGAAAGGGCTATTCATTTAATAAATAAATAAGTAACCAAATTCCATCAAAAAAAGAGGAAGGGATGTTTAGATGGAATAGCAGTGCAATGATTGGAAGGCATCCTAACTTGAGGCAAACTCTGTTGACTCTACTGTACATCTGTTGCTGGAGGATTGGGTGGGTGGAATTCCTCCATCTCTAGTGGGAGTGAGGTTCTTGCGATAGCTTTAGAAAGGCATTTTCTAAGACTTGCAAGGTAGAATGAGTGGATTTTATTTGTGTAGCGTTACAGCTCTTGGTTTCCAAAGTCCCATTGCCTTTATTTTTCTCTCTCTTGGCTGGCTTTACACTAATAAAAGAGAAACATGGTAATTGGCGTACGACCGCTACCCTTTTCATTGACTAATCAGCGAGATATGCAAATTAACTGTCAGCCAAGATGGCGGCTGGCAGCCAGGCAGCTTGAAACTAACATGAGGCTTGGTTGCCTCAGTGACGGAGAAACCAACGTTCCCCGCCTGCTGCTGCCGGCCTCTGAGCCTGCAGTTTAAGAAACTCTGTAACAAATACCACCGGACTTCAGCCAGCAGGATTGCAACATTGTAAGCAAAAGCCAGAAACCTACTTTCAGCCGCGGAGGCTTAAGAGCTGGAGCCAAGCCTCAAAGCTAAAGCTGGCCCAGAATAAAAAAAGAAAAAGAAAAAAAGGAGCAGTTGGGAGCTTCAGTCACCCCCAGTCTGAAAACAGCCCTCAGCCGCTCCCCCAGACTGGCCAGGCACCCCAGTGGGGGCCCCCACCCTGATCCAGGACACCCTTCAGGGCAAACCAGCCGGCCCCACTCATGCACCAGGCCTCTACCCTATATAGTAAAAGGGTAATATGCCTCCCAGCACCGGGATCAGTGGAGCTGAGAGGCCTCCCGGCACCGGGATCAGTGTGACAGAGGGCAGCGCCCAAACCCCCTGATCACCCTGCAGCTCTGTGTGTCTGACAGGGGGCGGGGCCACAACCTCCTGATCCACCCTGCTCTGTTCGTGATAGGGGAAGGCGCCCCAACCCCCTGATCAGCCCTGCTCTGTGCCTGATACTGGGGAGCTCCCCACCCCCCGACGGGCCCTGCTCTGTGTGACGGGGGCAGCGCCCCAATCCCTTTATTGGCCCTGCTCTGTGCATGACAGGGGGGGGCGCCGCAACCTCCCCATCGACCCTGCCTTGAGTGTGACGGGGGCGGTGCCCCAACTCCCCAATTGGCCCTGCTCTGAGCCCGACCAAGGGCTGTACCTAGGGATTGGGCCTGCCCTCTGCCACCCGGGAGCAGGCCTAAGCCAGCAGGGCGTTATCTCCCGAGGGGTCCCAGACTGCGAGAGGGCACAGGCTGGGCTGAGGGACCCCCCCAACCCCCTCGAGTGCACAAATTTTTGTGTACCGGGCCTCTAATTGAGATATAATTGACAAACAAATTTTTATATATTTAAAGTGTTCAAAAGAATGTTTGCTTTTTTTAATGTTTTTGTTGGGAAAAGTGTTCTTTAAAAATAATTCTTTATTGTTGAAAGTATTACATACTTTCTCCCATTGACCTCTTAACCAGGCCTGGAAAATGTGCAGCTGGGGGCTCAGTAGAGCTAAAAGCAAGGCCAGTGTCCAGAGCTTCTGTTCCGTGGTGAGCTGGGTCCTAGGTAGTATTACGCTAGTTAAAGCCCATTAGTTCATTGTGTGGGGTCCACATGGCTGTGGGCCATGTGGATGGGTGCAGAGCATGGGGGCTCCGCAAGCCAGGAGTCAGGCACCAGCAGTAAGAGAGAGAGAACTTCCTTTGTTGAGGAGTTAAGTATTTTAGATTGAATGCCCTTGCAGTGGCCATGTCTATTCTGGCCACTGACTCGCTCCCAGGTGTGACTAACAGTATTTTCTACGTCACCCAGACCTTACTAGGCATGTGTCTGTTGTCTAGTCCCTTCCCCCAATGATCTGTGGGGAGCAGACTTGGAGAATGTTACCTGATGCTTTCTGGCAAACCTGTATAAATGTCATGCCTATATTATTTAGTCTCCACTTTGCGCCTTTCCTGTTAAATAAGAACCAGGTTATTATAATGGTATCACATGGAGATGTTGAAATAATGAGGATAATTTAGTGTGCATTCAAGATTAGAAGCCCCAAATTGGTAGTTTTATAAAATTTCAAAAATCTCTGGAGAAAAAAAATTTAGTTGGGAATACTAATAAAATATAACTTTCTATAATATCAGCTTCTTATAAAAGTAGGAATCTCTGTCTTCTCCAGGAAAACAGAGACTTAAAACCATAACTGAGAATTCAAAAGAAACACTGCTTGTTAGGACCTATTATTTTCCAGATGGTATCAGTTGATCCTTTTGCATATTAAGTTATCCAATATCACTTTTATATTTGTAATAACTAAAGCACTGATTGGAAAAATATAGTAAAATGGTTTGATCACTCAGCCAGCAAGCATTTACTGAATCTCTCTCATGTGCAAAACTACATAATTGAGTTGCAGACTAACTGCAGGAGTGCCAAATACTAATCTGCTTTTTTCTTGGTTCTCATTAAGTCAAAATTCTCTCTACACAATCCCGACACATCTGGTCACTTAAATCCGTTCAGTTAAAAATTCACTCAGCCGCCCAGATTTTCAGACTGCAGGATTCCATTCAACCTGTTTGTCTTGATTATTAGTTTATCTGAAAGCTAATAGCCTATGTTCAATTATTTCACCGTGCTTGGCAGCTTACCCAAGAAAAGGTACAGACATGGAAGAGAGAAAACACAGAGCCCATTTCTCACCAGGCTTCGGCCACAGACCTGAGCGTTGTTCTCTGCCTCCTCTCTGTTTACCTTCCACCCCTCAGGTTTCCTTTCTCTCAATTTCAGAAAAGTGCTTGCCATTTTTCTATGGGCTACCTAAGAATTAATTACTCAAAAAATATTATGAATAACACACTAGTTAATTTATGAGAAGGGCTTTTGTTTTTACTTTTAACCTGGAAGTTTTAGATTTGTCTAAAGTTTCCATATGTGCACAAATTACTGTATGTATTCATTGTTACAGTGAGCGAGAGTTATACAGACAGTACCATCATGGACTATTTTTTTTCTTCTTTATCTGTGTCTGTACTTTAAAAAGTCATAAATATAGTTTAAAAATAAAGTAAGCACAAGATTTCTCCTATGTATTCTATTTATAAGGCACAATCAGCAGGCAGTGACTAAAACTGAACAAGGAAAAAAATTCTCAGCTAAAAATTGGTGGGAGCATCAACTTTTTTTGGATACAATTGTGCTGACAAGCATTTGGCCAGGAATATTAAGGCAGTTAGAAAAAATGGTCACAAAAGAAAACTGTACTGGCAGAAATTAATACGAGCTAATTTCTTATTAATAAGTCACAAGTCATCACTGTAAAATTTAAATGGGATAATGGTCACAAAAGAAAACTGTACTGGCAGCTAATTTCTTATTAATGAGTCACAAGTCATCACTGTAAAATTTAAATGGGAAGGAACCGATGCCAATTAAAACACGTTCAGAGAAACAACTGGAAATACAAAATATCAGAATTAGTTTAACTGCATTATATAGAAAACAGATCAAGGAATTGAATTTACTTAATGGCCTTTCATCCAGAAAATAATTTCTTTATGATAATTCCTCAGCATTGATAAATTGAGAATTTCATTTAGTTGTTATGGCATTGATAGTTATTATATCTTTGCATTATATTGCTTTTTCTCTCTGATCCTTAGCTGTGCAAGTCAATATTCTTTGATATTTGCAAAGTTTTTGCCATGTAATTTACCGGGTACACTGACTTTTGGTGTTTGTATAAATTTATAGTAGTCTCTATTCTTTTAATCTTATTTTCTCATGTTCCTCTTTCTATAAATTTTTATATGCAGAATCTTCTTTTTGAAACATACTAAATGTATCCCATGCTCATATTTTACCTTTACTAGTCAAAATAGAAAGGAGTAATTTTCTACCAAAAATATAATGAAATAAAGTGGAACAGCTTCATTGTGCTGGTATTGTATGTATAATGAGGTTATGATATAGTGTGATGCCTTACTCCATGCAATGGAGCATCCTATGCTATATTGAAACCACTTTTCACTATCTAGCTATGTTATTATTGCAAACTATATCCAAACATTATTATCTATAATTTTTCTTTTCTCTTACTTACTTTTTTAACTTTAATTTGTGAAAATTTTCATCTTATGATTTAAAAAGGCATGCCCAGGAAATCAAAAGTCATACCATATTTTAAAGATATAGACTTTATCAGAAGTCTCAGCATAATATATCAGCCATAAATATTATGGCAAAGATTACCTTTTAAGTTTGATGTTTTAAGGATTGTTTACACCTTCAAAAATTTGCTCTAAAATGAGTAATCCTTATTCAAGAAGGAAAAGTTATTAATGTGTTCAAGTAGATTAGTATTTTGATTCCAAAAAATGTCACAAGAAGACATGTTTCTATCCAGCTTTATGGCATTGCTATGGTCAGTTAATGCCAGATTCTAGAGCCAAATGTATTTGTCTGAAGACTCTGATGTCGTATGATATGCTGTGCTGTCTGGTAAAGCAATTATGACTTTAAATTAAGCTTTCAGCTTTATGAACTGGGGCTAAAATGCCCTTCCTTTTTTTTTATATATATTCTGATTTAGACAGCACTAACCAGAGATAAATTACAGAAGGGCAATTATATAAGACTTAGGAAATGCAGTTATGAATAACTAACAATTGGTAATTTTAATATTAAAACAATTGGAGGACAATTCTCTCATTCCACATACAATAAAACAAGTATAAAAAATATGTAACTATTTAGCAATGAAATGTCCACATTTGAAACTTACCAAGGAAGCTAGTGAAGAAGATAAGACCAACCAGAAGAAGGAGAAATAATTTTGAAATCATTTCTGTTTTTTCCCAGCAAGTGTTCATTGTGCTAGAAGAAATAATCATTTGGGAAGGGTGCTTTTTGAGGTAATTACATAAAAGAAGTAGAAAACACTGCACAAATCTGGCAGAAGTCTAATTATTTTGACCTCTTGAGTGTCATTTCTCTATCAACAGAGTATTAACTATTTTTACTGTTTCCTTTGAATTATTTCAAAGACTATTAATTGTATTTTCCCTGTTCCTGAGTCATCCTTCTGTTAGAACCCCACGAAGATTTTGAGACAACTACTCACTAGAATTTGGTCAAGGTTTACAAGTAAATTTCTTCTTCTAACCTTCAGCATTTCCCACTGTTAAACTGGGTCAGTTGTTAGCTTGAGAAGAGAGAACATCAATATGAAAATGAGTACCCTTTTGAGTCCCCAAGCCTTTTGCATCTCACCTCTAACAACGCATTCTTTTTGAAAATAATAGAGTGTATTGATATGTTTTTAGGAACGAACATCTTTATTATTTCTTATTGTTGCCATCATCAAACATGTCAAAGAAATTAGCGTAATTATTTTTACACTTTGCCCAGATTTGAAGTGATAGATACTGTTAACTTATTAAGAAGCTATTCTAAGGAATAATTATGAATATTATAAAAATGTATGCTCATAAATTTTTATAAATGATAGTTCTATATTAGCATTGCTGTTACATCCCAATTCAGAAATTCACGCACAGCCATACCCCAGAATTCTAACAGCTCTGTCCCAACTCTAGAATGGCAACTCTTAATGTCCTCCCCTAATCACATCCTCTATTCTTCTACCATTTCCTGTTCCACCTTTTTCACAATCACTGATGTCCAGGCCTTATCCATACTTAGGTTTTCAGTCTATTATTTATCTTCTGGCTGTTTGTCTTCTGTATCCATTTGCTATGGCCGCCATAACAAAGTATTGTAAACTAGGTGACTCATGCCAATAGAAATGGATTGTCTCACAGTTCTGGAGCTAGAAGCCTGAGATCAAGGCGAGGCCAGGGCCCTGGAGTCCTCCAAAGGCACGAGGGAAGGATGTCTCTCCTAACTTCTGGCAATTACTTGGCAGTCTTCACGTGGAATTCTCCCTGCACGCATGTCTGTCTCTGTGTCCAAATTTCTCCTTTTTATATGGATACCAGTCATATTGAACTAGGGGTTCACCCTATTGCAGTATGTCCTCATCTTAACCAAGTTCATCTGCAAAGAAACTATATCCAAACAGGATTACATTCTGAGGTCCTGGAGTTCAGGTTTTGAGCATATGAATTGGGGCTGAGGGAGGACTCCATCCAATGCATATATATAATATCTTATCTAGCCAGGATTCCATGGTCTCCTCTCACTCAACATTGCTCCTAACAGCTCCCTAGTTTTACTTGTCCTTATATTTCATCATACCAGACTACCTAAATAGAAAATTCTTGGTCTGGAGTTAATGAAAATTAATGGAGAAAATAACATAATCAAGGTAATGAAATACCCATTATAAATGCGTATCTTTTTAACTCAACTGGTCCCTAAATTTTCAGGGATGTCATTTTACTACACCCTAGCTGCTCTGGCTGTGTCAGTTGCAAATAATTTTTACTGGCCTTAAATTGTCTCTTAACCTTACTATTTTAATCTCAATAGACCCTTTCTTTCCTAATTAAATGAATTGATAGAAAACATCAGTATGAACAATCCCAACTTTTCTTCCACAACCCTGTCCTACATTGCTCTTTTTTCTTTCTTCCTTTGACTTATCATGGTCCGAGTTTTGCCATCAGTCTCATTTTTCTGTACTTGGCATTTTGTATAGCATATATAAGTCACTAAGAGAGTATTAACAGTTCTTTATTCATGTTCACTAATCATAAAAAGAAAAACCCAAAGGACAGGTATAATTATTGTGATGACTGGTATCATTAGCAGTCAGGTAAAGGCAATCAAACAAAATAGATTCTGAGTTCAATATTAATCTGTAGGTATACAGACCTTAACATAGTCCTTTTCTCAAGTGTTTTGTATTTTTAAAATATTTTTGTTGATTTCAGAGAGGAAGAGAGGGGGAGAGAGAGATAGAAGAGATAGAAACATCAATGATGAGAGAGACTCATTGACTGGCTGCTTCCTACATGCCTCCAACTGGGGATCGAGCGTGCAACCCGGGCATGTGCCCTTGACTGGAATCGAACCTGAGACCCTTCAGTTCACAATCCAACACTCTATTCTCTGAGCCAAACCAGCTAGGGCAAGTGTTTGTTTGTTTGTTTTTTTCTTTGCCTCTTTCATCTCTCCTCCTCAACTGGCCCCCAGGTGTCAACAAAATTTCCTCTACTATTGCCGGGGTCCAACCCCAGCAGGTCCAGGGGTCCCCAAAGGTGTGGACGGAGTCGGCGAAGAAGGAATGACACGGAGACAGCGTTCAGTTGATCAGCAGCCTTGCCAGGATCTCTAGCCACAATCTCCAGCCAAGTTCGGTGTCCATGTTCTCTTGCTAGGTTCTCCAGCCAGGTTCTCTCGCTAGGTTCTCCAGCCAGGTTCAGTCGCCAGGTTCTGTAGCCAGGTTCTTCAGCCGGGTTCTGTCTAGGTTCTCCAACCAAGTTCTGTAGCCAGGTTCTGTCCAGGATCTTTTGCCATGTTCTCTCCAGTGAAGTTCTTCTGTCTCTAGGTTCTGTGTAGGTTCTGTCTTCTAATTTCTGTGTCTTGTTGTCTTGTTACATCTGTATTTATACCGAAGGTGAGCAAACATATTAAGAACAGTATGCCATATACGCCAGGTCCCTTGAAACAGCAAGGATGGACCGGCTCCCGGCATACTATTAACAAAAAATTGTCATCTTTTAAAGCTTCCCTCTCTCCCTATGCTAAATTCTTCTCTGTTTATGACCAAGCAGCCACTTTGTTGGCTCTCTATCTCCTGTAAAATACAACTAAACAGTACCTTTAATCTGTTCCCAAGCTACCTTTTCAAGCTGAAATCCAATTAAACAAATAACATCCCACCATGATATTATGGCATTAAACATACCAGACTAATTGCCATTCTGTATAATGCCATCTCTTTACTTTAGCCATGTTATTATTGTTTTACTTGTCTTGTGTTTTTGTTTGTTTGTCCTCCTATTCTATTCATCCTTCCTTGGCCAGCTTAATTATCTTATGTTATCCCCAATACTCACATTCTTTTTAATGATAATTATTTGGTTTTTCTTTAGGAAATTTATAACGTTTGTCACACTCGGCTGTTGCAAATAAATTGTTTATGTGTATCCTGTGTATTAGAACTTTCATCTCCAGGGCTATGTCTTGTTGATCTTTATATATTATAGTGCAGTTAATTAGTACTTGTTCAATTAAGTTAAAATGGATGCCTTACTGCAGAGTATTCATTCTGACAAGTAGGGAAATTGATGTCCTAATATATATTTATTTATTCTTTATTTAGTTTACCATACATTGCTTTTCCACCTAAAATATTTATCAAGGAACTACTTTTGCTTGATACCAGGTACTCAATAGGTGTATAAAACTGTAATTTAGTATATAATTTTATTCTACAAGTAAGCCCATTATGATAGTGTTTAGGGAACATAATATTATCTTAATTTTTAAATTCAAAAGATAGAAGGTTACTCTTTAAAAATGAATCAGAAAATTCTTGTGGGTGTTGCATATAGTCTATTAATAACCATAGCTCAGAAACCTGGCTTGTAAAATAGTACCATTCCTGTCAGTAGTCAGACATATTGGAAACCACCCATGTCCATTCCCAGGAAGGGAATCTCTAAGGGAATAGAGAAGTGATGTATCTAATGGCTAGATGAGTGGCACTGACCAAAGAAGAATAAAACTTCAGAAGAGAGTCTTCACAAACTGGGCTTAATTAAACTGATCATATCCAATTCTACTGTACATCCTTTACTGCCTAAGCTAATGAGACTTTAGAAATTGAACATATTCATTCCTTTGACATGTACATTTTAATGTAGTGATTCTAGAGACAACTTCCAGAATTCACTGAGGTTACCACAGATTGAATAATTAGCCCTTCCTCTCATTAACTATTATTAGAATTGTCATTATCAAGCCTTTGCTGTGAAAAGTACAAAATGCACTAATGATTGGGCTATTCAAATATTTTACATAGCAGCGCTTTCCTATTAGGATAGCATCCTTAAAGAGGAGACATGTGAATTAATATGCTGTGGCACATAGAGATAATTAACTAGGCATCTTTTCATTTCAGAGGAACCCACATGATTAAATTCCAGAGCTAAAACTTTATACTTAAAAGTTAAACTTTAGCAGAATAGCTAATTTTATTTTATAGCTGTCAACTTGATTGACACGTAGGACCTATCAGGTATGTTTCTATTCTTGTAATCCAGGGACACCTTGAAAAATATTTCCCAAAGGAAAAGAAAGAAATATATGGAGAAAAAATAAAAAAGGAAATTGCCTTTTTGGTTGAAAACCTATTTAAGATAAAATATAGAAATTTTTCTACTTCCACTATGATGCTAAAACTACTGCATTAAAAAATGCCTTGTTGTGGAGGGTTTTGAAGTGATTGGTGTAAGTAAAATATTTCATTCTTGTTTGGCAACTATTTATTATGCTGTTTAATTCATTTTATTCCTAGTAGGGTCATACTGTATTTTTATGCAATTTGAATTGGTACTATATTTCTAGTTGCAGCAAGGGCTAGTCCTTCCTGTATAAGGATTTGGAATTTTAGTTTTATGATAGCTTATTGAAATATTTAATATTGTATTATGTTGTTATTATTGGTACATTTAGTGCTGGATGTTTACATGTGGCTGTGCTATGTTGGATATCATCTAAGTCACATGAATAGATGAGGTTTTGTCACCCACTTTCATGGCTGATAATGCATTTCTCAAGAACGGCAGCTTTGGGGTCTGTGTTCCAGGTGGCATTTTACTCTCATGTCCTTCTGTTATGGTGTAAGACAGAGGAGGACTTCAATACCATATTTTTTAAAGTGATATTTAATTAACATATTATAAAATTCACCTGATAAAATGTACAATTAAGTGGTTTTCAGTATATTTAATTATCACATTAAATTTGTTCAACCATCACTATTATCTAAACCCAGAACATTTACATCACCTCAGAAAGAAACACTGTACTCATTAGCAGTCACTTCCCATCTCCTGCCCCTCCTCCTAGCTTCTGACAACTGCTAATCCTTCTGTCTCTATGGATTTACCTATTCTGGACATTTCATCACACACTATGTGGCCTTTTGTGACTTTTTTTCACGTAGCATAATTTTTCAAGGTTCACCCATGTTGTGGCATGTATCAGCATTCCATTCACTTTTATGGCTGAATAATTTTCCATTGTACATGGACAGACCGCATTTTGTTTGCCCATTCACCAATTGAATGACCTTTCTTTTTTTGTGTGGGTTTTTTAATTTATTTATTTTTTGCTACTATAAATACTGCTGCTATGAAAATCCATGTACAAGCTTTTAAGCGAACACTTATTTTCAATTTTCTCAGGTATGTACCTCCATTCACCAACTGAATGACCTTTCTTTTTTTGTGGGTTTTTTAATTAATTAATTTATTTTTTGCTACAATAAATACTACTGCTATGAAAATCCATGTACAAGCTTTTAAGTGAACACTTATTTTCAATTTTCTCAGGTATGTACCTAGAAATATAATTGCTGGCTCAAATGGTAAGTTTATTTAACTTTTTGAGGAACTGCCAAATTGTTTCCCAAAGCAGCTGCACAATTTGTATTCTGACCGGCAATGTTTGAGGGTTGCAATAGTTACACATCCTTATCAACAGTAGTTATTATTGTCCATATTTTTAAAAATTCATTATAGCTCGCATGATAGTTTTGCATAGGATTTTGAGAAGTTTTATGTTTATGTCATATACATTTCTCTTATTTGGTGAGTATTTTTGAATCCTTTCATAATATAATGTCAGTGTAAAATGATGTAACTAAAATATTATTAAATTTTTTGGGGTAACTTATTAATAACATTATATAAATTTCAGGTGTACACCTTTGTAATATAATCTATTGTGAGCTTACTACCTTATCTCCTCTGTCACCAAGTACAAAAATTTTGAAGAAAAGCATATTGTAATAATTTAAGATTAATACTTTGATGTGGGATTCTATTAAGAGTTATAGGTGAAATACAGAGTATATTTCATTACCTCGAAATTGGACTTTCCCCTCCTGCCCTATATATAAAGGCAATTGGTTATGTAATTCCACTGTCCCAAGCTTTGCTCTTTATATTTCTTATTTCTACTTATCCATGACAACTATAAGTAGAGTTTCCTATAGTATTACCATAGAATTAAGCCATGAATGAATATTTGATGTGTGCAGTACATGTTCCTTTCAGACACTCTAGCCTATATGGGTTTAAGGTTAACGTCCAAGGACATTAACTCTCTCCATTCCAGGCTGAGGTTATCAATACAAGAGGTTATCAATACAGAGTGAGTCTAAGTCCTTCTAGAACTATCCAAAACAGCTGTGGCTGAACTCAGAGGTGGGCCCAGAAGCTGCAGAGTGGGACACCAGGGGATAATGTTAAGCATGGTGCAGGTAATGTGATTTATCCCACAGCACAAATGAGAACCTGACACCCAAATATTACCTAAAAGAATGAATTTCAATTTTTCTTATGAACAAAAATTATATCATGATCCTATTGGGGCATACAGAGGCAAAAATTAATGAACTAATACCTTTAATACATACAAAGCAACCTGATATTTTCTATTCTGTAATATGCTATGTTATTCTCTTCTGTTCTTCTTAATTTAAAAAATGCTATTCATAACTTCCTAAATTATTTTCAAAACCTGGAGTTTGGAAAATCATTGGCTGAAAAGATAATTAAACTAAGGAACCAAGAGGTTGAAAGATAGCATCTATAATAATAAAAGCATAATATGCTGATTATTCCGGACATCCTTCCTTCCAGACTGAAGAAGCTGTGTCAGGCGGGGACTGAGGCCGAGGCGGCCACCGCAGGTGGGAAGGGGCCGAGGCAGGCAGAGAGGGGCCAAGGAATTTTGTGCATCAAGCCTCTAGTATCATATCATTGAAATCATATGACCTGCAGTGGTATACAATGAAATTTTTAGAATTAAATTCATACTCTCAAGGTCAGTTAAAAGAGAGTTGACTACATTCTTAAGAAATCGTGTTCCATGGTTCTGAATTTCATCTGTCAGTGTTTGAGAGTCTCTAAATGGGTAAAACCATCTAGCTCCCTAGGAGTATGAAGAGGCTGGGACACTGAAGGGCTGGGTCAGGAGGTGCTGGGTCCTGTTTTCCCCTCCTTTGCCATGTCTCTTGTTGTCTGATTCCATGTACATACATGCAGAGACTTGGTGTGTACATTCTGCATAGGTACACGCATGTATCCACAGCCGGTGGCATGTTGCTGCAGTTAGCGCTGGCTAGTATACTCTCAGGATCCTTTTGCATTTCATGTTTGTTTCAGGTTTATTGTTTTGACAGTTGTCACTTTTAAGCTTCTCTTCTCCTTTCACAGAGAAAAAGCTTTTAGTCTCCCAAGAGCAGAGCTCTATTATCATAATCACCTTTTAGAAAAGACAAAATTACCTGTACTTTTTATGCCTCTGAAGATCTATCATAATAATTAAACCACCCACCTTGCCCTCAAAATCAAATGTGTGTGTTTTTAAGGAATACTTTGTTCTTTTTTACTTCTTCATTTTCTTTGGAGGAAGTGAGAGCTTAAGACTTTAGGAAATCCCACCAACCATCTCTGAGCTTTGGCTGCCTCTTCCTGTCAGCTGTGAGGTTCAAGGATATCACTGCACAGGGACGGACCCACAGGCAGTGCTGCTAGGACCCAGTGTAACGACAGGATGTTGTGAACACTACAGGGTAGGTGAATGGGCGAGGTGATGGGAACCCTCACATCAGCTATCACCTTCCCACAAAGTCCTGCACACACAGGAACAGCACCTTGGCTGGTGTATACAGCCCCTCCTGGGAGCCCTCACCCCACCCCACACGCCTGTGAACCTGTCTCAGGTGATGTTACATGGGTGTCACATTAAACAAAAAGTTTGTGATGAAGTAACTGGGAAATGCTGCCTTCGACATGAGGATTCACAGAGCACATTAACATGTTAGAGATTCTGGAAAGCCTCAAAGTTAAGACATTTGTTTAACTTTCATGAACCCAATACTTCTCAAGTATATTATTTCATAAGACATTTTTGATGTCTTGAAAGCCAGTGGTTACTCATACCTGTTAGTATGGAAAATGGGTTCTCACCAGTGTCGTTTGTTTCCTCTGGTGCCCTCAGCATTTCTTTTCCTATGATGCTCTTTCATCCTTCTACGTTCCCTTGGAAAACTTTCTGACCCTTTCAAACAACAAACCCTCCTCTCTGAATAATATCTGTATCACATCACCATCATCAACTTCAGTGATATTAGCTATAACCCACACAGTCATGGCTATTTGTATATGCAAATTACAAATGTCACAATATTGATTCATAATCCTTATCCTTGGACTCACTTGCATTTCAATGTGAGGTTGGGGCTCCAGAGGAGTGAACACCTTCTCTCCTTTCCCGCCCCCATTCAGCAGCGTTTGGATCAGTGTTAGAGCTGAATGGAGTTGTGTACTGAAGGGGAGACGTGCTTCACTTCTAGGGAGAAGGCAAGCAGAAAATTTAGATAAATATAGATATGCATTTTGGTTATTGCCTTACTTCCCTGATTATAACCTGCATTCATTCACTTAAACATCATTATTTTAGTAGTAGAAATACTAGTAGTTCATTGAGTGTCTACTTCAGGCCAAGCATTATGTTAGAGATCATGTAATGTTAATTGTTAAGTCTTCACAGCAACCCTATAAAATATCCTGTGCTTTCCTCGTTTTACAAATAAAATAGGCTCAGATGAAGTGAGCTGCCCAGTCACATGATAATGTATGGCAGAGCCAGAAATCAAACAGAGGTCATTTTAGTACAAAGCTTCTCCCCATAACCTACTGCTCCCCAATATTAATCATCTCTTAGGTGCCAGGCATTGATGTGTGCTCCCAGATTTCAGTGGCAAGACATCACAGTGAGCGCGAGGGGCTAATACTGCAAATACAGTTTATTCTGAGAGTAGCTGTGTTGCATATTAGGGCAGTCATTACTTATGGTTAGTCATTCTTTATTGGATATCTATTGTGTACAGACAGGCAAGTAGTTAAAGAGGAAGTATTCATTAGTGCGTATTGCTTTGGAATAAACATGCTTAATGTTTATGCCATGTCATAAAAAGCATTTGAATATTAAAATATCAAACCACTGAAATATTGATATGTACAACAAATGTTAATTACAATAAAGATTTGATAGGATTTCATTGTTTAAAATGGGGTGAAATTTAATGAGAGTTGTAATACACAATGATAAAATAAAATGGCTAATAAATATCATATTATTTGAAGAAGGCAAGAATCTATTAAACAAAACATTTCTCAATTATTTTTTGTGTGCATTTGTGCATATAGTTTAGTAATACTCTTTTAAGTGCAGATGCCATTAAATAAAAATACAAGAGCTAACTAATTTTCATTGAATACTGTATTCTAGTAACTGTTATCACACTTACTGTGATCTATTTAGAAGGGGTAAATCTTTTCCAAATAGTTCAACATTTTCTTGCCCTTCTTGTGTACTCTGTTAACTCATGGTGAATTTAACTTGGTTTACTCACTCCTAAATCTAATACAATTTATTATTTTTCTTCATGATTAACAGTGTTTTAGCATTTTAAGTAATTTATACAAAACAGTTTGTACATAGGAGCTTAAAAGCAACAATAAAGTATTTGATTAGACAACCTTTTTGGAAATGTCAAAGAGGGAGCATAATTTAAAATACAGCAGTTAAGGACAATATAAGTCCCCACTGAAATATGGTTTTGATGAATATATAATTTGCTGTTTCCCATGTACTGTAAAATGAGTTCTGCCCCTACCCTCCACCTGACCATTGTGGGATGGCTAATTACCTTGTTTAATGTAGGGATATCCTAGAGGCTCTGTTTTTATGCAGCGATACAGGCTCACAATTGCTCTTCAAGCATCTTCTAAAACAAGCTCATTATATGACATGACAAGGAAACCTTCCTGCTCATTACCTTTCATAAACTTGTCTTCCAAAAATGTAAGGGTGAGAAAAGTGTGAAAAGCATTTAGATTCAGGGATTTAAATTCCTTCAAGAAGAAAGTTACGTCCTTCAAGAAAGCAAAAGCTCTGATAATTGAAAAAGCGTTCATTTTAAGCACACAGGAAGCCTCTGCTAACTGGAAGTTTCCAAAGGCTCACACACACTCCTCAACTTCTTTGTCTTCAGTGCCCTTTCGATTCTGGGTGATAGCAGCTGTGTTTTCTTCACTTAATGCAGTAATGGTGGCAGGTAGGTATACTCATCACTTAATAATGATGTATATGGTACATCTATGGTCTTCTTGGCAGTTCATTTCTGACCTGATTTCTAATTTAGAACATGATTCGTCTAAGATTGGGGTGGATTCTTAAACCAAGGACTTACAAAAAAAAGGTAATCATTTTGTTTTCAGAATATTACACTAAATTCTGGAATTTTTTATCCAACTCAGGGCATGTGCATAGATTTAATTCATCTGGATAAACATGTACTGAGTGCGTCTAAGGTTTGAAAAACTAGGAATTAGGTTCTCCATTCCAGATTATGGCATATAACATATCATGTGAAGAACTAAAGGTTTAAAAAACAAATTACTTTCCCTGACCTCAGTGAGCTCAAAAATTCATGGGAGAGACAGACATATAAATACATAATTATAAGTGAGTGAAAATTGAGTATATGGATGATATATGAAAGATAAAGGAGGACCCAATCCCAACCTGCTGTCAATAAGAGCACCAGTGCAATATTGACACAAGTAAATGGAGGGCAGTCAAGGGCATGAAGGGAGGTGTATGGGGCAGAAACCACATGTGTGGAAGGCTCTGGAATCAGGTTGGAGCATGACTTTTTTCAAGCAGGGTAAAGACAAATCTGGTTGATTTGTGGTTTATGAATTTGAAAGGACAAACTTGGAAGCAGAAAGATTAATTAGGAGATTGTTGTAGGAATCCTGTAAGAGATGGAGCAAGCCTGAACTAAGGCATCAGTATCAGAGGAGATGGAGAGGAGTTCAAAAATACATATGAACCTGAACTGACAAGTTATTATTGATTAGATGAGGTACATGAAGGAACATAAGACTGCTCCCAGGGTCTTAGCTTGGGTAGTAGCAATTTAGCGGTGTGATACTATGAAATTATCACCCTACTCTGGTTTGGCTCAGTAGATAGAGCATTGGCCTGCAGACTAAAGGGTCCCAGGTTCGATTCCCGTCAAAGGCACATGCCTGAGTTGTGGGTTCAATCCCTAATAGGGGGCATGCAGGAGGTGGCTAATCAATGATTCTCTTTCATCATTAATGTTTCTATCCTCTCCCCCTCTCCCTTCCTCTCTGAAATCAATAAAAATATATTTTTTAAAAAACAAGGACCTATCAAATATCAAAGAATGTATTGACACTTTTATTTACTTTTTCTCATCAAAATTTAAAGAAAACTCTCAGACTGATAATACCAAACAAAACCACAATTAGATCTTCATAAAAAAGCATTTCAGTTGTGGGTTCAATTCCTAATAGGGGGCATGCAGGAGGTGGCTAATCAATGATTCTCTTTCATCATTAATGTTTCTATCCTCTCCCCCTCTCCCTTCCTCTCTGAAATCAATAAAAATATATATTTTTTTTAAAAAAAACAAGGACCTATCAAATATCAAAGAATATATTGACACTTTTATTTACTTTT
Organism: Myotis davidii; assembly: GCF_000327345.1. Classification (NCBI taxonomy): domain Eukaryota; kingdom Metazoa; phylum Chordata; class Mammalia; order Chiroptera; family Vespertilionidae; genus Myotis; species Myotis davidii. The sequence continues at coordinate 689,573 of NW_006291976.1, forward strand.
CCTTATCAAAATTTAAAGAAAACTCTCAGACTAATAAATACCAAACAAAACCACAATTAGATCTTCATAAAAAAAGCATTTCTTAAGTTCAGAACATCTTAAATATTTCTTTACCTACTGAGAAGTCCATTTTGAAATTTCAGGTGCCTGTTCTTTTTCTACTTATTTGATTTTGTTAAATGTATTTTGATAACATCATGAATGGTGATAAAATAACTCAAATGGCACTCAGTTGAAAGACAGTAATTGCTAAGCAAGTAATGCTAAGTAGCTGTAGTTGGGTCATTTCATTTTATCAAAGGATAAATTACTCTGAGAGAAGAAAATGAGAAGCAATCATAGTAAGGGTAATTGCTGGTGTCTGCAAAATGGAGAGGTTATATGTGTTTGTTGTCTCATCATTATCACTATCATACATTTGTTTCTAAATGCCTATATGTGGGTGGTGCTAGAAGTAGCACATTTTGGCAAAGGCATTAATCTTTCCTTCAGAATAATTTAACAATGCTACAAAACGTATTAAACTTTTGTTTCGGTCTTTTGAAACCTCCCATTTCTAACTAGTTTACTTGTGGACCATATTTGAGTATTCGAAGCTCAGTTTGAACGATGCTACAAAACGTATTACCTTTTGTTTCGGTCTTGTGAAACCTCCCATTTCCAACTAGTCTACGTGTGGACCATATTTGAGTATTCGAAGCTCAGTTTCTATGAGTACTTTCTGTTTTTCCTTATTCCTTCTCCCATGACGTACAATAGCATCACACCTTGCTGATCTTTTCATTGAACTGACTTTTCACTCAGTAAAAATGTGAGACCTCCCTCCTCATGTTCAAGCTCCAGTTGAAGTTCCCAAGCTGCACTGTCCACTGAGGTAGTCTTGAGCCACCATGGCTAGTGAACACTCTTCATAGGGCCAATCCAAACTGAGAAGTGCTGTAAATAATAAAAAAAAGATTTCCAATACTTTCTACAAAAAACAAGGCATAATTTTCAATTTGATTACAGTTTGAAATGGTAATATTTTAGATATAGTAGGTTGAATAAAATGTTACTAAATTAATATCACCTCTTTCTTATTTTTAATATGGCTACTGGAAAATTTTAAGTTTCAATGTGGCTCACATTTTTGTGGCCTGCATTGTATTTCTATTGGACAGAAATGCCATAAAGGCCACTAGAGTTAAAGAAGGCATACTTTCTGCTCTGAGGTCATGCAGCTCGTCATGAAGGTAACTATTATATAATGTGATAAGATCCACAGAGAGGTGTAAAGAGAAGGGTGAGTAATCATATCTGACAGAGCATCCTAGGGAGGATTCATGGGAGAAAATATATCGGACCATCATTGGAGGATGATGACAGGAGTACTAACATTTTAAGTACAGAAAGCAACGTAAGTAAAGGCCCGATGACAAGAAAGGCTGCTGAAATAGTCTCCTCAAATACTATTTAATAACATCACTGCCCCATGGCCAACCATAGAAACTAAAAATCTCTCAGGAAAATATTGCAAACCCCTTCTAGCATCCATGCCTACCTCCAGCAAGGAAGGCCCCTCTCAAAGAGGAAGGATGGAGAGGAGTGTTGCTTAATGACAGACTAGAGATGCTACAAGGGAACTTTGAGGACTAGCCTATGGGTGTGGCTCCTGATAAAAAGGTGAGTTGAGCTCACCTAACACCAGGAGTAACTCCAACAGGGACTAGAAGGAGAAGAGTGGAATTCTAATAGCATGTCTTCTGAGAATTAGGATATATTGTTCACTCTAACGTGTCTGATGAGTAAGAAAAAATAGACAAAAAAGGGAGGGGAATGAAGGAAGTGGAGGAGGGGGATGAGTCAGTTTCCAAAAGAGAAGTTTTATATAGATAGAGGTAAACAGATAGGAAAGTAAGAGATGAGAGTTGTAGATGAGGTAGTGAAGTTTCTTGGGAGCATTTGAAATAAGGCTGTGGTATGTGTGGCTTTTTGATTGTGGGCAAGTTGCTCAACCTTCCTGAGTTTAAGTGGAGTGGTTTAGTGTCTTAATCTGTGTCTCTCACTAATCATTTTTAAAGGGAAAGTAAAAAGACAATATAAAGAAAATATTTTATCTAATCCATTACAAAATACACTTTTTTCTCCTCCTATTTAATATCAGTGAACCTAGGATATGTCTTATAATTGATGGTGTCATACAAAAAACTCAGTCAGGCTGAGGTAGCTCTTTTGCCTGCGCACATGTGAAGCTGTTATTATTTTTGGTGGCATGAGTACACAGATGCAATTCTAGATATTTCATTCTAAAAACTAAGGATTATTCGAAGACCATGAGTCCCAGTGATTGTTTACACACATTATTTTGCATGTCTTCTGTAAAAATGCAGAAGTTTCAGCATTAAAACTTGCTGAAGAGTGAAATTTCTTAAGATGTCACAGACTATGGCATAGATGGAAAAACAATCACTCTAATTTCAAAAACGATTTAGAAGAGTCTGAAAATGAGGAACTTTTAGGAATAACTTCACGTAATTATTTTGCTCATATTTTTCTTTTAAGAGAAAAATAGACTTTTTTTTGTGTGCCCATGAGTTTTTTCTCTTTTTTCTTAATCCATTTACTACCCCTTATAGCTTCCCTCTTCAAACCCCTGAGAGCTGTCAGCCTATTCTCTACCTAAAGAACAAAATGAACTAACAAGCAAAATAGTGACAAGCTCATATTTTTCTTTTTCTGGATAGACAGAGTGAATATGATACAAAGTCTATATCTAAATAAGTATAAAGAAATACTTTAGTAATTAAATATTAATTAAAGGAAATTCTAAGAGATTTGAAAGATTATGTTATGGTTTAATTGCTTATTTTTTCCTTTCCTTTCTTTTCCTTTCCTTTCATGCATCTGGTAAGTTATAGACCCTTGGGCTCTCTCTATGAAATATAGTATTTTTTTCCACTTATTGAGGAAGAGAATAAATAAACAAATGAAAAAACTCCAGAGCAGTGTCCTCAGGTTTACTGGATATTCTTAGTATGTCCTAAGTCCATGGCAGGTCATGGGCAAAACCATGAGGTAATTGAAGTGTATCTTTAATTTTGGATTTTTTTTGTCCCCTCTTAAATGGAAAAGCAGATCAGTGTAATAAAAGGGCAAAAGATTTGGAGTGCAAAGATTCAGGTTTTAGTTCTTGCTCCAATAATTGCTGGTTTGTGAACTTGTGTAGGTCCTGTCACCTCTGAGTTTTCTCGTGGCATAATAAAATGCCTGCTTTATGTTCTTCAGAGGTAGTTAGTTAAAAAGCACATCTGAAAAGTTATACACAATCTTAAATGCTACTTCTTTTTGTTCTACTGATTAAAAAGAATTCAGGTTTATTTGTCTAAAAGAAAAACGGTGAACCCACAGTCATATGCTATGACTGACAGTTATAGTCTACGGTCTACATATGGCCAGATATTTAATTCACCGAGAGTTAGAGGAATACTCCTCCAGGAGGAGTTGGTGAAGGCATTCTCAGGAGAAGACTGATAATATTTCTAAGATATATCCCCCATTCCCCACCCCTCAACCCCCCGGTAACCAAGTGTGAGCATCCCATTGCCAAGCGTCCTTCTTCCCCTGACCCAGCAACCTCACTTGTCTTCTGGCTGTTGAGGACCAGGCTCCCTATCCAAGCTACTCCTTCTGCCCCTACCAGTTCCCTGCTGGTCCCCACCACTCCATCGCTTCCCTCATTATGAATGTTCTGTATATCCTGTTTCCACAGAGCCAGTACTTCTGTAGCTTCAGTCCACTAAGTAGCTAATATCATAAACTAGACTTCAAAACTCATCTCACGTTTTTAGTCTTAAAGAAGTACTACTGGAAATGGGGAAATATTGCTCAAAGGGTAAAACTTTCAGTTGTAAGATGAACTAGATGGGGGTCTAATGTATGGCATCGTGATTATAGCTAATGATACTCTGTCATATACTTGAAAGTTACCAAGAGATTAGATCCTAAATGCTCTCATGACAAAAAAAGAAATGGTAACTAGGTGAGGAGATGGAGATGGGAGCATACTATGGTGACAATCATTTTGCAATGATTGTACGTCTTAAATTTACATAATGTTATGTGTCAATTATATCTCAATAAAACTGGAGTGAAACATAGAAATGGTGAGACTTAAGGTGCAGTAGAAAGAGAATGGTGCCTTGGCCAGTGATTGGGGAGTTTACTTGCTGAGGAACAATTACTTATAGCCCTCTGTTGACATATCATACACATTCAATTCATTTATTTATACCTTGAATTAATCTTACCTAAAGGTCTTGAAACATTTCTGTTAAGTATAGTTAACTTAGTCATGTTCCTTAAAATGATGGCTTTTGATTTTTTTAGTACAACTCATACAAAATACGTTTATGCCTTGACCCAAAGCACACATAAAAGTTTATGTGTGTGTGGAAGGTACAGCAAATTAAAACAAAAGATTAAAGCAACACTTAACCTTACAGATCACTGAAAGATTGAAACCAGCAGTTTAAAAACACTGATTTAGAAAACAAGTACTTTTCAAAAACTTGATCAGATATATGTTTGGTAGCCTTTAAGTTAATTTTCTGGGAAATAAGTCAGAAAACATTGAAAGAAAGTTTAATGGATAATCTTAGATTATGATTGCCTGTGATTATTCCAAATCTGATTTTTTTCATTCATATGTTATTTTCTTCTAAGGGACTAAGTTTCTACACATGCTTTTGTAGCAGATAAATGAGAAAGGAAAAGTAATGTTTGTTTTTATAAAATCTAGACTATATTTTCTTCCATTCTTATTTCTACTATCTTTTATCCTATCTAGGGCTTCCTTATCATTTGGTTAAGAAATGATTTCTATATTCTTTACATTGTTCACAAATGAGTCAGTTGCTTCCCATTTCTTACTTTCTGGAGTGAGACAAATTGTCCTAAAGACAGAGTTTGAAGAATTTCCTGCTCCCAATATTTTTTTTTTCACTAAATCTAAGCACATTAAACATGTTATTGTTAGGAATAACTTTTTTTTTTTAATTTTCCTTCAAGGAACTAATAATGCTGCTGCTTCTCCTCTTTCTCTCCTGTCCTCCTCCTTTTCCCCCTCTTTCTTCCCCTTCTTCATCACATAAATATATTATTGGCAGCATAAAAGTCAACTATAATATTTGGTATTTAAAAATCTTATAAATATTCATTAAATATTCTATTTTGTCATAGTGAACAAGTTCAATAAAGTGGATGATGTGTTTCAAAACTAATTTTATCTACATAAAATTGAAGAATGTGAATATAAAAATGCACCATCTTAATTAAAGAAAGTTGTTTAGCCATTTAAGGAATCTTTTTTCTTATCAGTTTAGAATAGTATGTTTAGTTATGCCAATGTAGAAAAAAGAATAATTCTTTCTTCATTCCTTCCAATAAAAATAAGATAACTTCGACACCAGAAAGTTATCATCTAGAATGGAAAGCAAGTTTATTAAAAATAAAGTACAGTGCGATCAATGAACTGGTTGAAGTATATGTAGAGTACAGTGGTAACTGAGGAAGAAAAAACTAAATGTCTTGAGAGAAGGGTTCAACAAAAAGAGCACATGGATCTTGAAGGACATGTTCAAGGGACATTTTTTCAAAGAAGAATAGTTGTGAGAAGGTCCCACGACATTTTCAGTCTTCCTGGCCTGTCACAATTAATTGTGGTGACCTCGGCACGGCATGACACCTTTTACATTTACAATGAGAGATATTTTGTCATTTCCCCTGATGATTTTACAACAAGATGCGGGTTTGTGTCACTGCAGAAAATTGTCTTTAATTACATTTTACTGAACTTCTAAAGAGCAGGTTCCACTAAATGGCTGTAAATTTTTCCCTTTTGTTTTCTCAGCTAAAACCTGGTCCCTGTGACAAAAGGAAGACCTTTCTAAAACATACCTCTCAGTTTGCTGGCAGAATTTCTCAGTAGCAAAGTCACACACTTAGCCACATAACTGAACAATTATTCATGTGGTAATGCTTTTTATACAAACCAGCCAGGAACAATACGGGGGTTTGAAATATAGCCCAAATGTGAAACTGCAAAGCTCAGGTCAGTACTGTGTGGTGGCAGCAGCACAGAGCTGAGCCCACCGGTGCTTCATCTCCTAACTTTGGGCACCACATCTAACTTCTCCTCGGGTTTTAAAAAGAACAGAGATATTTT
>NW_006291976.1:695806-701933 GCF_000327345.1 Myotis davidii
ATGTCCATTGGTTATGCTTATATGCATGCATACAAGTCCTTCGGTTGATCTCTTACCCCCCTCCTCCTGCCCCCCAACCCTCCCTGGCCTTCCTGCTGCAGTTCGACATTTTTCAAAGTATAAATTTGTGGTGGTATTTGATTATTGTTTATTTGCTTATTGTGTGTCTCCATTAGAATGTAAGCACCATAAAAGCAGAGACTTCATATATTGTATTTATTCCTGTATTCCCAACACATAGAAACGTGTGTAGCATATATTAAGAACAAGTATTTTTTGTGTAAATAATTAAGTGAAATACATCAATATTGAATGGAGTAAGTCTTTTCCTCTAGCAATTATAAATAGGGAGATGTTGTCACATCTCATTCTCAAGAGCAGTGGGAAAGGGAATAACATTTGTGATTGTTTTAACATTGCAATTGAATTTCAGGCATCTGGTTTGTTCATTCATTAAACATTTATTGAACATCTACAAGTTCTCACACAAAGATAAATAGACACAGAGCCTCCTCTCATGGGATGTAGATTTAGATGTGGTTGTAAATGTATAAACAAGTAAGTGCCATAATATTGATCCTTGGTATTTATAAAATTTACAATCTGTTTCAACTATTCCCAAGTGAACTTAGAGTAGTTATAAGAATACAATAAATAATATTTTTTTGCCTAGACATGCATTTAAGTCACCCATGCCATGAGGCTTGGTCAGAGACTAGTCAGTGAGTTTATATGGCTCTTCACTATCTGAACATCCACTGGCTTGTGTTATGTCTCATTCTTTGATAACCACTTTTTAGGAGAAATTACTTGATGTTGTGGCATTGTGAATTTAGGGTTCCAAAGGTTTTTTGTTTGTTTGTTTTTTTATTTACAAAGAGGGATCCTCTTCTTCAGTAGAATTTCAAGAGTCTACTATTATCTACACATACTAAAATAGAGGAATGTGCAAAAAACCAATGTAGCAGAGATGATGGGATGATAAACTGTGTCAGGTGAAGGGTCAGAGGAGGAAAGACTATATTAAGGGGAAATATGAAGTATGTATTGAAGGTTAATAGACTGAGTAGGACTTTGTCTGAAAATTATGTTAAGGAGGACAGTACTAGTACACACAGAAGAAATAGCATGTGCAAAATCCCAGAAGCATGAAAATGTCCAGTGAATTAAAAAACAACAGGGCATGTGGTGTTTTAAGAGCAGAAATTCATAGGAAGGAAGAGTGTTAGAGGAGATGGGACATTGGCAAGGAGCCAGACCATTAAGAATTATGAATTCCTTGCAAAGGAGTCTGGATGTTCAGTAGGAAGTTAGGAGCCATTGAGAGACTCTAATAGGGGAGAGAAATCTATTTAGATGAATGTCTTAGAATGTTTTAGAAAGTACCATCTGGCAGCTATGCACTGAAAGATCAAGGAGGAACTAGAGACGGGTAGACAAATTAGATTAGTGTGATAGTCCAGGTGAGAGGCTGAGACCCCATGCTGAAGTACATGCTGAAGGGATGGAGAAGAGAGCCATTTAAAAAGAGACTTAGTAGGTAGAATAAACAGGACACTTCCTCAGTGATTTTAGTGTTCAAAATCTAGTTTCTGAACACAAGTTGTTTTTCTTTTTAATAAATCTGAGATATTTTTCCAAAAGTGTTATGGTTTTCTTCTTGTTGTTGAATTCTTCTTAAATGACTGGGGCAAAGGAACAACTCAAAAATGTGACCTTTGTGCTGTGTTTTAATAGATTGAAAATGCTTCAGAGGCCTAAAAAATTAAGAATGTCTGTGGTTTCCTTCCAAGATCAAGAGACCAAGTCATCTAACTGAGACTCCCATGTCATCCAATCCATGTTCTCATCTTGCAGATGTGGAAAAATGCCAGCAGCTGGATTCTGTTTGCTAGATTCAATGAGCCTGGGTCAGGGGACTCTGAGAAGGGAAACTCGCAAGATGGGCTGCGTCTTTCAGGACGTCTCGTGGATTTGGTTTCCCCTTTCAGGATGGGCCTCTGACACTTTGCTCACCAGAACGTGCATGTCCTTCTTGCCTGCTTTTTCCTTTCTCCAGATCTTTGGCAGGCTCTGCGGAGGAACTCACTCTGGTCCTAAAAAGGTTTGCTTAGTTGTTAGGTCTCCTTATTTTCATTGCTTTAAACTTAATCGCTTGACTTCTCAGGTAGCTCCTACTTTCTGGTTTTGTCCCTCCACTTTGATCTGCTCTTCAACCTTTACCTGTCTGCTCTAACATTTCAGACCCTTGGTCTAGCTTCAGATCCTTGGTTTTATTTTGATTGCCAATCTTTTATTTACCTTCTTTTTTTATTGGGCTGACATTGGTCAACAAGATCATATAGGCTTCAAGTGTACAGGATATGTACACTGCATTATGCTCCCACCACCCAGTCAAATCATCTTCCATCGCCATATATTTGGCCCCTTTTTCTTTTTACTACCCCTAACCCCTTCTCTCTGGTAATCACCATACTGTTGTCTGTGTCTCTGAGTTTCAGTTTTATATCCCACATGAGTGAAATCATATGGTTCTTAGATTTCTCTGGCTGACTTATTTTGCTTAGCATAATATTCTCAAGGTCCATCCATGTTGTCTCAAATGGCAGTATTTCATCTTTCCTTATGGCTGAGTAGTATTACATTTTATATATGTACCACATCTTCATTCATCCATCTAAGTGAAATTCCTTATTTATGCACATATTGTACTATTCCTTCTGTTTGGAACACTTAACAAATAACATTCTCAACCTGAAAACCTCAAAGCAACCAACAAAATGGAAGATGATGCTTACAAACAACAGCTCTGACAAAGGGTTAATATCCAAAATATATAAAGAACTCATACATCTCAACACCAAATTAACAATCAAGTTTTTTAAAAATGGGCATAGGACCTGAACAGACACTTCTCCCAAGAAGACATACAAATGGCCAACAGATGTATGAAAAGATGCTCAACTTCACTAGCTATTAGAGAAATGCAAATAAAAACTACAATGAGATACCACTTCATACCTGTTAGAATGATTATCAATCCTTTATATTTCCAAAATTATTCACTCAGCTCTTTTTATGCCCCCTATGCCATAGCCAGGGTTTCTAAAACCACTTAGAACCTGATAGCTCCCAATTCAAATTTAACTTACTTTTAAATTTCCCACTCAAAATTAACTCACAGTCTCCCACATCTTCATCCCACCTAAAAGGAACTTATTTTTTCTTCTTTTGCCCTTATTTCAATCCATGACACGCATCACACTAATCCAGAGGTTTGGGAATCCTCCTTTATAACTTCTTTTTTTTTTTATCCTTGACATCCAGGAAGTCACCAAGTCCTGTCAAATTGCCACCTACATATCTCTCTAAAAAGCCTTCTGCTTTCCATCAGCAGTGTCACTCAAATTTCACTAAGAAGTTTTTTGGTTTTTTTTAGCTTATCATGGTTCTTGCTTAGCCATAAATCTAAAGTCATTTTCCATGTAGCCCATACTAATATTATAAATCAGAAATATAATTTGCCAATTATAATTGTTTAGTTTGCTTAGTACATATGGCATATTTAGGTTTAGCTTGTTTACCTAATACCTAGAGTATACTTACCAATCACCTATGTGCATGTGAAAAGACGCAGGGTTATCACAATAAATAAGGTAGACATGACCGAGTCTCAAACTCTAAAAGGCTTTCAAAATCACTTCTAAAGTCCATATAATGGAAATCCCTGGTTGGCTCTTGTCAAACTACTGAAAAAAATTGGGAATTATACAGGGTGAGCTTTATTTTCCTTTGGCTTTTTGCCCCTGAAAGGACTCCACAGTGCATGTGTGGCTATATAAAAGGCGGACAGAAATGACTGGTGTAAGAAGCCCAGGGCCCAGACTGCCATTGTGATAGTCACGGGAGAGTCAGGCACTTACTTAAAGGTGGAGATGTCTCTCACCAACGACCTTTTAAGTTCCTAAAATAAATTGACATCTTACCATTTCCAGTATTTGATTCAAAGTGCTCAGAAACACTTCTAACTCCTTTCATTGAGAACATACTCTTAATTAATATTGTGACAGAAAGTAGTTACCAATTGAAATGTGTTACTTTATATTAAAAAATAATATTCTACCGCCGAAACCGGTTTGGCTCAGTGGATAGAGTGTCGGCCTGCGGACTGAGCTGTCCCAGGTTCGATTCCGGTCAAGGGCATGTACCTGGGTTGCGGGCATATCCCCAGTGGGGGGTGTGCAGGAAGCAGCTGATCGATGTTTCTCTCCCATCGATGTTTCTAACTCTCTATCTCTCTCCCTTCCTCTCTGTAAAAAATCAATAAAATATATTTAAAAAAAAATATTCTACCATGACTGGATTTTTGTTTTGATAATACCCTTACCTACTTGAAATATCTTAAAAATACATTTTTAAGATGGAAGTATTTGGCATAATTTTGGTAATTGTAGGATATATATGTCCTCCTACATGTACCACTCAAATTGATATCATTGTTAGACACAAACGTTGACCTTGGCCACACTCTGCTGTGTCCCTGGCTCCTGATGTACAGCTCTCACTGGCCGCTCATAGATAGTTCCCTGGGCAGGTGTTATTGCTTGGATACACTCCCTTAACTTGACCCAACTTGTTTGTTTTGTTCATGTGTGTTTTTTGAAATCCTTACCTGAGGATTTTTTTTTTATTGATAGAAGAGAGGGCGGAGGGGGAGAAAGTGAGAGAGAAACATCGATGTGCGAGAGGCACATGGTTGATTGCCTCCCCTATGGGCCCCAGTTGGGTCCAGGGATCGAAACAGCAACTGTGGCATGTTCCCTTGACCAGGAATTGAAGCCATGACCCTTTGGTCTGAGGGCCGATGCTCTAACCACTGAAAAATTGGCCAGGGCTCATGTGTTTATTTTTAACTTGCTAGAGTCGAAGGCAATGCAGGCATAACTTAGGCAAGTTTCTGGTAAATTATTTTTTAGTTAAAATTATTTTTTTAGAATATTATTTTTATGAAGAACAGTTGAAGAAAACAAAATATATTTAAAAATGTAATTCAGAAGGCATAGTAGTTTATATTCGGAGGTTTTTTAAAGAGGTGGTTCACACTCATATTTCACTTCAGTATTTATTGGCTCACTACTGTGTTCAGGAAAGTTGTGGTAGAGGCTATAATAGTAACATAGATGCTATTCATGTTCTTCCAGAGTTTAACGCCAAGTAGACGAGGCAGATAATGAAAAAATAATAATTAAAGTGTAGTAACAGTTAGGAGAAGGGAATTACAGTAAATACAATTCACACCAAGGACACTAACTTCCTGATGAAAGACTTCCTGGAGAAAGGGACTTCTGAGCTGTGGTCTAAAAGGTGAGAAGCCAACAAGACAGATCAAGAATTGAAAAAAGCAGGGGGGACAACTTCTGCACAGGCATGGAGCAGGGGTGGTGGGTCTATGGCAATGATTTCAATTACCCCAGGGAAGTGGTAGAGGCAGTCTAAACAGGTACATAGCAACAGAAATTCCCGAGGAATAAAGTAGATTGGTGTGTTTAGAGATCTGCAGGTGACTTGGTACCATAATAAAGTATATCAAAATAATGGTATATATTTTAATAGTTTTATGAAGTCATACATGAATAAACAAAGTAACAATCAGAATTTTATTTTTTTCAGAAATTTATTTTAAATAAAGAGATTGATTTGGTTAAAACTACACATTTCTTATTCTGAAATTCATGTGTCAGGGGAATGGAGTTAAAACAAAATAAATCAGTACACACTTAACGGTTGTAGAAGTTCTATGTGCTAAGAGATTCCTTAAAATCAACATTGTGTGGAACACACACAGAATTGGTCTTTGATGATTACTTTGTGTAGAGTCTGCATTTATCAAATTCTCTTTTTGAAGAAGAAAGTTTCCTACTTTTTTAACTTTTGTTTACTTGGATGGGATCACTGGCATGGACATTACAAATAAATAATATAAAACCTTCAATTTCAAACTTCAACTTCATTTATCAAATTCTCTTTTTGAAGAAGAAAGTTTCCTACTTTTTGAACTTTTGTTTACTTGGATGGCATGGACATTACAAATAATTAATATAAAACCTTCAATTTCAAACTTCAACTT
>NW_006291976.1:702702-724351 GCF_000327345.1 Myotis davidii
TACACAATTTACCCTCTTCCAAATTAATATTGGGCCAGATCTTCCATACACATCTTGAGCTGAGAAATATATTGCTGATATTAGAGAGCCAACATGCTCAGTAAAATGAGCATGAGCGCCATCTAATGTCCAAATGGAATAAATATTGGTAACAACAGTAATATACAACAGGATTTAGGGTATGTACCAAAGGATTTAGCATTATTACCCTTTGGTTGGTTAATTGGTTCCTTTCTTTCCAATATTCGTGAATTGTTATTTTTTATATTATCACTTTCAGTTCTTTTATTTCATATAACAACCCCTTGAGTTAGTTTTTACTGTCTCAATTTTAAACTAAAAAACATTTTTAGAGATAAGAAACATTTGTAAATTTGTCTTTTTGTTGATGGAGGACCATATGATTCACATTTTGAAATAATTTCAAAACTTGAAAGATCTACAGAAATTAATAATTGTTTTTGTCAATGCCTGTTTCAAACTGATGACCATTCTGGTCCAGGCACCTTTGATAATACAAAGCTATAGAATCACAAACATCAAGAATCATTTCCTTTGATATTATTGTGCCCCTAATTTGTCAACTATTGCCAGTTTTGTACCATAAACTTTATCTTTTATGTGTCCCCATAAAAACAAAATCTAGTGGTACTTTAGGATAAATTTTAGTCTGGCTTCACTCATTATTTCAAACCACTTAAACCTGAAAAGGTGTGAAGATTAAGTGAGTTATCAGATATGGAATTGTGTATACCTTTTGAGGGGACACCCTATATATGACAAGATATGAAGAGGAACACAGTGATAAGAACTTGCTACCTGACCGACTAAGCGGAACAGAGCTAGATGCTGGCAATCTGGACCACTCACCTTAAATAAGTTTTCGGTAATGAAGTTACTAAGAGACTAATAAAAGTCTATAGTTTTGGGTGTCTATATTTTAGGTTTTAACTGATACTGCAGATTTGGTTATTTTGGTATAGATCAAGGGTATACAACGTCATTACTGAAACCTTATTTAAGTGTATATTAACTGCACCTTGAGAACTCCTTCAAGGCATAGACCAGACTAATGTTTATCAGATTCTCAGAGAATAAAATATACAACACTTATTTATAATTGAAATAGTTGTTTTTAAAGCTGTTATATGGTACCCTTTACATTAAGATCTTTATTGTACTCAGGTTATTTTTCTACACAAAGACACAGTTGATACAGAATATCCTAATGGAAATGCCATATTTTTTCTAACTAATTTGAAATGCCAACTGTGTCATATATCAATCACCTATATATGCATTGAAGTTTGGGGGGGGGGGACGCTATTTGTTTTATTAGTCTATGTCTCTGTGCATCAATATTATAACATCATGTACTACTTAAATGTTTATACAAAGACTTGATGTCTCATAGGGCAAATATTTCATCTTTTTCTTCTTAAGTATATCTTGGTTCCTCCTAATATATTGAATTTCAAAATAAATTTTAGAATCACTTTTTAAAGAGTAGATGACGAGGTTATTAGGACCTCAGCTAGATCACATTGGTTTTAACCTGTCTTATTGTGGATTGATACATGCAGAAGTCTCCAGTCTGATGAGCAGGGTTAGTCTAAGAGTAGCATTTTATTCTCACAACTATAGCAGCAATACCACACATGGTATTGAAAAGCTGACACGGCCCACCTAGTGGACATCTAGGGATCAGATGTTCTCCTCATTTCCAGAATTACACTCCCCTAGCAATAAGGGTAGCATTTTCCACTTGGTCGCCATTAGCTTTGGTTATTTGGGGTAGATCATGGGTATACAACTTAATTACTGAAACCTTATTTAATTGTATATTAAGTGCCTATTGAGGGCTCCTTCAAGGTGTGGACCAGACTAATATTTATCATATTCTCAGAGAATAAAATATACAACACTTATTTTACTCTTCAGGGTTTCAAATGACTCTTATGGACAGACACCATGGTTGAATGCTGTATAACTCCATTTTAATACCATGTTGGGGAATTTAGGCAATTTAGTCAACTTTCATCACTTACTATTGAGTGTCTACTTTGCTCTTGGTACAGAACTAAGTGTTGAATATTCAGCAATAAGGAAATACATATGGATTCTTCTCTCACGGGAAAAAATCCAACATTGAAATATAATAAACAGAAATATAAATATTTAATTTATAATTGTGTTTAAGGCTATGGAGGGGAAATGTGGTTTTATGAGAGAATAAATAACTGCAAGAAGAATAATACATTTTTCATGTATAGAGCATTTAATATACAAATTAAACCTGATTTAACTTGTAACATAACTAGATTTATGTAGCAAATTAAACGTAATTTTAATAAGTCCACTTATTCATTTATTTCACAGCATCCATGTTTATCCAGATATTGGGCTCACAATAACAACCAAGGCCTTTGAGGAGTTCATTGTTTGAGTGCATAATTAGCAGTACTTCTCATTAAAATAATCGCATACCAAATGAAAACATAATATATCCTTTTTCTTTTTTTTAGATGAGGATAGGCATTCATTCAGGCTCTGTGCTGGCTGGAGTTGTTGGGGTAAGAATGCCACGATATTGCCTGTTTGGAAATAACGTCACTCTGGCAAGCAAATTCGAATCGGGAAGCCACCCTCGGCGCATCAATGTCAGCCCCACCACCTACCAGTAAGTGTCTGGTTCCGTCCCCTGGTCTTTGGCACTGCCTTGGGCTAACATCCTATCATTTGTAAGACCCTGTTCCTTTTCTTGATTCTGCCATCACCTAAGATAATATCAGTCTATCTGCCCTGTCTGAAAGGTAGCAACTGTGACACAAACTTTTCTTCCCACCTGAGAGAGTTCATGGGAAGCCTCACTTGACTGAGAGGTAAATACATTTGTCATTTCCCACAGTCTCTGTTCTTCAGAGGTACACCTGCTTAAAATACATGAGAGCAAAGGTTAAGGGTTAAGGTTAAAGGTTAAGGTTACACTAGAACTCTAATATTTTCAAAATGTTCCTCAATGTTATGTAAATTAAAGGAATATGATAGAGAAGGTGGTTTGTCTGTTTTTCTTTTGAATATGAATATAAATAAGGACTCTCTCCAGTGAAATATATACTGGGTACAGAGTAAAACTTTAAACTCCATTTCTCATAAAGGTCTTATTTCACAATTCTACACTTTTTGACAGCTGAATTCATCCTTATTTTGTGCCTGGTAGATGTCATCTCACCCGGTAGATATTAAGTTCATATGGGCAGTGGCCACGTCTGTTTGGCTCATTATTATACACCCAGAATTTACCAATGTTTAGCACATCAGAAGCACTCTATAAATATTTACTGAACTAATGAATGAATGAATGCATTAATAAGATGGACTTCTCTAGAATAACAAAACAGTATGACTATCTCATCCCTGTAGACTTTCGCTTTCTGCTAGGCATTGTGTGCAAGCTGTTCAAATAGTGCCATGCTTTGGGTAACTTAGAAATTATTGTAAAACTGTAAATTAGAAATAGTGATCATTGCCTTTTTTAAAAAAGATTTTTTTATTGATTTTTTTTTGAGAGAGAGGAAGGGAGAAGGAGAGAGAGAAACACGGATTAGTTGCCTCCTGCCACCCCACCTACTAGGATCAAGCCCATAACCCGGGCATGTGCCTGGACCGGTAATCAAACCTGCAATTTTGGGACGAAGCCCAACCAACTGAACTACACAGACCAGGGTGATCATTGATATTTGTTATTAACCAGGCTACAAAAAACAAACAAACAAAAAACCCTCAAGTGGAAAATCTGAATATATAGGTAACACAATTTTACTATAATTTAAAAACAACAACAATGGAAACAAAGATAGACACACTGAGATGCCATGTAGAGATAGCTTCTCTGACTGGCACCAAATCATTTCATTCTTCCTAATGCTTTATAAACCAATTTTTACATTTAGTCTGTCCTCAAACCTTTTCCTTGCTCTTCCCTGTGTTCCTCCCTCCTTTTCTTTTTTCAACAAATGCTTGTGGAGTACCTACTATATTCCAAGCACTACGGTAGGCACTAATGTTATAATAATGAACCCCGTAAGTTTGATCTCTGCCCTTGAGAAGGAGACCACGGACTAAATGTTGGATGTGCCCAAGTAAACAATTAATTAAATAGAATGGGGAGGAGGTCAAGAAACCCTGATTAGAATATTAAAGTACGAGAAGGGGTGGACTAAAATGAGGAGGAAGAGATATAGCTGGTAAGTCAACTTAAGGGGTTTCAATCTAACCCTAAGAGCAGCAAAGGACATTGGAGAGTTTTTGTGTCTGTGTTTTTAGTTTTTTTGCTCCAAAGTGACTTTTTATTTACTTACTTCTTTTATTTTTTCCATCACTATTTATCCGCACTATGCCCTCCTCCACTTCCACTCTGCATTCACCACACTGTTGACCATGTCCATGACTTCCCTTTTTTTCTTTTTTGCTCAATCCCTCCACACCCTCCCAATGCCCTTTCCCCTCCACTCCTCCTCCTCCCCCACAGACACACCAGAGCTGTCTGCTTGCTCTCTATGAGTCTGTCTCTATTTTGCTTGGTAGTTAGTTTGTCCATTAGATTCCACATAAGAGTGAAATCAGATGGTGCTTGTCTTTCTCTGGCTGGCTTATTTCACTTAGCATAATGAAGAGTTTTGAGCAAAGGAGTGACTTGACCAGATTTGTACTTTAAAAAGATCACTGAAGTTACAGAAAGAACAGATTAGGAGGAGGGGAAGAGTAGTAATCTAGTGATTGAGAGAAGTCACCATATCCCCATTTCCTTGATTACTGAGATCTTAGAGTCCCAGCTTTCGCTTTCAAGTTGTCTTGCCGTGTTTCAGAAGAGTGGTTGGGCTTAGTGACTGAACATCCACTTTTATCTGGGATGCCATTAAAAACACGCTGGCCCCTGGTTAAGTTTCTAGCAAATTACATATGGCTATGTGATTTTAGTAACTGGGTTTTCATATTCTGGATCTTTTTGTGCTTAAGTATTTTCTGTTTGTCCCGTCTACCCAAGTCTATACAGTCCAGCTGTAAAATTGTTAGATTCCACATGGCACAGGCGATTTATGAACCTTCACCAGGATGCTCACAGGGAACTGCCACGATCGACTCCTGAGGGACATTCTCTATCAGGAGACAAAATTGCACTTTCTTAGAGCACATAAGAATATGTGAAATAAAACTGGAAATTTCAAGCTCTCACGAGCTTAAAACTTGGTTTTATTTCCTGAATTAAATTTGTAGAATATCCAATATAGTCTTGTCATCTTGGAATCTTCAGAGAGGTTTATACTGAATTTATTTTTAGTAAGACTATATGATTATCATAAATTTTGAGAGAGTGAATTATTTGGTTATTATGATAAATTGAAATAATTTTCTGAATGATTTATTTCAAATACATTTTGCCCCAAATATTTAAGTAGTAAATATTAATACTTTATTATATTTGCTCCAGTTATTATTTAATAAAAATAAATAAAACATTTCCTTTGGATTTTCCTCCCTTTCATTGTGACAAATAACCTAGAAATTTGCTGTATTTCAAAATCTAGTGTTTTATACATGAACTTTCTCATATATATATATATGTATATACAATAAAATTTTATTTTACCTGTTTTAATTTGTGTAAGTAATATGTCACTGTATGAACCTTTCTCTAACTTTTTAAAATTTCATATTTTAAGATTTATCCATATGGAGACATGTACCTGTAGCTCAACATTTTAATTACTATATTATTCCAGTGTATGACTATGCCATATTTTAATTTTACTCATGTATTCCTCTATTAATGAACACAAGGTTTTTAAAAATAATTTTTAATTATTAAAAAGTATGTTCCCATGAACATTACTTACCTGTTATTATATAAGTTTGCTACTTTACTTTCAGATGATATAAATAATTGAGTTTCCTATAGGTCATTAGAATTGAAATGATGAGCTATTGTTTATTTCAAAGTTAATTTGGATATAAGGAATGAAGATTTTAAAATCAGGGCCATAAATTTTGTATGAATGGCCTTCATTTTTCCAATAATGAACAAGGACCATTCCCTCTTCACCTAGAGCACTTTATTGCTGGACGAAAAGAAATATTTAATGACTTTTGAATTTTCCATGTTTGATGTTTTCCTTTCTGTTCAATAAATGTGATGTTTACTCATCTTTGTCTCCACTCATCCGAATTTAAAAATAATGCACACATTACAAATAATTGTCTTTTAGCACCAAGCTACTGATCTGTGAAACTGAAATAATTGCTTATGTTAAGGACAGTTTCAGCAAACTGGGAAATGGCATGAATAATCGAATGATTTGCCTGAGCCAATCATTACTTGTATTTCCTTGTTATTACAAGCTAAAAATGTAGAAAGACTCTTTAATTACTTTGATATAAAATCTTCCTTACACTTGAAGATTTTTGTTTTTCTCATTTTATAGTTGATCTATTTCTGCACTCTTCAGAAAGCCTATCTTTCATTCACTGTGGAAGGCCCCTTCTGTTAAAACCAAGTTGCCTTCTGACCACTGCTGTATAGACAGCTCACCACATCAGAGGATGTACATGGAGAAGGATGAGGTAGTGGATAAGTACACAAGCGTCAGAAGCAGAGTGCCTCGGTTGGAATCCAGGCTTTAAAACTTACTGCCTATGAAATATAACAACTTAACTTAGTATTAAATATGATGTGTATAAATCTCCTAATACTTGGAACACAGCAGACATCCATTTATTGCATCATCCTGTTTTTTCTATGAAGGAATAGACTATCTTATTCCTGCACTTGAGTCTCATATTTAATGAGCTTAGCCACGTTGAATTATGTGTAATAGTGCATTACAGACCTCATCTGGCAATCCCAAAGGTGTGGGTTTGGTTATTTGGGCAAAGGCATTTTGAGCTATGACTCAGTACCCAGCTAGTAATCACCTTATTCCTACAAGTTTTTATTAGCTAAGGCATCTTACTGATGACTAAGTCATAATTATGTGAGAAAAACGAACTGTTTTCGTGGCAAATACTCAAATTTAAGTAGCAGTACATTATTGCATATATGTTAATTAGGTTAACATAAACATTGACTTAAATGACACAAAGTTATTATCTTACAGGTGTCCCTGTCCACAGCAGGGCTGCACTCTTTAAACCAGTGGTTCTCAACCTTGGCCGCACATTAGAATCACCTGGGAATCTTTTTAACATCCTGATTTCTGGGCCTCATCCTCCGGAAATTCTATTTCTTTGTTGCTGATGTTGTGGCCCCACCCCATAATAAAGACACAGAATTTCCAGAGGATGAGGCCCAGAAATCAGGATTTTAAAAAGATTCCCAGGTGATTCTAATGTGCGGCCAAGGTTGAGAACCACTGCTTTAACCTGTTCGTTTGCCTCTTCCAGCTTTTAGAGGCCACCTGCATTCCCTTTTCACAGTTTCCTTTCTGTGCACCTGAAACCTATATAATTTTATTAACCAATGCCACCCCAATAAATTAAATTTAAAAAGAAAGAAAAATAGTAAAGCCAATAGTTAAACATTTCTCTGATGCTGTTCACATCTCTTTTTCTGACTCCTTTTCCTTCTTATCTGCTTTTAAGTTCCCCGTGATTATATTGGGTCCTTTGGATAATCCAGGGTAATTTCCCTCTTTTAAAGTCAGCTGATTAGCAACCTAATTCATCTTTGCTAACCGGTTCCAGGGATCCTGAAATAGAGTTGTTTTAGCCAAGGTGGAGAACCGCTGTTTTGGGGGGTGGGATGTTATCCTGCTCACAACAAGGGAAAATCTGAGGGTAAGATCTGCCCGGAGCTGTGGTACAGCCCTACTTATGCTTTGCACTTAGCTGCTCCCCTATCCAGCCCCACTGTATGTCCTCTGGTCGGGTGAGCTGTTTATATTGCAGTGGTCAGAGGCAACTGGGTTTCAACAGAAGATGGGTTTTTCACAGTGAATGAAAAATAGGCATTCTGAAGAGTCCAGAAATATATCAACTATAAAACGAGAAAAGAAAAGCAAGCTTGTGAGTTTAACATACTTTTTAATGCATCAATTATGTAAAAAGAAAAAAAAATCTGAGAAAGAAAAGAACTTTTGCACGATGAATGCTCTGGCTTCTAGAGGATTTTTTCAGGAACTAAAGGAATAGATTCCTGAAAAGGGAAACCGGCTTCAGGGCTGTCCTGGTCATTTCATGCTGCTATTACACAGTACTGTAGACTGGGTGCTATGGACCACAGAAATCTTTTCTTGCAGTTGTGGAGGCTGGAAAGTGGAGGTCATGGTGCCAGCAGGGTCAGGTCCTGCAGGGAGCCCTCTTCGTATCCTCACTCAGAGGAGAGAGGGAGAGAACGCAAGCTCTCTAATGACTCTTATAAATGAGCATTAATTCACAACAGCACGGGAGGAACTGGAGAGCATTGTGCTAAGCGAAATAAGCCAGTCAGAGAAACATAAATATCACACGATCTCACTCATTTATGGAAAATAGTGAATAACATAAACTGATGAATAAAAACAGATCCAGAGACAGAGAAGCATCAATCAGACTGTCAAACCACAGAGGGAAGGTAGGGGAGGGTGGGGGTATGGGGGAGCGATTAACCAAAGGACTTGTATGCTTGCATATGAGCCTAACCAATGGACACAGACACCAGGGGGGTGAGGGCATGAGTGGGGAGTTGGGGCAATGGGGAGATAAGGACACATATGTAATACCTTAATCAATAAACAAAATTTGAAGAAAACCAAAAAAAACAGAGCACTAATTCTATTCATGAGAGCCCCACCTTCATGGCTTCCTCTAATTGTTCTCATAGTAACTTGCACCCAAAGTCCCCACCTTCTAATGCCATCACATTAGGGGGTAGGGTTTCAACCAATGAGTTTTGAGAGGATACAAACATTAAGTTCATAACAATGACTAAATTACATTTCTATATTTAAGAAGCAGTAGAGTCTGCCAGTGTAGCTCAGTGGTTGAGCGTCAAGCTACGAACCAGGAGGTCACAGTTAAATTCCTGGTCAGGGCACATGCCTGGGTTGTATGCTTGATCCCCAGTGTGGGGCGTGCAGAAGGCAGCCAATCTATGATTCTCTCTCATCATTGATGTTTCTATCTCTCCCTCTTCCTTCCTCTCTGAAATCAGTAATATATATATATAATTTAAGCAGTAGAGTCCTTGGCTTGAGGAAGAGATTTATGAGCAGTCCTGAAAAACATGGAATTTTTACAAAGCTGACTGCAGTCTCCACACTTTGCAATCTGCCCTCAGATGTAGCTACCCCCGTATAATCTCTAAAAAAGCTGGGCATCCAAGAAGTTGTAATAGTTAGCTTACAGCTATCTTTAGACAACAAGAACCAAGCTTAAAATTCCCAAACAGCATTGTTTGTGCTTGAGTTTGGTATATAAATTCCTAGCCTAGGAATCGGAAGAACTGAATCTCATCTTGATTCAGATATTAACTTGCTGTGAAATTTTTGGCAAACCAGTTAATGTTTCTGAGCTTGGTCTCCTCATACCTACAATGAGGAAGACCAAGATGATCTCCAACATATCTTTTACCTCTAAAACGTCATGATAGCAATAGCAAACATTTATTGAATTACTTATTTTCTCTAAGCAATTTCTCCTCATTATATTTGCCATATTTTTCCGTGAATAAGATGCTATTTTTGTCTAAAGTCCTTAGACTGAAAATCAAGGGGCATCTTATACACAGGAGTCAGCTGCATGGGTGCATAGCTGCCCATACCTCGTCCAACAGGCTTCCTCCAATCACAAGCTTTATTGTTACTGACGTCAGCTGATGTTGTAATTGGAGGAGGAGGTGGGAGTGCGTAAATGCAACAGGGACCGGAGTGTTCTGAGCCTGTAAAGATGTGAAAAAATAAAAAGATAAATACCAGTAAGCGATTGTCTTACTCTGCTGCACGGGTGCATAGCTGCCCATACCTTGTCCAACAGGCTTCCTCCAATCACAAGCTTTATTGTTACTGACGTCAGCTGATGTTGTAATTGGAGGAGGAGGTGGGAGTGCGTAAATGCAACAGGGACTGGAGTGTTCTGAGCCTGTAAAGATGTCAAAAAATAAAAAGATAAATACCAGTAAGCGATTGTCTTACTCTGCAAACTTCAAACTGAATGTAATCACCTATGCAAAAGAGCATGGGAATAGAGCTGCAGAGAGACAATTTGGACCTCCTCCCACTGAGTGTATGATCAGAAAGTGGAGAAAACAGACGAAAAACTCCTTAAGATGCCAAAAAAGAAGAAGGCCTTACGAGGAAAACCAGCAAAATGTTTAAAATATTGATTTTTTTATTTTGGGTTGGAAAAGTGGGGGCATCTTATACAGGAAAAATACAGTAATCTTCACAGCCAATCCGCGCGTTAAAGGTTGTTGTTATTTTTATTTTTCAGAGAAGAAACAGACTTAGGAAGGTTAAATAAGCCACCAATAACACACAGCTAAATAAGGGTGTGAGTCAGAATTTAAATTCATAGCTGCCTTACTCTACTAGAGCCTGAGTTCTTACCAATGCCAAACTGACTTCAGAGTCCATAACTAATGGAAAGGAACAATAATTCCGAATATAACTTGCCGGGTTGTGAGGGTTTCCTCTGTGAGAGAATGGTGAAGAGAACAGTAAGGCCCTAGCTCAGTGATGGCGAACCTATAACACGCGTGTCAGAGGTGACACGTGAACTCACTTTTTTTTTGGTTGATTTTTCTTTGTTAAATCGCATTTATATATATATATATATATAATATCAAAAATATAAGCCTTTGTTTTACTATCTCATTATCTTAATTTTGCAAGGGGAAAAAGCAGGGTCTAATAAAAATTTTTTTTTTTTTTTAAAAGAGAGAGCAGTAAGGAGCCAGCGGGATCAGAGCAAGGGAGATTCTGTTCTGTTTGTCTGCCTGCAGGACATTTGGTCCTTTCAAAACATACGTGGAGACATTTGGTTCAACCAGGTCATCTACCGACCCCATGTACAATTGCCAGAAAGGTTATCATTGGCAAACCAGCCACGATACAATTATTGGACTAATAAAACATGATCGTATTTTTAGTGTATTAATCCCATAAACTAAAAGTATCAATAGAGGTTATGGGCTATTTGAACCCAGCGACTTTTATAAGCCTGGAGTTTTTGACAGGACCAAATTTCCGCTAATCTTCTTTCCAGACTCTGAATATATAAAAATGCCAGGTTTTACTTTTCATTCTCAGGGTAATAAAGAGGAGGTATGGTCTTCCTAAAATAGTTTCCTGGTGTCTCCATATTTCTAACCACATCAGTATCTGTAACTCTGAACCCAAACATGTGGGCATATATGAACAAAGCTTCAAAAAACAGAGGCTTCCAAGTTAAACAGAAAACTGTCCTGCTATGCAGGATTTAACTTTATAGGCAATATGGAGGAATGCATCTTTCTAGTATATTGAGATATGCATGGAATAATTGAAGAAAGGTGAAGTAATGTAGGTATATTCTTTCCATGTAAAAGTTAGTTATTAATACTAGTTAAAAGCAATAGTTGGAAAATCTGCTTCTATTCCTTTGTCAATATAATTATTGTATACTACAGGCCCGGTGCACGAATTGCTGCACTGGTGGGGTCCCTCGGCCTGGCCGGCGATCAGGGCTGATCAGGGCCATCTTGCTGAGTCCCAATAGTCTGGACCCCGGTAGCAAGCTAACCTACTGGTTGGAGTGTCTGCCTCCTGGTGGTCAGTGCATGTCATAATGACTGGTCGAGCGGTTGACCAAATGGATTTGTTATTGTATTGTTACATTAAGTAAAACGACCAAATGGTTGACCAATCAATTGGTCAGACATTTAGCATATTAGACTTTTATATACTAGTGTAGAGATGACTGAGATACTATATTGTAAATACTCCTCTTCCTACTTAATGTGGAAAAGACATCCAACAAACTTCAGGAAATTTCTGTCCAGTAGTTCACCTCTAGCCTTCTGTCTTTTAAAAAATCAAAATGCTCATCTGCACTAGTGACTTGATATTTAAAGAAAATAAAAAGTATTTGGGCTGATCAAAAGGCGGTCGGTCCTGTTGGTCTTTTACGTGACTTTATTGATCTTCTTATGGTTTGTAGAAGCACCAAAACAGTAAACATGATATTTTACAAAAGAAAAATATCAGTAAAGACAAATGACTTCATAATTTTCTGAAAACAAAAACTTGAGCTGTGCCTCGAGTTATATTTTCATTTTTCCAATTACAGATGACAACATTAATATTATCCTTCTAACTGTGCCAATAAAAGTTCCATCTAGAAAAATTGAATGAGATATTTTACTCATTTAGACATTTTTATTTTTTCTTTCTTTCTTTGTCTCCCTGCTGTATCAAATATCATTTTCCCCCAGAAAAATATAATTTTAAATATTGGAAATCATAAACCTTCCTAATTTTAAAACATAAATCTGGCCTAGTTTTTGGCCTTTAGAATATTCCCCTCAGTCATTCTATGTATTCACTAGCATCCTTAAGGTCATAATGGTGAAGTATTTGAGGATCAGAATACAATGTTGTGGTTATTTTTATAGTAAAAATTGTACATACATACCCATTTGTTCACTTCTATAGGACTTAAAGTAGTTGTCAGAATTAATGCAAAAATAAATAAATACTGGCACTTTTTAATAGCTTTTTATTATTTCAGAGATAGGAAATGAAACAGAGTCTGACAATGTTGACTTTTTCTTCTTCGTGGTTTGGTTGATTATTTGGCATATGATTATTTGGTCCATATGCTTAGCCCAGAGGTTGAATGTAGAGTATTTCTGGTTCTGTATTAGGGCACATTCCTTACTATGTATGAAGGCTGTTTTTTTTTTTTTGTTTTGTTTTCCCATGACAGTAATGCTAGAAAGTAAATTACCCAGTTTAGTTTTCATAATTTAAAGGCACTGATCTGATTCATATCAATAGTTCTTATATAGGAAACATCTATTAATTGCACACACAAAAAATGAATTTTTATGAAGTATAAATAGCTCTTTTCTTGGCCATGAATATGTTTATAAAAAATGCCAAGTTCAACAAAATTCCCCACATTATCTAAATTACTGTAAAGTGAAAATTTACCAAGATAATTGAGGGTAACCTAAAGCAAGAGGGAAAACCAACCCACATTTTCTTTTCTCTTTCTCCTTTAAAAACGGTACCATTTCAGGTGACCTGGAGGACAGTGTTTATTTTGCAACTAACAAATGATAAAAGACACTGAATTTTTTAGATGTTCAAATTTTAGCTAAAAAGGCCAAGTAGAAAAGTAACTTTTAGACATTTATTGGCTATGGGACCAATTAAAGTATTTGATTTACAAATCCAGGGTAGAAGAGAGATAAACTAGTATTGTTGAAGTGTTGGGGTGTTGTGTAGTATTTAAGGGAGTCTTAGGGTTAGCGTGTTCATGAGTTTCCTGCACGTGCTGTGTGCTTACTCACATGTGTACTCTATGGAAAAACCTTTCTTCTGATGCTTTCAGTAGATTTCCAAAGTGACCCATAATTCAGAAACCATTACAAATTGCTCCTGGCTAATTAAATCAGTGAATGACCAATAAAAGACATCAGGAGATGGTAGCTCACACTACCGCTCTGCCACCAATTAGTTTATGACCCTACATAAGTCACATGAGTAATCTCATCCTCTGCTTCCCAGGAGGTAGAAAACAATTGGGTCTAGATTTCTTTATAAAAAGTTTACCCTAAATCCTGAAGTAGAAAAAAGGACATCAATGGAAAAGCAATGAAATCTGAATAGAATCCGTAACTTACATAATAATAATATACTTTTATTAATTTCTTAGTTTTGACAGGTATATACCAGGTTATATAGAAGGTTTATATGAGGGAAAACCAAGTTAAGAGTTTAGGAGAACTCAGCTGTATATAGTATCCTTGCAATGCTTCTGTAAATATGAAATTATTTCAAAATAAAAAGTTTATTTAAAAGATTATTACAGCTCTATCCAGTTTGGCTCAGTGGATAGAGTGTCAACCTGATGACTGAAGGTTCCTGGGTTCTATTCCAGTCCAGGGCACTTACCTAGGTTGCAGGCTCAATCCCTGGCCCTGGTCAGGGTGCATGCAGAAGGCAGCCAATCGATGTGTCTCTCTCTCTCTCCATGTCTTTTCTTCCTTTCCACTCTCTCTAAAAATCAATGGAAAAATATCCTTAGGTGAGGATTAACAACACAAAAGGTTATTGCAGTTCTAACGTCGAGTGAGATTGAGAATTTATTTTCAGCTTAGATATAGTGGGCCTTACATGCTATTGGAGACCCACTGAATGTTTTTGAGTCTGGAAACAACACGATGAAAGGAAAACATAATCAGAGGTGATGTTCCACATGGAGCAGAATAAGGAAAATTAGAGGAAATAGGACTGTTAAGAAGAGACTGTTATTCCAGGCCTGAGGTATGGTCATGAACTAGAACTGTGGCAGTGGAAACAGAAGGAAAACCAATCAAGTATGAACACCATTAAAGAAGTAATTACAGCTCAGCCAGTGTGGCTCAGTGATTGAGCATCAACCAGGAGGTCACAGTTCGATTCCCAGATAGGGCAGGTTGTGGGCTCCTCCCCACTATGTGGCATGCAGGAGGCAGCCTGTCAATCAATGATTCTAGCTCATCATTGATGTTTCTCTCTCTCTCCCCCTTTTCCGTCCTCTCTGAAATCAATAAAAATATATTTTAAAAAGGAAATAATTACGGGGCCAACTGGGCAAAAAAATGTATACATTCTATTTATTGTGTGGTCAGTGCTGAGCCTTAAAACTGGAAAGCCGTTTTTCTATTGTTACTCATTTTTTTAAAAAAAAATAATCCCTTATGCCTTTTTCTTTCAAAATTCTTGCTTTGGGGTTAATATGTAATCAGACTTCTAAACCAATTTCTCTTTCTCCCTTTTTCTCATATATGTGCATTGTTTTTTAAAGGAATTTTAAAAAGTTTATATCATTATAATTGATATAAATTACATAATTTATATAATTATATATGACAACATATCATATATTGGATTTGTTATTGTATTGTTACATTAAGTAAATAGGTATGTTTCAGTTTCCCTCAAAACAAAGCAATGCACCATCCAGTAAAAAAGGTCATGGATTACATTATGAGAATGCTTTTTTTTAATCCTCACCCAAGGATATGTTTTTATTTATTTTAGGGAGAGAGAGAGAGAGAGAGAGAGAGAGAGAGAGAGAGATTGAAGTGAGAGAAACATCGATCGGTTGCCTCCCTTATGCGCCTCTGCCAGGGATCGAAACTCCAACCTAGGCATGTGCCCTGACCAGGAATCGAACCTGCAACCTTGTGGTGTACAGGATGATAATCCAACCAACTGAGCCACCCAGCCAGGACAGAGTACATTTCACTATCTAACAAAATAGAGTAATTTTGGAGAAGTCATTTTTCAACTAGAGCATTGAAAGTGGTCTCAATTGGAACTTAATATAATTTTAATTTTAAAAATAGTAAGTTACAGTTGACATTCAGTAATGGTTTCGGGTGCACAGCACAGTGGTTAGACATTTATATGACTTACTAAGTGATCCCCTTGATAGAGACTGAATGCTTTATCAGTCAGTTCCTCTCACTGTTCTTTTGTGTGTAATGCTCTGTGCACTTGGAGAAATTTCTGCTCTAAATTCTACACTCTAGAATCATTTTCATCTCTGATTAAAGATTCTCATGCATTCGTCACCCACTACTGAATCAAAATTGCTCTATAATCAGTTTTTATGATATTGGCCAACAGAGCAGTGTTTTCTCTGGAAATCTTACTTGAGATTTATTCTCAGTGACATGAGCTGATTTGCTATTATGCCACCTGTATAGGCTGCCAGGGTGACCCTAAAATGTAAGAGACCAAATTTACAGAGTTTACCCTCTAACCTCTTCACCTGTCTCATCCCAATTTAATAACTTACCATAGATGTTCTCCACAAAAATTAGTATTTCTGAGAAACATCCCATCAAGGGAATTTATAAGGAGTGTGTGCTGTAAACATTGTGCAAGAAAAAATTAAAAGTTGTTTTTTGTGTTTTCTTTTGAAAGGAAAAGAGTTTACCTTTCATTTCTAGCCCCTAAATATTTCTTCAGGCTGACTTGACTTCTTTGCACTGGAGTCATTACAACTCGGTGTGTTCTCTGTACAGTGTACCTAGGCTAACTCCTCTGCTGTTGGTTCAGGAACACCTAAACTATAGAATGCAGAATCTCCTAAAATTGACTCTGGTCCTAATTTTATTTATTTATATTCAAATTAATGAAGGCTGGTCCATTTCCAAAAACAAATGGGCTTCTTTCCTTCCTTTTTACTCTGCCCTTTGTCTTTTATGCAGAAAGGCCAGCACGATGATGAACTTGTTTATAAGAAAGAATTTTGGTTCGAGTAGTGAAAATATGTGAGGCATTATTTAATTTACAAAAACTGATTAGAGGTACCTTTTATAAGCTCTCATCTGTCATCTCTTTTTTAAGTTCTGGCTGTTGACATGTAAACATTTTGAGTGAGTGATTTGAATTTCAAATCTGTTTGGCATTTAGACTGTTGAGTGGAGTTTTGAGGCTGTTAAAGGTCAAAATTGATAGTAGCCACAGAAACCAATGGCGCGAAATCATTTTTAGCTATTCAGCATTCCAAAATTCAAGAATTTCAGAGGCATTAGTTTTGACACTGAAATGGGAAACGCATGCCAGAATGTGTGCTCCAGCAAACCCCAGGCATGCAGACTATGGACTCCGCAGTAAGCATGCTTTGCCATTAATATTAACTCAGGGCGTTGCAGACAGCAATGAGCCAGGGTGTCACCATAGTGCCGCTGAGGCATTTTGCCTTAAACTTTTCAGGATACATATAGGGAAAGTATCACTTTTTGAAAACATGGGTTAACTTGAATTTTCAAACCTACCAAGTGGCAATCTTATAAAATTGCCACCAAATCTGCAACTTAAAATTTGCATAAGTTTGGTAACCTTAAAATGCATAAAAATTTGGTAAGATCCTTCTTCACTTTTACTTCATAGTGAGCTCGAGTCTTACTTTTCTTATTTGGATGGGAGTTTTATTGCCAGGGAATCTTTTACTTCATAGTGAGCTAGATTCTTACTTTCCTTATCTGGATGGGAGTTTTATTTCCAGGGAATGAGTCACTGAATTTCATGGGATTTTATGCTGCCTAGCTGACTCATAGCTATCATTTCATGGGGCTTATCTTCAAACTGCATCAGGTGTTGGAGCAGTGAAGCACAGAGCAGAAACACAGAGCAGATTAGTTCTTCTCTCCACTCAGGTGGGAAGAAGAAGGTGCATAGAAAAAAAAAATGAAGGAATTACAGAACACTTAGAAAACACAAGGAATCTTCATCTTTAAAAATTTTTCAGAACTGTCATCATTCTCCAACACTCGAAGACATAGTAGCTACTGCCATTATAGAGGCCAAATGCGTTCCTTAGCAAAAATGCGTTCAGATGAATAATTAGCAACAAAGACTTCTAATTTACCACAGCAGATCGACCCCCTGGATTTTTCATTCATCTCTTCTGAAACAATAGTAAGCTGGTAGTGAAGACAGAAAAGAAATGTAGCCCTCCTCCAGCGTGCACATACAATGGTCAGGGGAACCCCACCACGCCACAAAATCTTGCCACACATAAAACTTCCAAACAAATGTCAATGCCTCACACTTAGAGACTTTCAAGGATATTAGTCATTTGTTGAGTGCCTTTAACATGAAAGAGGAAGATCAAAATAAACAAGCAGACAACACCCCCTCCCACCAAAAGACAACAACAAAAATTGGTTGTTGGAGAAAAGGGGGAAATGGGCGCCCAGGAGCCCAGTGAGTCAGAGCAGCTCCCTTTCTGCAGTGGTGAGGGAGGAGCCCACCAGCCTCCATGGCACCCCACGCCCCGCCCCCCATGCTTGGGGGACATTCATTGATCCAAAGCAGCAGTGAATTTTCATCTCGAAAATCAATTTGTAGAAAAACTCTGTTACAAGGAGGAAGGGTGACAGGCAGGTAAACTAGGATTTGTGTGGCTTCTAAATATTCACTAAACATGTGGCTGAAACTCCCGAGTTGTCTGTCAACCAGCTGGGGATTACAGCTGAGGATTAATTTAGATTTATGAAGGATGTAAGCTTCCGTATCAGTCCTGAGTTGCTGAAGAAATGGATTGTTAGGCCGAGCTTGAAAGCCAGCCCAGGGACTTGGACTTACTCTAACATTTCGGAGGGGATCAGAGGCTATGCAGTGACCGGTGTCTAAATCCCTAATCCCCGCATACACATTTGATCATTTGTTCACACCGTGACTCATATCACCACCAAGCAAGCTGTGTGAAACGCCTCCCCTGACCTCCTGCACAGCCCACCAGTAACTCATTCAGATGGTCCTATTGGAAATAATCTGGATATTGCCCTTCAGTGTTCATAGCTGTAAAGGCTGCTAAACCCTGGATATCACAGGAGCTTGGGCCCATTCATCCTTGCGTGCTATCCTTTTTATTTGAAAGGTAATACTGTATTTAGTTATTGATAGCAAAATGTTTACTTGGAAAAGAATAAGACCTGATGAAAGCTTGTTGTCTGTTATTTTTGGGGCACAGTATATAGACGATGTATTTAAATTGTGAGAAGATTGATTTATTATGAAGAGCTTCATCCCAGCCAAAGTACAGTGAATTATTTTAAACTCATAGCATCCAAAGCAGTGCCTGCCCCCTTCTTTTAGTCATTTACAAGTACTTTCATAGATGTAACCCAGTTTATTTTTCAGTGTCAGAATATTCCAATTATAGCAAAATATCAAGACCTTGGTGAAACAAACCAACCATGGAAGAGAGAAACTAGAGGGCTTAAAATATGAGGCAGGGGTGGAGGTTGGGAAGGGAATGATTATCTGGGAACTTATATGTACACTAGAGGCTCGATGCACGAAATTCGTGCAAGCGTAGGCCTTCCGTCCCCTGGCTGCTGGCATCAGCTTCCTTCTGGCACCTGGGACCCAGCCTTCCCTCACAGCCTCAGCTTCATCTGGAAGGTCATCTGGAAGGATGTCCAATCTAATTTAGCATATTATGCTTTTATTATTATAGCTATGCATAACTCATGGACATAGGCAATAGAGTGATGAAGGCTTGGGGGCGGGGCACGGGGTGAAGGGCATCGATGTAAAAACACACAAACAAAGGGGACATCTATAATACTTTCAACAATAAAGATAAATTAAAAATATATATCAGGAGAGAGGGATGTAGCTCTCTCCTGTTTGTTGATTATGGGTCCTTAAGGAAACTTGGAAAGATTGAGTTTATGGTCTATTTTATACTCGGTGGAAGTGAACTTCATTGCTCTGCTTCTTGTCTTTTGTACTAAGATCCACAGCCATCATTCCTTCTTTTTTCCTACGGAATTTCCTCCTTTGAATTGTATCATGTGGGCTACCATATGCTGTCTTGTACTGCTAATTTGTTTCTATCAGTATTTCTTGTCTTTTAAATTTTATATTAACTCATTCTGGGTATCCCCACTTACTCCTCTCCTTGCAGAGTACAATTTTAGCATGCAACAGGCACTCAATAAGTGTCTGTTGATGGATGGATATCACTGATTGACACCCACATGTTGCACATCGATAGATGTTCTATTTGAGTGAAACAAAACTGTTGTGGAATTCATTGTTAAATTAAACTATTGTTTAGGGAATCTGAACATATATCTGAAGTGGTTGATGATACAGGATATGTAAAGAACATCAACATCTGTTAAAACAAAAATGAAGCGCCCAGTACTGATGACTTCTGTATGATTGCCATTGGGCCCAAGCTATATCTCAGTTTAGTTTTGTGTTGGAAAGCTACCTTAGTGTAGTCTTATTATTTTCTGTAGGGCTAAGCTTGACTAGGAATTAACAGATCTGGGTTCCAGTTCCAGTGTCCCCATTGTCTTGTTACTTCCATGAGCAAATCACTGTGATTTATTCTGGACTCACCTTCACCCTCCATATATTTGTCAGAGAAGAGCATGTCTGGCTTTGGCATAGAGCTATCTTATGTGGATGTAATGAGATAAGGCATTTGAAAGAATTTTGAAATGTTAGAATAAGCCTCATTTTCTTATACCCCTAGTTAATATTATCATCATATTCTATTTTTAAAGAAATGGTGAAATAGAACTGCTTTTTAAAATTATTTACAAAGCAAAATACTATTAACTGTGGTTCATAAAAGTAAATATAGATTGTTCATATTATAAGAATTCTTAGTACCACCAACTGTTATTTTCAGAGAGTATGTTTTGTCCATCAAGAATGTTTGAGAAGGAATGATTATTTGTTCTTATTTTTAGTGAATAAATGATGATCATTGCTTGTGCAATGATCTTACATTTTCACACATCCTTTGTTCTCCTTCCTCTTATTGCCTCTTTTGACTTTGCCTTCTCTCTGTCACAGTGACTCCTTTCCTCAACCCACCTGTTCCATTGCATAGCTTGTTAACATTAACCTGTCTTAGGAAGATGCGTTGTTTTTAGGAAAAAGGTGATGGGCTTGGCTCCACTATGCCTTCCAAATAAAGTCTAAACTTTTAGTTTAGGATTTCAAAGCTTTGTCTTAACTTACTGCTTCAGCGTTAGCGCTCATTCTGACCTTATTCTGTGAGGGTATCACATGATTGGAAATGTGTTGATCCTGATCATAATTTTCTTGTTTCTAAACCTTTGATCTGTTGTACTCCACGTTCACTTGTTGGAAGTCTTTGCATCTTGAAGTGCTGTCTCTCCTAGGAAGATTTGGTGAGCTTTGCCTACAAATGTTTTTTTTCTCTTCTAGACTTCAGTGCCTTTAATATCTACTTTTCTTGGGGGATCTAGTCCATTCTCTTTTATATGACTTTTATATTACTGTAGTTTTCTGTGTTTATTCAGTAACTAGAGGCCCAATGCACGAAAATTCGTGCACTGGGGAGGGGCCGTTCCTCAGCCTGGCCTGAGCCCTCTCACAGTCTGGGAGCCCTCAAGGGATGTCTTACTGATGGCTTAGGCCTGCTCCCTGCAGTCTGGTCTCCCTCTGCGGGAGTTGACCTGGCAGCAGATCAGAGGCTGGCACCCCCTTTCCCCCCCGCCATTGCCCCTCTGCTGCTGCTGGTTGCTGCCACCTCCTCCCCCTCCCATCGCCGTCCCCTCCCTCTGCCCACTGGCATGGGCCTTGGCTCTGCTGCCGCCAGTTGCTCGCTGGCCCTGCCCCCTGCCGACTGGTCGTTCTGCCATTTGGTCAATTTGCATATTACACTTTTATTATATAAGATTATTTTCTGCTCCTTTTATTCCCTGTTTCTATCTCTGTTTATTCAGTAATTATTTTCTGCTCCTTTTATTCCCCGTTTCTATCTCTGTTGATAAAACTTTGAGCTTCTTTGGCCGTGTTCTACTTAT
This sequence comes from Myotis davidii, assembly GCF_000327345.1. Taxonomy (NCBI): domain Eukaryota; kingdom Metazoa; phylum Chordata; class Mammalia; order Chiroptera; family Vespertilionidae; genus Myotis; species Myotis davidii. The sequence goes on from NW_006291976.1 coordinate 724,241, forward strand.
CATTATATTCTGAAGTGTCTAGAAGATTTTTCTTGGGCAGTAAGAAGCAGCCCATAAGAGTTGTTGAATGAAGTTGAATTGCAGGGCCACATCTTTAGGCATGAGTATCAA
>NW_006291976.1:724409-739311 GCF_000327345.1 Myotis davidii
GAGTCCATAATGACTGGAAGGGAAGAAGTCAGCTGTTGGACAAATATGCCAGTGAGGTTAGAAATGTGTATTGCCTGGAATCAGCATATATCAGAGATCCTTGGAACCATGAATATTGTTCTACAAAGTTAAATGTTTGGTTTACATGTCAGGACACAGGACACACATTTAAAGCTTAGCAGGTGTCTACAAAACATAAAAGGAGTGCTGTAGAATCTGGGCAGATTTTAAAAACATAGAGTGTAAATCCTTTGTGTTTGAATAAAAACATGTATTATGCCGTTTCCTCAGTTTGTCTAGGGAAAAAAAAATCAAATTTGAACAGATATTTTCAAGTAGTACCAGGACCAGCTTTGTTTTTATTATTATTACGATAACATGGAGGGATCTTTCCTGAGACGTAACATTTCCTAGTGGTAGGAATCCCATGAAGGCCACATCTAACAAAGAATAGAGGTATTAGCAGGAGCACAGTTATTGATTGGGTTCCTGAGTCTTTAACGTGTCTGTCCATGCATGTGCATTTCCCCCGCTTATTAAATTCTCATTATCTGTATCTTCTTCTTAGATTATTAAAACGGGAAGAAAGTTTCACATTCATTCCTCGGTCCCGTGAAGACCTTCCGGACAACTTTCCAAAGGAAATTCCCGGGATCTGCTATTTCCTGGAGGTAAGGACTGGCCCCAGGCAGCCAAAGCCTTCTCTTTCCTCATCGAGAATCAAAAAGGTTTCCTACAACATCGGCACCATGTTCCTCCGGGAGACAAGCCTCTGAGACGTGCGACAGATCAAAGACTCCTCCAAAAGCACAAGCCCAGAACACAGGGCACGACGGGAAGGTGGCGAGGGGTTCTCTTTCACTGCTTCGTTGGGGACAAACAGCGGACTTTCTGTGACATCAGGCAATAATCCTAGAAAAAGGCGGGCGATGACTGTCAATTAAAAAACAACTGGAGGGTGGGGGAAACAAGGCGTGTCCATTCGTAGGAGTGTTCTTGGTCACATATATATTTTAATTACAAGTGTGGGCCCCCTTTCAAAACTAACCGATAAATAGCGTTCATGTTTGCTTGTTTGTCACACATACAGATATCTTTCCCTCTATATTTGTATCACTTTTGACAGCCAGTTTTAGTATATATTCCTACATTCAGTGAGGTGGTATGTGAAGGATATTTTCTAACTTTGTTTTTTTCTGAATAGACATTTCATACATATGTCATGGCAGTGTGGTAAGCTTCCCAGCAGGAAGAACTGTAACTCAGCAAAATATTTTAGGGATATTACCTATTTTTATACACATCTCTTCTAGATAATTACCTTTCACACAACATGATGAGATGTCCTGAATCTGTTACTGTATAGTTGGTAAATAGTGTAACTCTAACCTATTCTTCGAATATAGTTTTATTTACCTAGAGTCTTTAGTGCTTAGACTTGAGGACACATATAACCAAGAATTTCAGATGCTGAGAAAGAATTGTACATCTGCTTAGTAAATATATCCTGTAGATTTAATTCATGTAACATGGGACCCAGAGCAAATGGAATTTCCTAATAGTAGCTAAGATTAAAGAAAGATCCTTTTTTTGCCATCTTCTAACAAGAATCAGTCAAACCCAAATGCTCTTTTCTCTGAACGCTTTTCAACTTTGCATTCACAAATACAGGTAGTTATTATAAGGTACTGAACTGCACTCTAGAAAACAGCAGCCTACTAAGTGACATGCTCACACTCCCCCACCCCCTTCATGATGGATGATGCCTTAGGCCACTCTCAGGAGTGAATGCCTAGATACTGCCATTAGTGAGAACACTTTTGCCAACAACTTTGTTTCTTCATGTATAATAAAGAGCAAGGAAAAATGCCTGTACTGAATGGCTTTAAGGTTAAAATACATGTTCATCTTCAGTTGGATTGAGTTGGCTTTTAAATTCAGTGAATCACCTTCAAAACAGTGAAGCAGGTCTAACCTTCACTTAGTAATCACCATAGTTACCAATAGGCTTCCATCACATGACCTGCTAAAACGAAGACCAGCTCCCAATAATTAGCACTGAATGAAAATATTATTACAGACTCACCTGAAATTAGGAGCATGGTGTGTCCAGAGATTTTCTATTTTGGATCAGATCTAAAACCTAAGTTTCTATTGAGGTTAACGAGCTGTATTTTTTCCCTTAAAACCTTAGGGTGTCCATTTTCTTACTACAGTACATACAGTCATTAGTAGCTCGTGTCTACTGAATATAATGTTTCTTCTTCTGGTCAGTGATTTGGGCTGCATTATGATTTGCTTATGGCATAACTCAGCAAAGGAGCATATTAACTAGTGTCCAATGTAGTCTGCGAGGCTGCTTTAGTATATTTAAGTTCTCTAAGTGGGTCGCTAGAAAGCATTTGCATATTTATAAATGCAAAGTATTTGTTATAAGGTGATCACTTGCATCATTGTTGAGCTCTGTCCTCGCCCTGGGGCTTATGAGGACACTCGTGTGTCACTCTTCATGTGGGACGCGACCTGGGCCAGCGCTCTCTGAATCCTGGCCTGGCCTTCTCTTCCCTGAGTCTAGGCCTCTGTTTTCAAGCACATGGGGCGAGAAGGCCTGGGTGTTCATGGGCGGCTGTGTAGACTGAGGACAGTGTGCCGCCCTGGGAGATGAATGCACTTCCTTCACAGGTGGCGGAGCCAGCTGTCCAGTCAGTGCACGGAACAGGCGGGGGCACCTAGTCCTTGCTGGGGAATGTGGGCACCCTGGTCCTCATGCCAAGAACAGGACCCCGTAGCTATCCATGTTGGTGGGCTTCTCACAGCACAGGGGCATGCGGAGGGAACCCAGCTCACTGAATCATTTATGCTTATTCTGCACAGTAACTTAGAGCTTATCCTGACATGGTAAATCAATGCATGTTTTGGCAGTCAACAATGCATTCTGTAACCATTAGCCTGAAAGGGACTTCCCTGAACAATACAATCCATTTCCCTGCTTCTTGTAAAGGTTTGTGTAAGCAACTCTTCTAAAAATATGGCTATTCTCTCTAAACTGTGATCACCTATGGGAAGCATATTTTAAAAGCATCGCTGGAAATCCACTTTCTTATCTGATAATGGAACTAGGGCCCCAAACCAAAACTGTAGATGCATTCAGTTTGTCAGAAGAATAACAAAGTCTTTCTTAGTTTATATGATTTTACTTAGAGAAGCTATTGTTTACATTGTAACAATTGTCACAATGAAGAATATGCCAAAAACCTATTAAATATCACAGACACGATGTAAGCTCCAGTTTTAATACAATATAATCTATATATATATCTTTCAAGCTATAGTCCCAAGCAATGGTCTAATCTGTTACCATTTTGCCAATTTAGTACAATCGATCATCATAGTTGCACTGTTGCTATGTGTTTGCAAGGCTGTTTAAAATGGCTGTTCATGCTAGCTGTACTCACAGAATTTAGAAGCTGTGAAAAAGCATCCTACTTTGCTCTACATAATACACTCCACATGCATTCTGTTAGGAATTGTGGCTGTAACAGTGGGTGACAGTGGTATTTCATCTGCCTCATATCTATACAGTCTTCTCACTTACAAGCTACCACACACATCATGCATGTTAGTGAGGCAGCCTAAAAGTGCGTTACATGGATGTCCCATGGAAATCAAGTGGTATTAAATTGGGTAAATGGCTTTACCCCACTTTAAAAGGGATATTTTAAATATAACGTGGTACCTGTTTTAGTGTTTTTTCAAGCAACAAATTGGAAGAAGTCACTTTATGACTAGCCATCAATGCCAAAGCTTTCATCAGCAAGAGTATCACTTTGATGGAGAGGATGGCATTGTTTGCAAATAACTCTGATATCTAACAAAGTGAGAGACCTCCATAGGTACCCCCAAAACACTGTGCAGGATGTGCTTTGTGAACCTCAGTAGGTAATAGCAGCCATAACTAAAGAAGAATACTCAATGCCTGGAGAAAGGCAGTGTAGTGTGGTGTGTAGAAGGACCCCACTGTTAAAATCTGCCTTGATATTCATCAATTCTCTTATATGTTAAATTATATGAGGTTTCCTTTCAGCACCTGACTCTATGCTGTCCAATGAGGTGTGACCTGCCGATGGCTAAAACCGGAGAGCAGGTTCATGGAGTCGGCACTTCAAATGTGATTCTCGTGGTCTCACACTTGTTCCTGAGACAATGGTGTGTAGAACATAGTGTTTTATTATGAAAATGCAAAAGTGTGGGCCTCTCCAAGAAAAACAGAGCAAGGCAGAACAGCAGCCTAAACAATGGCTCTCATGTACAAGTGCAGAAGGCATTTCATTTTGCAAATTCCTCCCAAGAGTTCCAGCAATAAAGCAAAATTAATCTGATACATACAAAAGGCAAAGCCACAGAGAATTTGGAAAACCGCCAGGCTTGGCGTTTTGAACAGAATCATATTGCTACCAATTGAAGTAGGATAGTTGAGGTTGTGAGGTATCAAGAGAGGGCACAAGATTATTACCATCATTTAATACATTTCATGAAGGCTCCGTGGGTTCCTGACTCGCTGAGGGCACTGGGCAGAGAGTAAAACTTCGACATGTAGGTTTCTATCGTCTCACGCATTTTGAGCACTACGTAGTCCATGCCCAGACCCTCTTTTACTCCCCGCATTACTGAAAATCATCCCACCCTCTCCCGCCTGACCCCATCAAACACTTCTCTGTACCTCTGAGCCGAATGCGGCCACACAAAGAGTTTCTGAGGCCTGTTTCTGGCCCAGAGGAAGATTCACACGAAGTCAGGTCCAAGCAAGAATGCACTTCTGAAGGGAACTAACCGCCCCCCCCCGCCCACCACCACCACCAGGGGTGCTGGGGTATGTCTGACATCTGAGTTTGTCCTTCTGCTTTTTCTTCTAAATACAACCTGCTGAGCACTCGCTGCACCCACTGAATGTCCCTTCAGAATGAGTGATATACGCACGGCTGTGGGTGGTGCCAGATGCCTCTCAGCCAGCAATACCTAATGCTCAAGACCAACAACGAAGTCCCACATTAAACTGGGCATTTCTGTTATGAGACTACAGATCTTCAATACAAAAATAGTCATTTCAGAGGCTTTTAGGAACATACCTTATTAGACACAACCTGAAAACACGATGCATGAGAGACTGAATTGTTAAAGTGTAACATATTCCATTCTGAACGATGATTCTTTATGGGTAGCTTTGACACCAATATACTCAATCCACAATCAGCTGATTTAGCACACACATACATTGTGTTAAAATGACTGAATGCATTTTATTATTAAAAGTGTAAATGATCCCCAGCTGTGGGCTCAATTTCAGGATCCTCATGGCGGTGGCTGAAGAACAGACACTGATATTATACACAAATTATCATAAATTTTGTCAGGACATGTTGAAATAGTGTGCAAAATTCCTTCCTCACACTTGATTCAAACAATTGAAACCTAAGGATTACTGTGCTCCCACTTTTCTGTTTCCTTCCTCCGTCTAGTCTCTCCTTCTTCCTTTCATTAAAATAAGTCATTTGTACACAGGGTGGGGCAAAAGTAGGTTACTGTTGTTCACATGGAAAATAATACCATAATTAATAAATAGTAAATAATAATGCAAAAATAAATTGTTTCGTGTACCCAAAACTGTAAATCTACTTTTGCCCCACCGTGTATGTCTGTGTGTGTGTGTGTGTGTGTGTGTGTGTGTGTGTGTGTGTGTGTTGAGTGTTGAGTGTAGCTATTTTAAGAATAACATTTTTTGGAGGACTTTGGAGATAGAGAAGTAAAATTTGTCTTTTTATTTCTAATACATTGTGGCCAGAACACACAGTTTCATTCAAGTGTCTTGTCGCCATCCCATCCTTATTAAAAAACAATGCTGTTTAATGGTTCAACTCATGACCTTGGCAGTATCTGGCTGGCTTCAAAATACCTAGGAAGTGTTTAGGAATACAAAGTACTGTATTGTATTTGCCTTCAGAGATTTGGATTCAGTAGGTCTTAGGAATCTGTAGCTAGAAAACCACCCTAGGGAATGCTAATATGTAGCCAGATTTGGAGATCATTGAAGAATACTCAAAGAATCCCAATCACTAGGAATAACTATAGATTGACTGACATAGCAATATATTATTTGTAGTTATTTTGAAAGCTATATACTCTGAGCTTCATAGCATTATTTTTTTCACAAGTTGTAATTATTTTAGCTGTGGTTTCAAATGTATTCTCTGCTTCATAAACATGAGTCTTCGAACTTGTTAGAGACAGAAATCAGTACTGATAAGCATGAGGGATGAATATTGCTCACTATAGGGCTATTCGGCATACTAGATATGGCACCGTTTTCCTAATTACTGCCTGAACTGTGCGGTATATCGCAATATTTGCTGATCCTCACCACCAATATACGTATATATACCATGAACCTTTGGACAGAGAAACAAATGTGGAAGTGACAGCCTTGTTTCTGAATGCTTTGATGTTTATGTTAAGAAAAGTCAACATAATACTTAGTCTCACTCTGTGCTTTTCACATCGAACTGTACATTCATCTAAAAATATTCCCGAGCAATACCTTGCAGCAACCTTTCAAGCAATAATTTAAGCCATGGTGTTGATGCCACAGGAAACGTGCAATTTTGTGCACTTCATAGAACCTTTAGGGAAATAGAGGCATGTTTTATAAAAGCAATAACATAGCTGGTGTGAACTTTCAAAAGATAGTCACCGTATTCTACTACAGTAAGATGGGCAACAGGTGATGACGCAGGTAAAAAGTATCTGAGAAATGCCGTGCTCAGTGTATCTCAGAAGACATTCAGCTGCACACAGGCCATAAAGTACTTAACAGAATCCTACCAGGTTATTTCTGTTGTATAATTTTTAAAATGCCTATAATAATATTTCTCTCAAGAGATGTGTACATATGTAATGCTGCCCAGGTTTTCAGTCTTTGTAGTACATAATAGTAAGGAACAGTTAAGGATGGATACATGAGTAAAAGTAGAACAGAAGTTGGTTGAGTTGGTTGGGAATGTAGGCTTTGCAAACATATAGATGGGTCTTGGGACAAGTTAATTAATCCGGCTGTAAGTTGGATAGGGTCTTAGAAGATGAAAGATTAAAGATAAAAAGGGGTTAGTACCACTGTTTTCTACAATGGCAAGTGTTCAGTAAGTATAACAGTATTTTGGCTTCAGAATATGGTTGAAAGTCATTTGTAGTATAATTAACAAACATCTTAAAATGATTATGTAGTTGTATTGAAAATAAAGTGCTCCCTTCAGCTATTTTGACGATAGCATGAAAGCTTTTAGTCCCTTAATAGTTAAATTACCCTTTCTTTATTTAGAATAATGTATGGGGATTACAGACCAAAGCCACTGGTAAATTGTTACACTAAGGATATTCTAAGCAACAGATTATTATTTGGCAAATTATATAAGTGTAAATCCATTCTTAAGCTCTATGACTATAGTTCCTATTGTTGTCTTGCTGGGTAAACTCCCTTCTAATCACAAATCTGAGCACAATTGGAATGGTGGGTGGGTTTGCTAGTGTTTTAAGTTCCTAACACCCACACCAAAATTTAAGTTTGCATCCTTTTGTCTCTACAATTTAGGAAATGACCCTATAAAATCAGTCAGGGTTGTTGATTCACTGAGACAGTTTTGACAGTTGTATTTTTTGTATATCATTCAATGCGTAACCCTTAATAAGCATGCTTTTGATTATTATAACTAATGACCAATTGTTCATTTGAAACTATTAAGTTACATTGAATTCATCCTCTCAGTTAACTCATCCAGTAACTAAGATCATTCTTAATATTAGACTTAAGCACTGTTGCTTATTATCTGAAACCAGAAGACACAAGAAAAAAAAACAAAACACAAAATGGCAAGCCTAAGTAATAACTTGTTTCTGATTCTTTTGAAGCATTTTTTTTAAAAGTAGTCAGTTTCTGTTCAGTCTTCCTCTGTGGGCTTTTCACTATTTGGAGATAAAGAAGGGATTCTACTAAATATACTTTTGCTGCAGTCTGCTACATGTAATTATATATAAGTGGGGCAATAATGTATTAATTGGGGTAAAAATCAGAAGTGTACAAAATTGCTCCTCACACCACCTTACTTTTTAAAGAGAATTTCTCCTTTTATGATGTCTGGCCGTTGGTTATACATCGGTCTCCGGACAGGGGCAGATGGAAGGGTTGGGATGGGAGGGGCTCTAGATGAGATTGAGCAAAGAGATTTCATTTCATGAAGGTGTAGATACTCTCAAAGGAGAGGCGGTTTCCATCACAGACACGTGTGGCTCCATGAGAGCCAGATGATTTATTCGACTGGTGGTCATTCTCACTTTAAAAAGCAAAGAGAAAACTTCACAGGCCGTTCTCAGTGTCCTTAGGGTAGCGTCAGCCCCGCAGCAGCTGCAGTGTCAGTGGCACTGGGACTCGGGGGGCTCGCAGAGCTATGAATAGAAACTCTCTGAAGGTGGAAGATAGCACCACCACGTTGCACTGATGAAGGTAAATGTAAGTGTCAGAGCATCTGGGCTGAAGGAACAGAGAAAGCCAGATACCAGCTGTGGTGTAAGTCATGGAAAAGCTGTTAAAATTAGCACAAAGGTTACAGACTATGGGTGTGCAACTGATAGGAAAATAAACCCCCCTTCCCTCTCCCACTTCTATAGCATGCCTAGCGGGGCTAACATTCAGCAAGAAAAATACAATTTGATTTTACACATCCTTTTTAAAATTCTGAAATTATAAAAACTATTTTTCCCTAGTTTGAAAATTTAATCAGAAAGAATGAGAAATATTTGTTCTGTGTCCTAAAATCTATAAAATCCTTCCTTGGGCTACACTATATTCCATGTCATTCTTCACAATGTTCTCAAATGAGGTTTTAGCCGCTAGCAAAACAAGTGCTCAATTTTAGAGTAGGCGGGAGCCTTCATGACCCGACAGCCTATCCATCGCATTCAGGGTGCTCCAGAGGGTCAGAGCCAGGGAGAGAGGTGCCCGTAGCCTGTGATGGCTGCTGTGAGAGAGATGAAGGTGACTCTGTCTTCCAATATTAAAGTGCTTAGGTAATCTCTTTCTGTCATTCAAAGACGTTTCACATACAAGTAATTGGTTAATTCAAGCAGAGTTTGATTAGAACATAAATGTTAAAAGAAGGAAATAAACATGAACAATTACCAGTTAGAAAAAATAATGTAGGATAAAGATTTGCTGTTTTAGAAGAGTAGACTTACTCATATCCAAAAGTTGGAATGCTAGAGACTTGAAAGTTTTCTAACTATATCAAATTGCTCAACACTGAGAAAGGAAAATAATTTTGTTGATGTATTTCTTAAGGTTTTATTCCCTGAAGATAACATATAATTATAAATTACATTTAAATTATTTTTTTCCATATTCTTTGCTTGTGAAAAAAAATAAAGATGTAGATGATGTCATAAATAAGACAAACTTAAAAATTGTGGCATTGAGCCATGGCTTGCAAATTTGTTAACATTCTTTTACCTAAAATAATAAACTTTTATTTTATTTTTATTTTTTTAATATGTTTTTATTGATTTCAGAGAAAGGAGGGAAATGGAGAGAGAGATCAAAACAACAGTGATGAGAGAGAACCATTGATAGGCTGCCTCCTGAACACCTCACATTGGGGATTGAGCCTGCAACCCGGGCATGTGCCCTGACTAGGAATCAAACCGTGACCTCCTGGTTCATAGGTCGATGCTCAACCACTGAGCACCCTGGCTGGCGCAAACTGTTTATAATAATGCAAGGGTTAAGTATAGCCATTAAATACTGTATTTAGACTTGTTCACATTAGGATATAGAGCAAAGCAACTCAAACTTCTCAAATAAAATCTAAGTCAAAGGTCTTTTAAGTTCAAGTCATTTGAACAACACATGTATTTTTACATCACCTCTAACAAGAAACTATGCATTCCCTACATATGGAAACCTCAATTCCATTATTACTTTCCCAAAAGCATGCCTTTATGGTCAATATCATTAACTTTCAAGGCTAGCAAGAGAGTATGGTGTTCTTTTGAGACTGGGGTGACCTGTATCAATATATTTGTGTATAGTCACTTAAAAGGCTTCCCTCTTTTTTATAGCTTTTTTTTTCAGTTCAAAGCATCATAGAAGCAAAATATTGGAGCGAGCAGATGATTTTTCAATAACATGAACCTCAGACCCTTCAAATTTTATTGGTATAAATTACCTTGTTGAAATCAAAACCTAAACTTGACTTGGAGTCTCAAATAAATTGCTTTTGTATTATTTGACTATAATTTATTATCAAGAAGGAGAAATTAATTATTATGTAGATCTTATTTTGACCAAGAAGGTCAAGGTAAACTAGATGACTCTATAATTACTTACAGTAATTCAGGGAGTTTTTAAAAAATTCTTTAATTTTTGCTTTTGTTGTGCAAAGATAATTATTAGTGGATGGCAGCTAAAATTATTATTCCTATCTTTTACATTTGTTTCAAGTGTGTCACCAGGTACTTGTAAAATCAATTCTTTTCATTTATTATGTAACTCAATGACCTGGAATAATAGTTACCCATTGCTCTTTCTTTTGATCCTTAAAAACACCTCATTTTTCCTGTCTAAAAGAATTCTCCTGCTAAAATGCAAATGAGCACCTGACTATAGGAGGTATTCCATTTTGTGAGCTTATGTGAAGTACTGTAGCTAGGTTCAACTGGACTGCAACAAAAAGACACCAATAGGGAAGATGAAAAAAAAGACAGAAAAATCAAACTTGGCCTGTAGCCCAACCCTGCTGACCTAGAACAAAGCTGAAAATAGATGACAAGGTTAACTGATTACAGTTGACCCTTGAACAATACAGGTTAGATCTGTCCAGATCCAATTGTACATGGATTTTCTTCAATAAATATATAGTCAGTAATTTAATCTCTAGATTGTGCATTTGTGGGTTCAACCAACTGCAGATCAAAAACAGTATTTTTAGTCTGCAGTTGGGAACCGAGGATTGGAGAGCCAATTGTATGCAAAGTTCTATGCCATCCTCTATAATAAAAGGCTAATATGCAAATTGACCGAACAGTGGAATGACCGGTTGTTACAATGCGCACTGACCACCAGCAGGCAGATGCTCAATGCAGGAGCTGCCCCCTGGTGGTCAGTGCACTCCCACAGGGTGAGCGCCACTCAGCCAGAAGCCAGGCTCACAGCTGGCGAGCGCAGCGGCGGTGGCAGGAGCTTCTCCTGCCTCCGTAGCAGCACTAAGGACCTCTTGGGGGATGTTTGCTGAGGGGTTCTGGACTGCGAAAGGGTGCAGGCTGGGCTGAGGGACACCCCCCAGTGTGCAAATGTCATGCAGCAGGCCTCTAGTTTTATATAAGGGACTTGAGAATCCATGGATTTTGGTATCTGCTGGGGTCCTAGAACCAGTCCTTCTCAAATGCCCAGGGACCACTGAGTTTTGGGGAATCAAAGTTATATGTGAATGTTCAGCTGCATGGCGGTCCAGTAGCCCTAACCTCACACATTGCTCAAGGGTCAACTGTATAGATACTTAAACACAGTATTCATAGCTAACAGACCGGCATAAAAGTCAGCATGTCAAACTGTGATGAAACAAATAAGAAACTTAAGAAATATGCTAATCAGAATGAAAGTATTAAGAGACAAAAATAACTTCTTGCATTGCATATGCCCACAAGTATAGAATTTATTTTCTGTTGGGAAAATTTGTCCTCAATCCATATTGGCTACATGATCTAATTAGACATTAAGATAGCCTTTATAACAATGAGAACCCATGCAAGAGTCCAAATATCAAGTGTGGCCATAACCTGGATATTAACAGAATTGAACATTATTTCTGAATAAGACAGCTGTTGAATGTGAAATAAGTGGGTTATATGTATAGATACTATGTGCAGTAAACTAATTAGGTCCTCAAAGTTTGTCAGTATCCTCAGCCTCTCTTTTATTTTTATTTTTATTTTGTGTGTCTTTCTTCCCTTCCTCCCTCCTCTAATTCCATGCCTTTGAGATTTTAACATATAGCTACTTATAACCATAATTTTGGCTTACTTGTTAGAATTAACAAACTCTCAAGTTCTTAAATACAAAAAGACATGAGTGAGATCATTTTATGATACATCAAGGGGTCAACCATTATAAGTCTCAATTCCAAAAGAAAATTCAATCATTTCTAGCAGAGTTCAATTCATAAGGAAAAAGAAATAAAATACTTTATTTAAAATAATAAAAAAGAGGAAGACAGAAGAGTATGTCCGTCCATTTTTAGGTACCCTCTAAAAACACTATAATAATTTGAACAAGTCTTGAACAAGATTTAAAGAATCTTTAATCTCCAAAACTAAAAACGTTATCTTATTCATGCTTTTATGTTAGTGTACTAACATTACATTCAAACTACTTAACTTGTTGTGTCCATGCCCTAAGTTTGTGTTCAGTTACAGGAAAGCATATAGAAATAAGACAGCCTTTTTCTCTCTGGAAGGATTTGCTTCACTATGTCAAATCCCTTTGAATGTGGCTCTTTTTCTCCTTTGGGCTTCTTTGTTACACACCTCAGGGCTCCTCTGGTCAAACACGTCAGGTAGTCAGATAGAGATAGGGATATGAAAACTTCAGAAAATTTTAAAACTTCAAAAGGGAAGAGTTTCTGTGTTAAACGACTTTTATGTATTTAATACTGATTATTTTTAAATTGTGAAAAACAGAAAACAGGCAGCTACCATATAAATTGACTGTTTTGAAAATGCCAGTTGCTTTCCTCCTGTGATTTTCATTAAGAAAGCTTTTGTCTTGAAATGATAATCTATAGACTTATTCAAATGACGAAATATGGCATTCAATAACTTTACCATTTTTATGTCTTGAGGGAAACGTTTTAATAATGAATTGAAAAGTAGAACAAATGTGGTTGAGAAAAACAGAAGAATTTAAGACGAATTTGGATAGCTCTGATCCAAAATCCCATTTCCCCCCTCCATGTCGCTGCCTCCTGCTGATGGCAAAAGTCACAAATTATTGTCTCCTTTAAGAATCTGGAGATAAGCAGAAATTACTCTGTGTGGAAATTGAATCACATCACCATGGTGGGCTATGCCTACTAGGGAAGTCAGGTTAGATTCAAATAGAAAAAAGTGGTTCATGGAGAGAAAGACTTCTGATTTTTTTAAGAGTTGGCTAGACAGACTATATCATTATTTAAAAAAAAACCTTTCTGCGAGTTTTGCCTTGGAAAAGCTCTAAATTTTTATAACAGCTGCCTGTAACTACATTATAACATTGGTAATCAAGTGACAAAACTGTCTCATTATGCTTTTAAAATGCACCGATTAAGTGCACTCCCGAAATAATACATATCATTCTTCATTTCAAAATCAACCTACCTGAATTCTGACTCTTAGACTGTGAGTAGCCATTTTACAAAACCAAAGGGTCTAATATCCCAAACAGTATTTTAGATTAAAAAACAAAACAATAAACCTTGCCTGCTCATTTCAATGCATAAGACGAACAGCCAATGCATTTCCATCCAACATTCCCGCACCATACAATAATAAATAGGATTCCCAACACACTTATTAAAAATACATAGTTATAATGTGCTGGACAGTCTTTCACTTCCTCTGCATGGGATAGGTTTCACTTAACCAGATACATGAATTATTTTAATATTTTGTCCAATTCATTTGCTGTAATTTCACGGGTCTAAATTTTGGGTTTGGTTTGCGATGTAAATAATATTGTATATCTGCTATTTTGCTATCAGATTATACTTTGTAAATCATTTCTTTTAAAAATCTAGTTACCCAAACTTAAATTACAATGTCATCAAATAACACTACGTAAATATACTAATAGATCTGTAGGGCATGGTTAAATGAAACATATTTTGAAATGTCAAGCTATTTCTCATTTTTAAAAAGATGAATGCATCTCTTAAGCCTGTACCATTAATTTTTTAAAAGTTTCATTTGGTGTTTTATATTATATTTTAAAGTAGTTTTCTTTATTCAGTAGTACAGGTTTAGAAAATGATAAAATGTGTCTCATTTCACTAGAATTTTAAGACACATATAGGATTATAAACATCTACTGTAACTTCTTTGCTTTTCATGTTACACCACTTTTTACTTATTTGATTATGTTTATTTATAATTATGCTAAATCATGCACAATGTAAATAGCATGTTTCATTATGCAAAATGTCTTTGTATTTACACACTGCAGAACAAGGTAAATTTACATATGAAAATGAGTGGTAAAAACCTGGGTTCCTTATAAAACAAAGTAGAAATAACCATTGTGTGTTATATTTACATAATTCATTATACAGCTCTCTGTTTAAGTCATGCATTTATTTACTGTATAAATCCAAACTGTCACTTAAAATATTTAAATCAATAAATGATTCCAAACAGAACGAGTCTATAGATTCCTTTTAGTATATTTTTTCACACCATGAATGACAATAACTAAGAGTATGACTGAATGGTAAATGAAAAAATAGGAAACAAATGAATGAGTGGAGTATTCTCAATGCATTATTATGGTCGATGATGATACTTTTGACAAAATATTAGGCAAGGCCAATGCTTAATTATTTTTCTAATATGAAGTATCTCCTTAATTATCTTATAAAATCCAACTGCACAGGTCATTCTTTCTGTAGTATTATTCACTCTGAATATATTTCACACAGAAAAGGCATGAGTCTCGCCTGTCTATGGCCAGACCTTTGCTTTCAGGAAAGGATAGAAAAAAGGGATCATTTTACTGTCATTATTTTTTTAAATATTTTTTTATTGATTTCAAAGAAGAAGGAAGAGAGAGATAGAA
>NW_006291977.1:0-1079 GCF_000327345.1 Myotis davidii
GTAATAAAAAATAAAATTAAAAAAAAAAACTCACAAAAAAAATATCCCCCCAAAAAAAGAAAGGCATTTGATAAAATCCAGCACTGAGATATGATATAAACTCCCATCAAAGTGGGTATAGAGCAGTGATGGTGAACCTTTTGAGCTCAGCATGTCAGCATTTTGAAAAACCCTAACTTAACTCTGGTACCATGTCACATATAGAAATTTTTTGATATTTGCAACAATAGTAAAACAAAGACTTATATTTTTGATATTTATTTTATATATTTAAATGCCATTTAAGAAAGAAAAATCAACCAAAAAAGTGAGTTCACATGTCACCTCTGACACGTGTGTCATAGGTTCGCCATCACTGATATAGAGGGAAAATACCTTAATGAAATAAAGGCCATATTTGACAAACCTACAGCAAACATCAGACTCAATGGACAAAAGCAGCAAGCGTTCCCTTTAAGATTAGGAACAAGACAAAGATGTCCACTTTCACCACTCTTATTCAACACTAGAGGCCCGGTGTAAGAATTCATGCACGGGTAGGGTCTCTCGGCCTGGCCATCGATACGGGACAATCAGGGTGGCTGGTGGGGGAAACCATCTGAAGGGAGGGAAAGCAGGAGGTTGACCAGCCAAGAGGATGGACCGTGAGGGGTTGCCTGGCCACAGGAGGTTGGCTGTGGGAGTGCACTGACCACCAGGGGGAAGCTCCTGCATCGAGCATCTGGCCCCTGCTGGTCAGTTCACATCATAGCAATTAGTCATTTGGTCTTTTGGTCACTATATAATATAGTACTGGAAGTCCTAGCCACTGAAATCAGACAAAAAGAAAAGTAAAAGGCATCTAAATTGGAAAGGAGGAAGTGAAACTGCCATTATTTATAGATAATGTGATATTGTACATAGAAAACCCTAAAGGTTCCAGCAAAAATACTAGATCTAATATATGAATTCAGCAATGTAGCCAGATACAAAATTAATGTTCAGAAATATGGCACTTTTATACAGCAATAAGGAACTATTAGAAAGATAAATTAAGAAAACAATACCATTTACTATTAGAAGAAAAAAAGAAGGTAAGC
>NW_006291977.1:1151-2054 GCF_000327345.1 Myotis davidii
GAAAGAAATTTAAAGTCTCAGACATTTTTCATAGAAATATTTTTCCTGATATTTATCCCTGGGCAAGGGAAACAAAGGAAAACATAAACAAATGGTACTACATCAAACTAAAGCATTTTTGCACAGAAAAGAAAACCATCAAAAAAATGAACAGAAAGCCCACTGAATGGGAGAACATATTCACCAATGACATATCTGATAAGGGGTTAATAGACAAAATTTATAAAGAACTTTTAAAAATCAACACACAACACAAAATTAATGCTAAGAAATCAATGGCCTTTTTATACACCAACAATAAACTCACAGAAAAAAGGGATTAAAAAAACAATCCCATTTACCATTGCCCACAAAATAATTAAGATATCTAGGAATAAACTTAACTAAGGAGGTAAAAGACCTATATGCTGAAAACTACAGGACACTGAAAGAAGAGATAAAGGAAGCCATAAGCAGAAGAACATACCATGTTCATGGATTGGTAGAATCAACATCATTAAAATGTCCATACTGCCCAAAGCAATCTATAAATTCAATGCACTTCCCATTAAAATACCAATGGCATATTTCACAGGCCTAGAACGAACTCTCCAAAAATTCATCTGGAATAAAAAAAGAACCCGAATAGCTGCAGCGATTCTGAGAAAGAATAACAAAGTAGGAGGGATCTCAATACCAGATATCAAGCTGTATTACAAAGCCACTCTTCTCAAAACTGCCTGGTACTGGCACAAGAACAGATATATAGATCAATGGAATAGAATAGAGAACCACGAAATAGACCCAAACCAATATGGTCAATTAATATTTGACAAATGAGGCAAGAACATACAATGGAGTCAAGACAGTCTCTTCAATAAATGGTTTTGGGAAAATTGGACAGATACATGCAAAAAAAATTAA
>NW_006291977.1:2509-3223 GCF_000327345.1 Myotis davidii
TCACTAACCAAAAAGGATA
Organism: Myotis davidii; assembly: GCF_000327345.1. NCBI lineage: Eukaryota > Metazoa > Chordata > Mammalia > Chiroptera > Vespertilionidae > Myotis > Myotis davidii. The sequence continues at coordinate 2,529 of NW_006291977.1, forward strand.
TATGCACCCCTATGTTCAGAGCAGCACAGTTTACCATAGCTAAGATTTGGAAACAGCCTAAGTGCCCATCAACAGATGAATGGATTAGAAAACGGTGGTACATCTTCACAATGGAGTACTACGTTGCTATAAAAAAGAATGAATTCTTACCATTTGCCACAGCATGGATGGAACTGGAGAGCATTATGGTAAGTGAAATAAGCCATTCAGAGAAGGATAAATACCACATAATCTCACTTGTTTGTGGAATATAAAGAACAATATAAACTGATGAACAAGGACAGATCCAGAGAAGGAGAGGCATCGATCAGACTGTCGGGCCTCAAATGGAAGGCAGGGGATGGTGGGAGTAAGGAGGAGAGATCAACCAAAGGACTTATATGCAAGCATATGGGCCTAACCAATAGACACGGACAAGAGTGGGGTGAGGGCATGAGTTGGGGGATGGGGGTAACATGGGGATAAGGACACATATGTAATCCTATCTAATAAAAGAGAAACATGGTAATTAGCATACGACCGCTACCCTTCCCGATGGCTAATCAGGGCAATATGCAAATTCACAGCCAGCCAAGATGGCGGCAGGCAGCCAGGCAGCTTAAACTGAACTTGAGGCTTGCTTGCTTCAGTGAAAGAGGAATCCAACGTTCCCCGCCTGCCTTGCTGGCCTCTGAGCTTGCAGTTTAGAAACATTG
>NW_006291977.1:4426-17419 GCF_000327345.1 Myotis davidii
TGGGAGTGGGCTAAGCCAGCAGGCGGATATTCCCCAAGGGGTCCCAGACTGCGAGAGGGCACAGGCCGCACTGAGAGACCCCCTCTGAGTGCACAAATTTTTGTGCACTGGGTCTCTAGTGTGTATTATAAAGATCATTAATTAAGCACAATATTTTGCACCCTATAAGTAGTCAATACATGGTGTATTACTGCAGAGAACAATAACTGACCCAGAAGAGAATGATATAGAACCTTTTATCTAAACTTCACCTAATGTGACTTTATTGTATGAGATGTGCACTAGTAAACATTTAAACTGTTTAAAACATTTCACCTGAATACTAAATCTGCATTTCAAATATTTGGGATTTCTCTTCTCCTGTTGAGCCTGATTATTCTACTGAGCCTGGTTGCTGACAGGGATGTGGAAGAGGGGAGAGGGTGGTACTGATTGTTCAGATGAATGAATAATATCACATATGTATAGTGAGACCATGCCAAGTAAAGTGGAGTTGTTTCTAGAAACAATCATCTGAATCCTTAACGAAAGCAATAAAGCAAGTTCCAATAAGAAAGACACAGAATGCTTTAGCTGTTTTGGCTCAGTGGACAGAGTATTGGCCTGTGGACTGAAGGGTTCCAGGTTCAATCCTGGTTAAGAGCACATGCCTGGGTTGTGGGCTCAATCCTCAGAAGGGGGCATGCAGGAGGCAGCTGATCAATTATTCTCCCTCATTATTGATATTTCTATCTATTTCTCTGTCTCCCTTCCTCTACTAATCAATAAAAACATTTTTTAAAAAAATAGGCATAGAAGTGGCAGGTGGTGGGTTATCTCTTGACAGCTGTTTTAGAATATCGATAAATTATTTTATCAATCCTGATGTCAGTTTCACCCATCTTTTCTTAATTTCCATTCCTAAATATGCAATTGTAAGGAGGTAAACTAAATTAATTTAGGTTTATAATTAATTTCATTGCATATTTCATTATAAAAGAAAATATTTGTAAGATTTCAGGGAAGTGATGTAGGTATTTTCCCTTCAAAATTATTTGCATGCTACTGTATTTTACTTTAATATACTAACTTACTATCCTTAGAATAATTTCATTCTAAAAATCTCGCAGATGAACATTCTTATGATCAGAGATTTTTAAAATTTCTTTATTGTTGTAAGTATTGCAGATGTCCCCCTCTTTCCCATATTGACCCAACCCACCCTCCTGTAGCCCACTTTTTGGACCTTAACCACACTATTGGCTGTGCCCATGGGTTATGCATATATGAATACAAGTTCTTCGGTTAATCTCTTCTCATTCCCTGCCACCTTCCCTCTGTAATTCATTAGTCTGTTGCATGCTTCAATGTCTCTGGATCTATTTTGTTTGCCAGTATATTTAGTTGATTAGATTCCACATAAGTGAGGTCATAAGATACTTATATTTCTCTGACTGGCTTATTTCACTTTGCATAACACTCCATAACATCTCAAATGGTAAGATATCATTCTTTTTTACAGCTGCATAATCTTCCATGGTGTAAATATACCACAGCTTTTAAATCCACTTATCTACTGATGGGCAATTGAGGTGTTTCCAGATCTTAGTTATTATCAACTGCACTTCAATAAACAGGGGTGCATATATTTTTTTTTTCTGACTGATGTTTGAGGGTTCTTAGGATATATTCCTAGATGTGGGACCACTGGGTCAGATAGCAGTTCCATTTTTAATTGTTTGAGGAAACTCCGCACTATTTCCATAGTGGCTGCATTAGTCTGCATTCCCACCGGCTGTGCACAGGGTTCCTTTTTCTCCACACCCTCGCCAGCACTTGTCGTTTGTTGATGATAGCCATTCTGACAGGTGTGAAATGGTATCTCATTGTGGTTTTGATTTGCATCTCTCAGATGATTAATGACTTTGAGCATGTTTTCATATGTCTCTAGGCCTTCTATATGTCCTCTTTCAAGAAGTGTATATTTAGGTTATTTGCCCATTTATTGATTGGATTATTTATCTTCCTTTTGTTAAGTTGTATGAGTTTCCTGTAAATTTAGGAGATTAAACCCTTATTTGAGATAGCATTGGCAAATATATTCTCCCATGCAGTGGGCTTTCTTGTTGTTTTGTTGATGGTTTCTTTTGCTGTGCAGAAGTTTTTTCTTTTTATGTAGTCCCATTTGTTTATGTTCTCCTTAGTTTCCATTGTCCTAGGAGCTGTATCAGTAAACATATTGCTATGACATATGCCTGATATATTGCTGCCTATAAAGTCTTCTATGATTTTTATGGTTTCCCACCTTACATTTAAGTCCTTCATCCATTTTGGGTTTATTTTTGTGTATGGTGTAGGTTGGTGGTCTAGTTTCATTCTTTTGCATGAATCTGTCTAATTTTCTCAACACCCTTTATTGGAGAGACTGTCTGGGCTCCATTGTATACTCTTGTCTCCTTTGTCAAATATTAATTGAGCATAGTGGTTTGGGTCAGTTTCTGAGTTCTCTATTCTATTCCATTGGTCTATATGTCTGTTCTTGTGCCAGTACCAGGCAGTCTTAAGAACAGTGGCTTTGTAATATAGCTTGGTAGCTGGTATTAGATCCTTCCTACTTTGTTCTTTCTCAGAATTACTGCAGCTATTCAGGGTATTTTTTTTATTCCAGATGAATTTTTGAAGAGTTTGTTCTAGGTCTGTGAAATATGCCATTAGTATTTTAATGGGGAGTGCATTGAATCTTATAGATTGCTTTGGATACATTTTAATGATGTTGATTCTACCAATCCATGAACATGGTATGTTCTTCCATCACTTTATGTCTTCGTGTATCTTTTTTTTTAATGTCATGTAGTTTTCTGATTACAGGCCTTTTATTTCCTTAGTTAAGTTTATTCCTAGGTATCTTATTTATTGGTGCATTGGTAAATGGGATTTTTTTTCAATTTCTCTTTCTGTGAGTTCATTATTGTATTAAAAAGCCATAGATTTTTGGGTGTTAATTTTGTGTCCTGCTGCATTGCCAAATTCATTTATTAAGTCTATTAGTTTTTTTATGGAGTCTTAGGTTTTTCTATGTACAACATCATATCATCTGTGAATAATGACAGGTTTCCTTCTTCTTTAATTTATTGGATGCCTTTTATTTCTTCTTCTTGTCTGAAGACAATGGCCAGCACTTCCAGTACTATGTCAAACAGGAGTGGTGAAAGTGGGCATCCCTGAATTCTTCCTGTTCTTAGGAAAATGGTTTAATTTTTGCCCATTGGATATGATGTTGGCTGTAGGTCTGTCACATAAGGAATTTATTATGTTGAAATATGATCCCTCTATTCCCACTTTGCTGAGAGTTTTTATCTGGGGAGGGTGTTGGATTTTGTCAGGTGCTTTTTCTGTATTGAATGATATGATTATGTGATTTTTTTTTTTGCCCCTTACTTTGTTTATGTGATTTATCACATTTAGTTTTTTCGTGGATATTGTACCATCCTTGTATCCCTGGAATAAATCCCACTTGGTCATGGTGTATGAGCTTTCTGATATAATGCTAGATGAAAATTGCTAGAATTTTGTTGATGATTTTAGCATCTATGTTCATCAAGGATATTGGCCTGTAGTTCTCTTTTTTGTGGTATTTTTATCTGGTTTTGGAAGTAGGGTAATGCTGGCTTCATTGAAAGAGCTTGAAAGTGTGCCTTCTTAAATTTTTGGAATAGTCTGAGGAGGATAGGTTTTATTTATTCTTTGAAAATTTGGTAGAACTCCCCTGTAAAGCCTTACAGACCAGGGCTTTTGTTTGCTGGAACATTTTGGTTACTGCTGCAATTTCTTTGGTAGTTATTAACCTATTCAGGTTTTTATTTTTTTATTTTTCCTGATTCTGTTTTGGAAACTTGTATTTTTCTAAGAATATGTCCATTTCATCTGGGTTCTCCATTTTGTTGGATTAGAGTTGTTCATAGTATTTTTTCAGAATCCTTTGTATTTCTGTGGGGTCAGTTGTTACTTCACCTCTTTCATTTCTGATTTTGTTTATTTGGGTCCTCTATCTTTGCTATTTAGTGAGCCTGGCTAGAAGTTCATCAATTTTATTTTTATCCTTTCAAAGAACCAGATCTTGGCTTCATTGATCTTTTCTATTGTTTTTTTTTTTCTGGATGTCGTTTATTTCTGCTCTGATCTTTATTATCTCCTTCCTTCTGCTCACTCTGGGCTTTTTTTGTTGCTCTCTTTTCTAATTCTTTGAGTTGTAAGGTTAGATAATTTATTACCATTGTTTCTTGTATTTTGAGGCAGGCCTGTGTAAAAGCAAACTGTCCTTGATTCTCTGGAGCCATGTCCATGGAGAAGAAGTCATCAGCCAAGTCTATCATGTAGGTCATTGCTCCAATGCCAGTACAAAGCAATCTATGCAATCCGCTATAGCCAGCACCGCAAAGTGTAGTGGGGAAGTCACTTTATTCAGTTTGCTGCACTCCACAGTCAGTCGCTAGGTGCTTCTTTACTGGCTACACCAAAGAACTGTAAGGGCTGTGCATAGGCTGGATGAACCTCATCTTCTCCAGCCACAATGCAGTGTGTCTAATCTTCCTAAGATGCACTCTGGTATGGAAGAGAGTTGCCTGCCTCATATGGACAGGTCAGCTCCCACATGTCTACATCGGCGACTGGGCCCACACATCTATCTGGGCCACAACAGAGCAATCTTCAGTTCACACCAGGAGGTTCAACATACGGCCTTCAGTCCCCCCACCCAGGATCTTGGCCCCTCTCTCAGTCTAGGAGGTCAAACTTATTTCTGAGAGAGTCTAAAAGTCTTGGAGGGGCTCCAGTCCAAGTAGGGGGTGGGGTGCCCTCTTTCTGCACTCTCCAGGATTGCTAATCCACTGGCAGCAGCCTCCAGAGGGCCAGTAGCAGGTCACTGGGCTGCTGATTTATTGTCTCCCTTTTTAATCCCTAATGCTGCCAGAAGGGTTGCTGCAAGACTTAAGTCTTTTGATGTGCATTGTAAAATTCTCACTACTCACTGTGGCAGCTCAGGAGGCCTTGTCCCCATCATCCTCTACCTGTTCCTACTCCCATGCAGTGGCTGCAGCTGCACTTGATTGCCAGGGCAGCTGCTGCCACTGCTGTGGCACTCTAATCAGCCTTTTCATCTGACCAGATCCCAGAAGCTCAGTCTCTACCAGGCCACTCTGCTCCCTGCTGCTATTTAAGGTTCTGGTCCTTCAAGGACATTAACATCTCTTTCTCAGCCACCTTCATTACCTCATCCTGTTCCAATTTATCAGGACAGCCTACACCAGACCCACAACCCAGTCAGAGGCAACATGCCTCCTAAGGGGTGGTTGGGGCATTTACCCTATATATATATATAATTCTTTTTATTCCCTTCTATAATTTTTTATTGTCTAAAGGAGACATATGTCTCCTTTCCCCCCAGTCGACCCCCCACTCCAGCCATTCCCACCCTGGGCAAGCCCTCACTGCCCCAGTATCTGTGTCCATTGGTTATGCTAATATGCATGCATGCAAGTCCTTTGGTTGATCTCTCCTCCTTCTGCCCACCCTCCCCAGCCTTCCCTCTCAGGTTTGACGGCATGATCGATGCTTCTCTGTCTCTGGATCTGTTTATCTTCATCAGTTTATGTTGTTAATTACATTCCACAAATGAGTGAGATCATGTGATATTTATCTTTCTCTAACTGAATTATTTCACTTAGCTGTTGCAAATGGTAGGAGTTCCTTTCTTTGTACAGCAGCATAGTATTCCATTGTGTGGATGTACCACAGATTTTTAATCCACTCATATGCTGATGGGCATGTAGGCTGTTTCCAAATCTTTGCTATGGTAAATAGTGCTGCTGTGAACATAGGGGTGCATATATCCTTTCTGATTGGTGTTTCTAGTCTCTTGGGATATATTCCTAGAAGTGGAATCACTGGGTCAAATGGAAGTTCCACTTTAGTTTTTCTAGGAAACTCCATACTGTTCTCCACAGTGGCTGCACCGGTCTGCATTCCCACCAGCATTGCATGAGAGTAACTTTTTCTCCACATCATTGACAGCACTTCCCATTTTTTTATATCTTGATGATAGCCATTCTGACAGGTGTGAGATGGTACCGAATTGTTATTTTGATTTGCATCTCTCAGATGATTAGTGACTTTGAGCATGTTCTCATATGTGTTTTGGCCTTCTGTACATCCTCTTTTGAAAAGTATCTGTTTAGGTTCATTGCTCATTTTTTATCGGGTTATTTATCTTCCTTTTGATAAGTTGTATGAGTTTCCTATAAATGTTGAAGATTAAAACCTTATCAGAGATATGATTAGAAAACATATTCTCCCATGCAGTGAGCTTTCTTGTTGTTTTGGTGATTTTTTTTGTTTTATTTTTTGGTTTGTTGGTTTTTTTTTTTGTGTTTTTTTTTTTTTTTCTGTGCAGATACTTTTTATTTTGATGTGGTCCCACTTGTTTATTTTCTCTTCAGTTTCCAATGCCCTAGGAGCTGTATCGGTGAAGATATTCCTTCAGCATCTTTCTTAGATTTTGCTGCCTGAGGATTCCTCTAAGATTTTTATGGTTTCCTGTCTTACATTTAAGTCCTTTATCCTTTTGAGTTTATTTTTGTTTATGGTGTATTGCTGCAGCTATTTTGGGTCTTTTTTTATTCCAGATGAATTTTTGGAGAGTTTGTTCTAGGTCTGTGAAATATGCTGTTGGTATTTTAATGGGGATTGCATTGAAAATGGAGATTACTTTGGGTAATATGCACATTTTAATGATGTTGATTCTACAAATCCATGAACATGGTATATTCTTCCATAGGTCTATGTCTTCCTTTATCTCTTTTTCAGTGTCCTGTACTTTTTTGAGTACAGGTCTTTTACTTCCTTAGTTAAGTTTATTCCTAGGTATCTTAATTTTTTTAATGCAATGGTATGGGATTGTTTTTTTTTTTTTAATCTGTCTTCTGTAATTTCACTGTTGGTCATAATAAGTGCATAGATTTCTGGGTATTAATTTTGTATCCTGTTACTTTGCTGAATTCATTTACTAAGTCTAATAATTATTTGATGGAGTCTTTAGGGTTTTCTATGTATAATATCATTTCATCTGCAAATAATGACAGTCTTAGTTTTTCTTTTCCAATTGGAAATCTTTTATTTCTTCTGCTAGTCTAATCATTATGGCTAGCACTTCCAGTACAATGTCGAACAGGAGTGGTGAAAGTGGACATTCCTGTCTTCCTCCTGTTCTTAGGTGAAATGGTTTTAGTTTTACCCATTGAGTATGATGTTGGCTGTAGGTTTGTCATATAAAGCTTTTATTACGATGAGGTATGATCCCTCTATTCCCACTTTGATGAAGGTTTTTAACAAGAAAGGGTGATGGATTTTGTCAAATCGTTTCTATGCATCAATTGATATGACCATGTAATTTTTATCTCTCCATTTGTTTATGTGATGTATCACGTTTATTGATTTGTGGGTATTGTACCATCCTTGCATCCCTGGGATATATTCTACTTGGTCAAGTTGTATGATCTTTCTGATACAATGCTGGATCCGATTTGCTGGAATTTTGTTGAGGATTTTGGCATCTATGTTCATGAGGGATATTGGCCTGTAATTCTCTTTCATTGTTTTTTCTTTATCTGGCTTTGGTATTAGGGTAATGTTGGCTTCATAGAATGAGCATGGAAGTGTTGCTTCCTTTTGAATTTTTTGGAAAACTCTGAGGAGAATAAGTCTTCTTCAATATCCTCCATAGTCATCAGCCTATTGAGATTTTTAGATTCTTCCTCATTGAGTTTTGGATGGCTATAGTTTTATAGGAATACTAGAGGCCCAGTGCATACAATTAATGCATGGGCAGGGGATCCCATCAATCCTGCAATCTGCAACCCCTTGGGGGATGTCCAACTTCTGGTTTAGGCCTGATCCCAGGGTTTGGGCCTGAACCACAGTCGGACATCACTCTCACAATCCTGGACTGTTGGCTCCTAATCGCTCAACTGTCTGCCTGCCTGGTAACCCCTAACTGCCCCCACCCTGCTGGCCTGATTGTCCCTAACTGCCCCCCATTGCCAGCCTGGTCACCCCTAACTGCCCCCCTGCTGACCTGGTCGCCCTCAACTGCCCCCCTACTGGCCTGGTTGCCCCAACTGCCCCACTTGCTGGCCTAGTATCCCCATGCAGCCTGCTGATTAGTCATTTGGTCATCCCTCACTAACCCCCTTGCTGGCCTGGTCCCCCCACACAGCCTGCTTGTTCAGTCATTTAGTCATCCCTAACTAACCCCACTGCTGGCCTTGTCATAGGCAGCCATCTTGTGAGGGCATGAGGGTTAATTTACATATTACCTATTTATTAGATAGGATGTTCATTTCCTCCATGTTTTCTAGTTTGTTGGAATAGAGTTGTTCATAGTGTTTTTTAAGAATTCTTTGTCTTTATGTGGGATCTGTTGTATTTTGCCTCTTCCATTTCTGATTTTGTTTGGGTCCTCTCACTTAGCATCTTGGTGAGCCTGGATACAGGTTCATCAATCTTGTTTATCCTTTCAAAGAACCATCTCTTGGTTTCATCGATCTTTTGTATTGTTTTTTTGGTCTCTATTTCATTTATTTCTTCTCTGATCTTTATTATATCCTTCCCACTGCTCACTCCGGGCTTTTCTTGTTGCTCTCTTTCTAATTCTTTAAGTTGTAGAGTTAGATAATTTATTACCATTTTTTTTTCTTATTTTTGAGTTAGACCTGTAAAGCTATAAACGTTCCTCCCAAGCCTGCTGTCACTGTGTCCCACAGATTTTGGAATGTTGTGTTTTCATTGTGATTAATTTCAAGGATGTTTTTAATTTCTTCTTTGATCTCTTTGGTATCCCAATCGTTGTTTAATAGCATGGTATTCAGCTTCCAAGTGTTTGAATTTTTTATTGTTTTTATTGTAGTTGATTTCTAATATTATGCCATTGTTGTCTGAGAAGATGCTTGAAATGATTTCAACCTTCTTGAATTTAAAGAGATTTTGCCTGTGACCCAATATGTGGTTTATCTTGGAAAATGTCCCATTTGCGCTTGAAAAGAATGTATACTCCGTGGCTTTGTGGTTAAATATTCTGAAGATGTCAATTTATTCCATCTGATCTAGTGAGTCATTAAGGATTGCTGTTTCTTTGCTGATTATTTGTCTGGAGGATATATCCAGTGATGTCAATTGGTTATTAAAGTCCCTGATTTGATTGTATTGTTGTTGATCTCTCCCTTGATATCATCCAGGAAGGGTTTTTTTTTTATGTATTTGGGTGCTCCTGCATTAGGTGCATATATGTTTACCAGGGTTATATCCTCTTTTTGTATCAATTCATTTAGTATTATGAAGTGGCCTTCCTTAACTCTTTTTATGGCCTTCACTGTGAGGTCTATCCTATATAATAAAAACCTAGGTGGCTTCACACCCTTGCCTGAGGCCCTTGTGCAATGTTGTCACAAGATGGACACCACAACATCATCACAAGATGGCTGCCACATGATGGCCACCACAGATGGCCAGCAGGGGAGGGCGGTGGTGGGCAATCAGGCTGGCAAGAGAGGGCAGTTGAGGGTGAAAAGGCAAGCAGAGGAGGGCAGTTGGGGGCGACCATGCTGGAAGGGGAGGGCAGTTGGGGGTGACCAGGCCAGCAAGGGAGGGCAGTTAGGGGAGACCAGGCTGGCAGGGGAGGGCAGTTGGGAGCTACCAAGCTTGCAGAGGAGGGAAGGTGGGGGTGACCAGTTCTTCAGGGAGGGCAGTTAGGGGTGACCAAACTGTCAGGGCAGGGCAGTTGGGGAAACCAAGCCTGCAGGGGAGGACAGTTAGGGGTGACCAGGCCTGTAGGGGAGGGTAGTTAAGGTAGACCAGGCCAACAGAGGAGGGCAGTTGGAAGTGACCAGGCCTGCAGGAGAGGGCAGTTAGGGGCAACCAGGCCTGCAGGAGAGGGTAGGTAGGGGATACCAGGCAAGCTGGAGAGGGCAGTTGGGGGTGAGATTAGGCCAGCAGGGGAGGGCAGTTGGGGGAGATCAGGTGGACAGGCAGAAGCAGTTAGGGGCAATCAGGCAGGCAGGCAGGTGAGCGGTTAGGATCCAACAGTCCCGCATCATGAGAGGGATGTCCCTATGGAATCAGGCCTAAACTGGCAGTCAGACATCCCCCAAGGGGTCCCAGATTGGAAAGGATGAAGGCTGGGCTGATGGACACTCCCCCCAGCCTGTGCACAAATTTTGTGTACCAGGCCTCTAGTTATGTAAGATATAAGTACTACTACCCCTGCTTTTTTTCATTTGCATTTATGTGAAAGTTATTTTTCCAACCCTCCACTTTCAGGCTCTGTGAGTCCCTTGTTCTAAGATGGGTCTGTTATAGAAAGCATACATATGGGTCATGGTTTTTATCCATTCAGCCAATCAATGTCTTTTGATCAGAGCATTTAGTCAGTTTACGTTTAAAGTTATTATTGGTAGGTACTTGTTTGTAGCCATTTTTGCTTTGGTGCCTGTGTTACTTCTTACCTTTTTATCTCTTCTTTTTACACCAGTCCCTTTAGCATTTCTTGCATTGCTGTCTTGGTAGTGATAAACTATCTTAGCCTTTTTTTTTGGTCTGTGAAGCTCCTTATTTCCCCTTCAATTTTGAATGATAGCCTTGCCAGATAGAGTATTCTTGGATTCAGTCCCTTGCTTTGCATCACTTTGTATACTTCCTTCCATTTCTTTCCGGCCTGATGTGTTTCTTTTGAGAAATTATTTGAGAATCCAATGGGAGATCCCTTGTACATAATTTTCTGTCTCTCTCTTTGTCCTGAATGCTTGTCATCGTAATTATTATGTGTCTTGGTGTGGGTCTTTTCAGGTTCATCTTGTTTGTGACTCTCTGTGCTTGTGTTACTTTGTTCTTCCCCAAATTAGGGAAGTTTTATGACATTATTTCTTCAAATAGGTTTTCTAACCCTTTGCTCTTCTTGTTGTAATTCTAGTACCCTTATTATTTATATGTTGCTTTATTTCAAGTTGTCCCAAAGATCCCTTAGGCTCTCCTCCTTTCTTTTAATTTTTTTCTCCAATTGCAGTTCAGTTTGGGTGTGTTTTGCTTCCCTGTCTTTTAATTAGCTAATTTGATCCTCTGCTTCTCCTAGTCTACTATGAAGCTTTCCATAGTGTTTTTTATTGTAGCTATATCACTCTTTATTTCCTCTTGTTTCTTACATAAGTTGATTTTTTTCATCAATCCTGTTTATGAATTGTAGGACCCTTACTCTGAATTCTTTTTCTGACATATTGCATGCCTCCATTTCACTTAGCTCCTTTTCTGGAGATCCTCCTTTTCTTTCCTTTGGGGTTTCTTTGTCTCCCCATTTTTTGTTCTCACCAAAGGATCTAATTGTTGAGTATTGGGGGGCTGCTCCTCAGGTGTCAGTGGCTACTCAGGAGGCCACTGCTCCTCAGTGGGTCACATCAATGGCTGCTTCTCATCTGGCAGTGGCTTCTTGGGTGGACATTGCTCACACAGATGTTTGCAGCAGTGGTGGCTCCTCTGGCTGGTGGGGGTGGACTGTTCATGTGGCTGTTGCTCCTCCAATGGGTGTAGGTTGCTTGCACAGCTGCTGCACCTCATTCAGACGCTTTCTGCTTTCATTGCTGCTTCTCTTTGGATGGTGCTGGCAGCTCACACAGCTGCTGCTCCCCAGTTGGGATCTGGCTGCTTGCGAGGCTGCTACTCTTCAGATGGGGTCAACAGCTCACACTGTTGCTACTCCTTGGATGGGGGTGGGCTATGCATGGCTGCTGCTCTTTGGAATGGTGCGGGCTGCTCTCAAGGCTACTGCTCCTCAGACAGGGTCAGACAGCTCACACAGGTGCTGCTCCTCAGATGGGGCAGTTTGCTCACGTGGCTGCTGCTCCTCAGATGGGGCAGACTGCATGTGGCTTCTGATCCTCAGATAGGAGTGGGCTGCACGTTGGCCTGCTATTTTTCATACAGGATGGGCTGCATGTGGCTGCTGCTCCTCAGGCAGCTGGTGGTGAGCTGCTCGCATGGCCGGTGCTTCTCAGAAGCGGGTGGGCTGCTCAAGGGGCTGCTGCTTCTTGTATGGGGGGTGTGTTGTGCAGGGCTCCTACTCCTTGGACAGGGGGCAGGCTGCATGAGGCTGCTGCTCCACAGATCAGAGTTGGCTCTCACAGGGCTGCTACTCCTTGGATGGGGGCAGGCTGCTTGAACGGATGCTACTCCTTGGGCAAGGGTGGGTTGCTCTCATGGCTGCTGCTTGAGTGGTCACTGCACCCTGGGCTAAAACGTTGGATATGCAAGTGGGGAACATGCTTCAGAACTCACAGAAGCCCATGGCCGGCGTGGGTGGAGTCTCAGTGTCAGTGGGACTGCCACCAAGGCAGCAGGTCCTTGGCAGTGGTGGTTGTAGACTTCCAGGTGGTATCTGAAGGCATCCTGGGTGGAGGTGAGGCTGGAATTCCAGTCATAGCAGCTCTCCCCTTCAAGAAGACACAGCCTCTGCAGTAGAGCCATCTTCTCTGGGACTGTTTACAATGGTAGCAAAGGCTGCCCAGCTAGGCAAGCCAGGTCCGCCTGCCCTGAAAGGTCCTGCGGGATCTATGTGTCCCTCATTCACGTGCACACACCCCCCACACACATGTCCACACATGTCCCCTTTCACTTCCTCCATCACTCACACTCTCTCCCCGCAGTGCCACCATCTCCCTGCCTCTGTAATTGGGTCTGGAGTATTATTAACCTGTTCATGGATGGAATCTCCTCTCTGGGAGTCTGGTTATGTGGCTCACTCTCTACCACATTGAACAAAGGGATAAAATGCAACTCAATAAGACACAACATAAAGGGAACAAAACACGAATGCACTCATGACACCAATAATCCTAATATAAGTGACCAACAGAAAAAAGAGAATTAGGGAAGAGAAAAGAGAGCACAAATGATATTGAGGAGAGAAAAATTGTAACA
>NW_006291977.1:17465-30657 GCF_000327345.1 Myotis davidii
CACCACAGAATAAGAAGATAGAACAAAAAATTCAAACACCAAACACCCAGAAAAAAGGGTGGGGGCAGAATCTATAGAGGCTGAGCTTATATACAGAAAGCAAGGTTAAGGAATTGGATGAATATGGAGAGGACCTCAGTTCAGTATAGAGGAAGTAAAAAGAGGATGAGTGGATAAGAAAAAAGAGAAAGAGGAAAAAAATTAAAAAAAAAATTAAAAGGACACTGCCAGCAGTCCCTGGGAGGCTCGAGGTGAGATGGGAGGCCTGTGTCTGTCTTCAGGCCTATGAGGACCCCAGGTGCCAGGCAGGGCCAGGGGTCAGACTGGGTTTCAAAAGCTCAGGTTCTGGCCTGTGCATGGGTCATGAGGGGTAAAGCCCTAATCTGGGCCACCTCGGTTGGAGAGCCTTGCCCAGGTTTTACCCAGGTCATGTCGTTGGGGTCAGGATACATGGCAGGTGTTCTAGAGCCTCCCTTGACCTCAGTTCATTTCTGTCTGTGGCTTTGCTTCTAGAACTTTCTTAGGCCTTTTTCTAGCTGCTTGGGAAGCATAGGGGTGGGCTGGAGTAACCAGATAAAGGTCTGGAGTGAAATCAGGCTTAGTCGCTACCTCTGGTAGTGGGAATAGGTGATATCAGACCAAGGAATGTTTAGGATTATTGTTACAGGTTAATTTGCTTTGCAGTTCTATATTTGAATATAGAACTGCAAAGCAAAGACTGAAACCTAGCACCCTGAAGAGTAAGGAGAATGTGCTAGAATGCAGTGATTGAAAAACTTCAGTCTTAATATTTTCACTTATTCAGAGTTGGGAGTAATCCAGTCAGAATTTCACCAGACATTAAAAGTAGGAAAGCACTCAAAAGCTTACGGTGGACAGGTCATTTTACAGTGGAGGAACAGGCCCAGAGCTATGAAATGACTGGTCCAAGGTCATATGGTTTATTTTATAATCATGTTTGGATTGTGGTTGAGGGCTAGGCAGTTTTGGCATTAAGGTTAAGTTTTGGTTAAGGTTAAGGCCCTGGTTCAAGTCCTTCATCGGCCATTTGCTGCTGTGTGAACTTGGGCAATTTACTTATCTTTTTAATCCCAATTCTCCCCAAATAATGGGTATAATAATACCTGATGGAATTGTTAGAATTAAATTGTGTATAAAATAGGAGAGTGAAGTCTGATACATATTGATTGCAATAAATTATAGTCTGAATGCTGTTGGTCCACTACACTGACTGACATCCTACTCTTTGAGTTAAGTCCTATTTCCCAGGACCGCTGGGCATGACACAAGTGTATGCTGGTTGAGGGAAGTTATATTGAGCTGAGTATTAAAAGGTTGAGAGGACAAAGGTGAACCACAGCTAAGTCCATCTATGTCTGATTTAGGAAGTGGTACATTTTGGTTGAGTTTTTTTGTTTTTTGTTTTCTTAAAAGAAAAATTGTATTGATCTTTAAAATCATTCTGTTTTTTTTCCAGCAGTATTTGAGGATCATGAATAGAATCACTGCCATGTTGTACATTTGTTATAATCACTTAGACCAGAGGTAAAGATCTGTGTGGGAGCTCTCTTCTCCTGTGCACTAGCCAGGGTACAGAAGAAAACAATCCAGGTAAAAACAAGAATTATGAGCAGTCCAGGGTGAACTGTGTATTAGAGTGAATGTGGCCTACAACAAACATATTTTATGAGCTATCTGAAAGTGGGTGTCAGCATCTCTCCACAACATACTATCTTAATTCACCAGTTTCAACTACCACATTATCTTTCAAGGACCATGAGGGGTAAACTTTTTCACAGAAGTAACATTTTCATATAAGTTGTTGCTACAGTTTTTGCAACCAGGCTATTGCATCCTTTTAATTACTCAGTTCACTTTGCCCTGCAAAGAGCTTAAGGCTATGGAGCGACAGTTGGTATGCATCAATGCAGGCTCAAGAGACTTGGGTTTTAGTCTGAGCATGGGTAACTAGCTTATGAACCACCTTGGTTTCCACATCTTTAAATGGATACGAGAAGTCTCCTGTATACTTTACCTAGAGGGCTATTGAAAGGAACAAATAGGATGGTGAGCTACGTTGAATAGTGTAATTAACTGTACAAATAGAATTGGCAGCTCATAACAACAACTAGGAAATACAAGTGCATTAGCATAATTGTAATTTATATAGTTTATTGTAGAACTTTGTCAGAAAAGTGCTGGTTGAATGCTTTGTTAACTGTAACATTGTGGTGTGTGTTTTTTAATCCTCACCCAAGGGTATGTTTATTGATTTTAGAAAAGGGAAGGAAGAGAGAAAAAAAATATATGGTTGCCTATCGTACACACCCCACCTGGGAACTGAACCCACAATCTACGTATGTGCCTTCACTGTGAATTGAACCCTCAAGCTTTCAGTGTATGGAACACACTCCAACCAACTAAACCACACTGGCCAGGGCACAACATACGTACTTTAAAATTAAGCTTAACTGAGCTGTGAAATTATTTGGAGATTTTAAAAAAGAATTTAGATAATTCTCAGCAATATATTTTGAGTATTTATAATATAAACCTAGGTTTATATCAAAAAAGTGTGCTATGAATTCTTTCTGTGTCAAATGGGAATAATAGAAAATCTTGGGGTTCTTGTGATGAATAAGTTCAACAACCTAACATATCTTCACCCAATAAGATTTAAAAATTTAAATAGATAAATGGATAGTCTACATGAAAGACTGCCTCAGCTTTTATTGCACAGTACCTTTTTAAAAAATCATTTTTTAAAACAACCAAGAACATTAGCTAGGTAATTTCTTCTGTTCCACTTTATAATTTCTCATAGATTAAAGGAATTAGAGTTGGAGTTTGCTATCTACTTTTAAGAGATTAAGTCCCACAAAGAAAAACCTGGAACCAAATGGCCTCACTGGTGAATTCTACTAAATAGTTACAGAAGAATTAAATACCAATCCTTCAGAAGTTCTTCCAAACAAATAGAAGAGGAGAGAACACTTCCCAATTCATTCTATGAAGCCCTAATACCAAAGCCAGAAAAAGAGTATATAAGAAAAGAAAACCATAGACCCATATCTTTTATGCAGAAATACTTAATGCTAGCAAACAGAAAACAGCAACATACAAAAAGGATTTATTCACCATGATCAACTGGGATTTTTCCCATGAATGCGAAGTTGGTTCAACATACAATAATTAATGTGATATTCCACATTAATGAAGGATAAAAACCACATGATCATCTCAGTAGACACAGAATTTAACAAAATACAAAATGTTTTATGATAGAAACACTCAACAACCAGGAATAGAAAGGAACTTTCTCAATCTGATTAAGAGACAAAGAAATAATCCTTTCCCTTGGAGCGGGGGTAATTTAAAAAATTAATAGGATAAAATAAAAATAAAATGATGAAAAACTAATGCAAAAGGAAATAAAAATAAAGAAACAAAAAAAGAAAATAAAGAAAAAAAGAGATAACAAAATAATAATAAAATAAAATGAAAATGAAAAAGTGAGGTGTTGGTCCTTTCCACTGAGTTTTATCACCTCATGGGGGATGGTTTAAGATCCCACTGTTCTGTACTGTCTGCCACTTCTCTGTTTCCTGTTAGATTGTTGAAGTGGCCCACTGCTCCTCTGTTTGTGTTCAGGGGTTGACCCCCAAGGCAGAATTGTTCCTGGCAGGGTCTGGTGTTTATCAGAGTCCCCCTTTTTCTTTGCCATTTGTGTGGCTAGTTGGGTTGAGATTTTATGTAGTTTGAATCCTACCACTGGTTGTGTTGGTTCCGGGTCTACTTGGCCGAAGTTCTGTAGCATGACAATGTCAGACACTGTGTGTAACTGACTTTTGGCTATTTGTCTAAGCTATCGTGCTATTCATTGTTTGTGACTGTGTCTACTGGGTCTGCATGTGTGTATGAGGGGCCAGACTGTATACCAGGATCAGCTTTCTGAAACTCTGAGCTAGAGGGAGATTGGTTAAAATTCAATGTTCCCTAGCCTCCCCTATTCCCCAGTGTCTTATGTCCATTGGTTATGCTTATATGCATGCATGCAAGTCCTTTGGTTGATCTCTTACCCCCCTACCTCCCGCCCCCGAACCCTCCCCGGCCTTCCCGATGCGGTTTGACACTCTGTTTGAGGCAGCTCTGCCTTTGTATCTATTATTGTTCAAAAGTTTATAATGGTCTCAAGGGGGCGGGGGGGCAGGAGAGAAAAGAGATGAATAGCAGGAGCATAGGGGATTTGCAGGGTGTGAAATTTTCTGTATGATATTATGACATTATGCATGTATGACATACCACACACTGTATAACATAAAGAGTGAACTTGAATGTAAACCACAGACTTTAGTTAATAATATCATATCAATATTGGTTCATAATTGTGACAAATGCACCACACCAATGCAAGACGTCAGTAATGACGGCAACTGTGAGGAGAGGGGTAGAAGGAGTGTATATATGATAACTCTCTGTGCTTTCTGCTTAAATTGTCTTAGTTAACCTAAAACTGCTATAAAAAATAAAGTCTATTAAAAAAAATCTCAAGATGGTTTGAAGAGGAAAAAAAAAATAAAATAAAATAAAATTCAATGTTCCCTGAGGTCCACATCCACTTGTTGTCTTCTCTGTCCCTCCTCCTTGAGGTTGCCTGGACTTTTCTTCAGAGCCTACTGAAGAAAGGTTGTAGAGTGGACCTAAACTGGAAGTGCCCAACTGATACTTCCACATGGCTCAAGCTCAATAGATCAGGGAAACACAAGTCAGGAGGTTTGGCTTGTTTATCCCCTACTTGGGGACAGCATGGTCAGACACTCAGTGCGGGGAGTGTGGCCTCTACGTCAGAGTCATATCACTCAGTCTCTGCTAGAGTCTCTAGCTCCTGCAGGAGGAGTGCACCACATGTTCAGGTTTGGTGCAGTCGGCTATCCTTACTGAAGGATCAAGATCAGCAGATCAGGACCACCAAGATTTTGGAAAACAGATCAAGAAGGCCTTCTTTTAGGTATGGCACCATTAGACCTCTTGATGGTGGAGCTGTTTGCCTCCCACTAGTGCTGCTGTCACACCCTCAGAAACCCCTACAGAGTTGCACTCTGAAGATATCAACTCAGCACTGCACTCCCTATCCCCATGGAACTGAGCCCAGTAGGATGGGACCAGTAGGACTTGTAAAAACAGATCAAAGCAATCTTCCTCTGGAGGTTGGTACTGTCCCATGGGAAAGGAGCAAGCTGCATGTCTCCCCATAGCTCTTCAGCCACACCATCTGAGACTCTGACAAGGGCATCTTCAGTTGGGGTTAGTGCCTGTCAAACCCACAGGTGGGTGAAAAATTGGCCCTTGTTCAAAGTCACACAGTTCAATGAATATCTTAGAGTCAGCCTATATTTTCTCCAGAAAAAGTGCACACCACATGTTCCTGTTGTGTACATTTGCCTTTCCATATCTATTCTCTTTTTCTCAAGCAAAAAATAAAACAAAACAAAACTGATTTTATTAGAGAAATAATATTACAGCTTAAGGACTATATTTTCTAGCCTTTTTTTAGCTGGGTGTTGTTATGAGAATACATCTGGCCAGTGAAATGTATGAAGAAATTGTTGAATGTGGTTTCTGGAGAAGCTCGTTGAGAGTATGAAAAGTGACACATCTTTTTCTATGTTTCATTTTCTTGCTCCCTAATACAAATGGCTGGAGATCCAGATGCTATCTTTGACTATGAGATGACTTTCAAATAAAGGTAATTTGGTAAAGATAGGAAGCAATAACCATAATCATGTGTTACCATACCAGCCCAGATGGTTCACCTTTAAATTTGATTCAGAGAAAAATAAATTCAGTCTAGTTTCTGATCTTTGTTACTAACAGCTTAATACAATTTGTAATTACTATAATAGTCAATAGAACACTGTTGAAAAGACTAATTTTACTATAGTAAGCACTTTTCATGGGAAAAGGGCATACATTTTAATTGTTTCATTTTATCATAATGCTTATGAGTATGGATGTATCACCCTATGATTTGGGCACATATATTGATCTGGTTTCTTATATTAAACTATTGTGTTCCTTTATGAAAATGAAGTCAAGTGTTTTGTTTTGTTTTCAGAATTCCAAAGATGCCTTCAATACATGTCTAGATTGTACTTCATATTGTTCAATTGCCTTTAACGGAATTTTCTTTCTGTTAATTTGTTGTTCATGTAAGATTGCCTCCTTTCAGAGTTTTTCTTAAGGATTGCAAGCTACACATAAAAAGAAAATGATTGGCATGCCTGCTCTTAAGTAGTTGCTTTTAGAAAAATAAATCTTTTCTTTCCATCAATATTCAGTTACTTAAATTTACCCAAATGGAATGGAAATTGCCCTTTCAACTAATTATACACTTGAAAATGTTCACTTAAAGATAAATGTCTATTGGTAATTACACTCACTATCCACCATCTTTAAGAGGTAAAAAAAAAAGTAATGGTAAAATTGTGAAAATATTGTAAGATTTTAGTGAGAGAACTCTAAAATATTTGTAGGCCTCAGATTCTCCCACTAATTGCTTAAATGTATGCACTCAATAGCTTGAACCCTCATTCCCTCTCAGCTCCCCAAAATATAAAAGTAATAAGAAACTTTGTTAATTTCTTTTCTCATAAAAGTTACATTGAATTTTTCAAAAATGTGAAAGCTGCACTTTTGTTCCTCTCTTATATCTCATTCATGTGTTTGGGTATTATTTTCTCTTTCATAAGTAAATAAGAAATATGTTATTCTAAATGAAAAAAAAAATGAGAAAATTTTTGAGTAGAAGATAAAATTTGAATCAGTTCCATCACAAATAGAGCAGTAATCATTTTGGAAGCAAATTACTTAGAAGAATAATAGAAATGAGAATACATTGCCACATTATAGTTATTGTCAAAAAATAAAAGTAGTGTAAAACATTTAATCCATCTGTTTAAAACCAAATAAAAAAATCAAGTTTGTGGCAATTCTAAAAGATCTTAGATACAATTTTGTTATTAATCTATAAGTAATATAATAAGAAGATAACTTTAATTTTAACTTTTATATCTCTTACTATTACTTGGAATGTACAACTTACTGGGTAGGTAGAGTTATTTGTAATTCATATGGATATTACATTCTATTAGATATAAAAAAGGCATTTTAATTTATTGAAAAACATTATCCTCAGTACAGAAAATTATACACATTACTTTCTCCAGTGTTTTTCTGAGGACTATAATTAATGCTTTTCTAAATATATTTCATCTAGGCTAGGTGAAATTCATTAGGCAGAATGCGTGGCATAAGAAGTGGACCTAGAACATACAAGTAGAGAAAGAAAGCACCTGAAAAAGAGACCACAGAGGCAGTGAGGAAATTAGAAACAATGGACTAAAAGTGCTTGGGAAGTGAGTTCTCAACACTGTAAAAAATTACTAAAATGATAAACAACACTGATGAAGCTTTAGCCAGATTCATCAAGAAACAAAGAGAGATAGAGACTGAAAAAAAAAATACAAAAGATCAACAAAATCAAGAGCTGGTTCTTGGAAAGGATGAAGAAGATTGATGAGCCTCTAGCCAGGCTCACCAAGAAACAGAGAGGACCCAAATAAACAAACTCAGAAATGAAAGAGGTGAAGTGACAACCGATCTCACAGAAATAATACTATGAACAACTCTATTCCAACAAAATGGACAAATTAGATGAAATGACATATTCTTAGAAAAACATAAGCTCCCAAAAAACAATCAGGAAGAATAAAAAACCTGAATAGTTCAATACCTACTGAAGAAATTGAAGCAGTGATCAAAAGTCTTCAAGTAAACAAAATCCCTGGTCCTGATGGCTTTACAGGGGAGTTATACCAAGCATTCAAAGAAGAACAAAAACCTATCATCCTCAAACTATACCAAAAAAATTCAAGAGGAAGGCACAGTTCCATGCTCTTTCTAAGAAGCCAGCATTACCCTTAACTCCAAAACCAGATAACGTCACCATAAAAAAAAAAACAAGACACAAACAAACAAACAAAAATAAAAAAAACTAAAGGCCAATATCTTTCATTGAACATAGATGCTAAAACCGTCCACAAAATTCTAGCAAATCAGATTCAGCATTACCTTAGAAAGATCATACACCATGACAAAGTGGGATTTATTTTGGGATGCAAGAATGGTACAGTATCCACAAATCAATAAATGTGATACATCACACAAACAAATTGAGAGGCAAAAATCACATAATCATATCAATCAATGCAGAAAAAGCACTTGACAAAATCCAAAACACTTTCTTAATAAAAACTCTTAGCAAAGTGGGAATAGAGGGATCATACCTCAACATAATAAAATTCTTATATGACAAACCTACAGCCAACATTGTACTCAAAGGGCAAAAACTAAACCCATTTCCCATGAGAATGGGAACGAGTCAAGGATGTCCACTTTCACCACTCCTGTTTGATATAGTACAGGAAGTGCTAGCCATAGCAAACAGAAAAGAAGAAGAAATAAAAGACATCAAAATTGGAAACAAAGAAGTAAAACTGTCTTTATTTGCAGATGACATGATACTGTATATAGAAAACCCCAAAACTCCATCATAAAACTACTAGACCTAATAAATGAATGTGGCAATGTAGCAGGATACAAAATTAACATCCAGAAATCTGTGGCCTTTTTATACACCAATAATGAACTCACAGAAAGAGAAACAAACAAATAAACAAAAACAATCCCACAACAAAAAATTTAATATACCTAAGATTAAACCTAACTAAGGAAGTAAGGCCTGCACTCAGAAAACTACAGTACAAAGAAAAAAGAGATAGAGGAAGATATAAATAAGTGGAAGACTATATCGTGTTCATGGATTGGTAGAATTAACATCATTAAAATGTCCATACTACGCAAAGCAATCTACAGATTCAAAGCACTCCCTATTAATATACCAATGGAACACTTCAAAGATCTAGAACAAACTCTCCAAAAATTCATCTGGAATAATAAAAGACCCCGAATAGCCACAGCAATCCTGAGTAAGAAGAACAAAGTTGGAGAGATCAAAATACGAGATATCAAGCTATGTTACCAAGCCACAGTTCTCAAAATTGCCTTGTACTGGCACAGGAACAGACATATAGAGCAATGGAACAGAACATAGAACCCAGAGATCGACCCAAGCCATTATGTTCAATTAATATTTGACAAAGGAGGCAGGAGCATACAATGGAGTCAAGACAGTCTCTTCAATAAACGGTATTGGGAAATTTGGTCAGATAAATACAAAAAAAATGAAACTAGATCACCTACTTACAGCATACACAAAAACAAAAATCAAAATAGCTAAAGGAAATTCAAAGCTCTACAGGTCTACTTTAATAAACAAGAAAAAAATGGTAATAAATTATCTAGACCTACAACTCAAAGTGTTAGAAAGAGAGCAATAAGAAAAACCTAAAATAAGCAGAAGTAAGGAATTAATAAAGATAAGAGTGGAAATAAACAACATAGAGACAAAAAAACAAACAAACAAAAAACAATACAAAAGATCAACAAAACCAAGAGCTGGTTCTTTGAAAGGATAAATAAGAATGATGAACCTCTAGCCAGGCTCACCAAGAAGCAAAGTGAGAGGACCCAAATAAACAAAATCAGAAATGAAAGAGGTGAAGTAACAACTGACCCTACAGAAATATAAATGATTATGAAAAAATACTATGAACAACTTTATTCCAACAAAATGGAGAACCTAGATGAAATGGACATATTCTTAGAAAAATACAAGCTCCCAGAACTCAATCAGGAAGATTCAAAAACCTAAATAGTATGATAATTACCAAAGAAATTGAAGCAGTGATAAAAAATCTTCCAGCAAACAAAAGACCTGGTCTGGATGGCTTTACAAGGGAGTTCTACTAAGCAGTCAAAGAAGAACTAAAACATATCCTCCTCAGAGTATTCCAAAAAATTCAAGAGGAAGGCACACTTCCAAGCTTTTTCAATGAAGCCAGCATTACCCTAATCCCAAAAGCAGATAAAGACACCACACAAAAAGAGAACTACAGGCCAATATCCTTCATGAACATAGATGCTATAATTTACAACAAAATCCTAGCAAATCAGATTCAGCAATACATTAGAAAGATCATACACCATGACCAAGTGGGATTTATTCTTTGGATGCAAGGATGGTACAATACGCACAAATCAATAAATATGATACATCACATAAACAAACTGAGAGACAAAAATCACATAATCATATCAATCAGTGCAGAAAAAGCACTAGAAAAAAATCCAACAACCTATTTTGATAAAAACTCTCAGCAAAGTGGTAACAGAGTAATCATACCTCAACAAAATAAAAGTCTTATATGACAAACCTACAACCAACATCATACTCAATGGGCAAAAAGTAAACTCATTTTCCCTAACAACAGTAACAAGACAGGGATGCCCACTTATACCACTTTGGTTCAATATAGTACTGGAAGTGCTAGCCATAGTGATAAGACAAGAAGAAGATATAAAAGACATCCAAGTTGGTAAGAAAAAAAAAGAAGAAGTAAAACTGTCCTTATTCACAAATGACACGATACTATACATAGAAAACCCCAAAGACTCCATCAAAAAACTACTTGACCTAATAAATGAATTCAGCAATATAGCAGGATACAAAATTAACACCCAGAAATCTGTGGCCTTTTTATACACCAATAATGAAATCACAGGAACAGATATGAAATAAAGCAATCCCATTTACCATTGCACCAAAAACAAACAAACAAAAACAAAATAAAAAAACAAAGATACCTAGGAATAAACTAAGCAGGTAAAAGACCTGTACTTGGAAAACTACAGGACATTGAAAAAAGAGATAGAGGAAGACATAAACAAATGGAAAAATATACCATGTTCATGGATTGGTAAAATCAACATCATTAAAATGTCTATACTACTCAAAGCAATCTACAGATTCAATGCAATTCCCATTAATATACCAATGGCAAACTTCAAAGATCTAGAACAAACTCTCCAAAAATTCATCTGGAATAAAAAAAGACCCTGAATAGCAACAGAAATCCTGAGAAAGAAGAACAAAGTTGGAGAAATCACAATACCAGATATCAAGCTATATTACCAAGCCATGGTTCTCAAAACTGCCTGGTACTAGCACAAGAACAAACATATAGGCCAATGGAACAAAACAGAGAACCTAGAAATCGACCCAAGCCATTATGCTCAATTAATATTTGACAAAGGAGGCAAGAGCATACAATGGAGTCCAGACAGTCTCTTCAATAAATGGTGCCGGGAAATTTGGTCAGATACATGCAAAAAATGAAACCAGATCACCAACTTATGCTATACACAAAAACAAACTCAAAATGGCTAAAGGACTTAAATATAAGATGGGAAACCATAAAAATCTTACAAGACTCCGTAGGCACCAAAATAGCAGACATATGTCATAGCAATCTTTTTTTTTAATTAAATCTTTATTGTTCAGATTATTACAGTTGTTCCTCTTTTTCCCCCTATAGCTCTCCTCCCCCCAGTGATGACAGTATGGAGTTTCCTCAAAAAGTGGAAAATGGAACTTGACCCAGTAATCCCACTTTTATGACTATACCCCAAGAAACCAGAAACACCAATCAGAAAGGATATATGCATCCCTATGTTTATAGCAGCATATTTTGCCATATTTAAGATTTGGAAATAGCCTAAGTCCCCATCAGCAGATGAGTGGATTACAAAACTGTGGTACATCTATACAATGGAATACTTCGCCACTGTAAAAAAGAACATGCTTTTACCATTTCAACAGCATGGATGGACCTGGGGAGCATTATGCTAAGTAAAATAAGCCAGTCGGAGAAAGATAACTATCACGTGATCTCACTCATACATGGGATATAATGATCAACATAATTTGATGAACAAGAATAGATCCAGAGACAAATGGTAGGGGAGAGGGGTTTAGAGAGCAACCAAAGGGCATGCAGGCATGCATATAAGCATAACCAATGGACACAGACACTGGGGTAGTGGGTGTTTGTCCGGGGTGGAAATGGCTGAGGGAGGGTGCCAAGCAGGGGAAAAGGAGGCATATGTAAAATTTTAGTTAATAAAAAAAGGGAAGAAAAAGAGAAACAAAGAGAGAAGACCCAAATAAATAAAATCAGAAATGAAATAGGCGAAATAACAACTGAAACCACAGAAATACAAAGCATTGTATGAAAATACTATGAACATCGATATCCAAACAAACTGGACACTGAGGTGAAATGGAAAAATTCCTAGAAACATACAAGCTTACAAAACTCAATCAGGAAGAATCATAAAATCTTAATAGACCAATAATAACTAATGAATTTAAAGCAGTAATCAAATACTCTCATCAAAAAAAGCCCTGACCAGATGGTTCCACAGAGGAGTTTTACCAAACATTCAAAGAAGAACTAATACCTATCCTCCTAAACTATTCCAAAAATGTCAAGAGGAAGGAAGCATTCCAAGCTCTTTTTATGAGGCAAGGATTATCCTAATTCCAAAACCAGATTAAGACACTACAAAGTAACAAAATTACAGGCAAATATTCCTGATTAATACAGATGCCCAAATTATCAACAAAGTATTAGTGAATAGGATCCAGCAATATATTCAAAAGATCATAATCCATGATGAAGGTGGATATATTCCAGAGATGCAAGGCTGGTACAATGTTTGCAAAAAAAAATACACCATATAAATAAATTGAGAGATAAAGATCACATGATCATATCAATTGATACAGAAAAAGCATTTGACAAAATCCAACATCAATGAGAGAGAAACATTGATCAGCTGCCTCCTGCACACTCCCCATGGGGGACGTGCCCTCAACCAAGGTACATGCCCTTGACTAGAATCAAACCTTGGACCTCTCGGTCCGCAGGCCGACGCTCTATCCACTGAGCCAAACCGGTTAGGGCACAACACTCATTTTTTAAATTTTTTTATTGCTTAAAGTATTACAAAGAGTATTACATATGTCTCCTTTTTTTTCTCCCCTTGACCTTCGCCTGGCCTCCCATACCCCCAGTGTCTTCTGTCTATTGGTTATGCTTATATGCATGCATACAAGTCCTTCTGCTGATCTCTTACCCCCCCCCCACAGTCCCAGCCTTCACACCACACT
>NW_006291977.1:30920-35523 GCF_000327345.1 Myotis davidii
GTGAGATGGTACCTCATTGTTATTTTGATTTGCCTCTCTCAGGTGATCAGTGACTTTGAGCATGTTTTCATATGTCTCTTCACCTTCCTTATGTTCTCTTTCCAAAGTATCTATTTAGGTCTGTTGCCCATTTTTTGATTGGATTGTTTATCTTCCTTTTGTTAAGTTGTATGAGTTCCCTGTAACTGTTGGAGATTAACCCTTATTGGTGATAACATTGGCAAATATGTTTACCCATGCAGTGGGCTTTCTTGTTATTTTGTTGATGCTTTCTTTTGCTGTGCAGAAGCTTTTTTTCTGATGTAGTCCCATTTGTTTATTTTCTCTTTAGTTTCAAATGCCTTAGGAGCTGTATCAGTGAAGAAATTGCTTTGGCATATGTCTGAGATTTTGTTGCCATTGGATTCCTCTAGTATTCCTACAGCGAACATCATACTCAATGGGCAAAAACTAAAAGTGTTTCTCTGAAGAACAGGAAGAAGATGGAAATATCCACTTTTCACCCCTCTTATTCAACAAAGTACTGGAAGTCTTAGCCATAGCACAGAAGAAAAAAAATGCATCCAATTTTGAAAGGAGGAAGTAAAACTGTCATTATTCCCTGATGACATGATATTATACATAAAGAACCCTACACAATCCACCTCATAACTACCAGATTTAATAAATGAATTTGTCAAAGTAGAAGAATACAAACACGGGTCCAAAAATTTATGGAATTTTTATATATTAACAATGAACTCTCAGAAACAGAAACTAAAAATATATATATATATATATACCTTTTACTATTGTAATAATTATAACAAAAAGAAACCTGGGAATAAACTAAACCAAGGAGGTAAACAACCCAAACTGGAAAACTATAAGACATTGAAAAAAGAAATAGAGGAAGATACAAATAAGTAGAAACATATCCCATGTTCATAGATTTGAGAAATTAACATCTTTAAATATCCATACTACCAAAAGCAATATATATATTCAAAACAATTCTGATTAGAATACCAACAGAATATTTCACAGACCTAGAACAAATACTCCAAAATTTTATATGGAACCCGAAAGACCCCTAATTGCAGCTATCTTGAGAAAGAAGAACAAAAAATGAAGGATCCTAATATCAGACATCAAGGTAGATTGCAAAGCTATTGTAATCAACCTAGCGTGGTACTGGCACAAGAGTAGGCATATAGATCAATGGAACAGAACAGAGAACCCAGAAATTGACCCAAGTCACTACACTCAATATTTGACAATGGAGGCAAGAGCATAAAATGGAGTCAAGGCATTCTCTTCAATAAATGGTGTTGGAAAAATTGGGCATGTATATGTAAAAAATGAAACTAGACTGAAAACATACACCATACGCAAGAATAAACTCAAAGTGGATAAAAAATTAGTTGTAATTCATGAAAATCTTAGAAGAAAACATAAGCAGCAAAATCTTAGACATCTTATGTAGCAGAATTTTCAGAGGTATGTCTCCTAAGCCAAGAGAAACAAAATAAACAAATGAGACTACATCAAACTAAACAGCTTCTTCACAGTAAAAGAAACCATCCTCAAAATGCAAAGGGAACCCACTGTATGCGAGAACATATTTGCAAATGACACATCTGATATGGGGTTAATCTCCAAAATATATATAAAGAACTCATACAACTCAACAAAAGAAACACAGTCAATACAATTAAAAATGGGCAGATGGCCGAAACCGGTTTGGCTCAGTGGATAGAGCGTCGGCCTACGGACTGAAGGGTCCCAGGTTCGATTCCGGTTAAGTGCATGTACCTTGGTTGCGGGCATATCCCCAGTGGGAGATGTGCAGGAGGCAGCTAATCGATGTTTCTCTCTCATCGATGTTTCTAACTCTCTATCTCCCTTCCTCTCTGTAAAAAATCAATAAAATATATTTTTTAAAAAATGGGCAGATGTTCTGAATAGACACTTCTGCAAAGAGGAGATACAAATGGACAAGAGACATATGAAAACATGTTCAAAGTCACTAATCATAAGAGAGATGCAAATTAGAAACTAAAGAGTTATCACTTCACAACTGTTAGAATGGCTACCATCAATAAACCAGCAAATAAGTGCTGGTGAGAATGTGGAGAAAAAAGGAACCCTACCTAGCACACTGCTGGTGGGAATACATACTGGTGCAGTCACTATAAAAAACAGTATGGAGTTTGCTCAAAAACATTAAAACTAGAACTAAGCTTTGACCCAGTGATCCCACTTCTAGGAATATATCCTAAGAAGCCCAAAGTACTAATCCGAAAGAATATATGCACCCCTATGTTAATAGCAGCACAATTTACAATAATTAAGATGTGGAAACAGCCCAAGTGCCCATCAGTATATAAGTGGATAAAAAAAAGCTATGGTAAATTCATACAATGGAACCCTGTAGCTGTAAAAAAGAAGGGCTCTTGCCCTTTGAGAGAGCATGGAGGGCCCTGGAGAGTATTATGCTTAAACAAATAAGCCAGTCAGAGAAAGACAAGTATGACATGATTTCACTTCTATATGGAGTCTAATGAACACAATTAACTGACAAACAATGTAGGTCCAGAGGCATGGAAGCATGGCACAAACTGACAGTTATCAGAGTGAAAATTTGATTATGTTTTTCTTACTGTGATCTCTTTATTTTTAATTGGAGTTGTGTAGATTAATGCTTTACAACAAATTTGGGGTTTTTTAAACATTATTTTTCAAATATTCTTTCTATCCTTTTAACCTTCTTACTGTGACTCTTTTTATGTGTGGGGGCTATGTTTGATGTGACAGGTTTATCTTTTTTATTGTTTTAAAGTATTACAAATAGTAGTACATATGTCTCCTTTTTGCCCCATTGACCTCACCCTGGCCTCCCCCACACACCGGCACATGCCCTCACCCCCCAACCCAGTGTCTGTGTCCATTGGTTATGCTACCAGTAATATGCATCCATACAAGTCCTTTGGTTGATCTCTTACCCGCCACCCCCATCCTCCTCTGCTTCCCGCTGAAGTTTGACAGTCTGTTTGATGCGTCTTTGTCTCTGTATCTATTTTTGTTCATAGGTTTATGATGTTGTTCATATTCCACAAATGGTGAAATCATGTGATATTTACCTTTCTCTGACTGGCTTATTTCACTTAGCATAATGCTCTCCAGTTCAATCCATGATGTTGCAAATGGTAAGAATTCCTTCCTTTTTTTACAGCAGCATAGTATTCCATTGTGTAGATGTACCACAGTTTTCTAATCCACTCATCTGTTAATGGGCACTTAGGCTATTTCCAAATCTCAGCTATGGTAAATTGTGCTGCTATGAACATAGGGGTGTGTATATCCTTTCTGATTGGTGTTTCTGTTTTCTTGGGATATATTCCTAGAAGTGGAATCATGGGGTCAAATGGCAGTTCCATTTTTAATTTTTTGAGGATATGACATACTATTTTGCACAGTGGCTGCGCCAGTCTGCATTCCCACCGTCAGTGAAGGACGCTTCCTTTTTCTCTGCATCCTCTCCAGCACTTGATTGTTTATTTGTTGATAATAGCCATTCTGACAGGAGTGGGATGGTACCTCATTGTTGTTTTGATTTTCATCTCTCAGATGATTAGTGACTTTGAGTATGCTCTCATATGTCTCTGGGCCTTCTGTATGTCCTCTTTTCAAAAGTGTCTATTGAGGTCCTTTGCCCATTGTTTTATTGGATTGTTTATCTTCCTTTTGTTAAGTTGTATGACTTCCATAACAGATTTCGTAAGGTCTCTAAATTTTTTTCTTTCTTTATTGTTTTTGAGACTGTGTAATTTCAATCAATCTTCTTTAAAGTTTGTTGACTTTTTCTTTGACCTGCTCAAGTATCCTATTGGGTGACTCCAGTAATTTTTTTTTTTTTTTTTTAGTTATTGTATTTTCTGACTCTGGGACTTCTAATTTTTCCTTTCAAAAAAATAATGTATTCACCTTTATTGATATTTTCTATTTTGATACATTGCCACCCCAATTTTCATTTATTTTTTTTTGTTAGAACCATGAACACAATTTTATGGATAGCACCCACATATTTTATAGCCCTCGCAATGGACACATGTGCCAAAGAATCTCTTCTGACATTAACACTGTGGTTTACAAAGTCTTATGGCCAGTGTGCCAGACTAGGCAAGGGAAAATACGCTTGAAATCATGACTTAAGCCTCAGGTTCTTTGTCATGGAGGTCTCTGACCATTGTAAGAGTCAGTCCCCATGTAAAAAACAAACACACACACAAACACACACACACACACACACAAACACACACAAAGACCTTGATACTTCTTTTTTTTTGCTTGTTTTGTTTTATTTTTTTAAATTGTTTTATTGCTTAAAGTATTACAAAGAGTATTACATATGTCTCAATTTTTTCCTGCCCTTGACAATCCCCTAGCCTCCACTACCCCCCAGTGTCTTATCCACACACACACACACACACACACACACACAAACACACACAAAGACCTTGATACTTCTTTTTTTTTGCTTGTTTTGTTTTATTTTTTTAAATTGTTTTATTGCTTAAAGTATTACAAAGAGTATTACATATGTCTCAATTTTTTCCTGCGC
>NW_006291977.1:37466-52177 GCF_000327345.1 Myotis davidii
ATGTTCATGAGGGATATTGGCCTGTAATTCTCTTTCATTGTGTTGTCTTTACCTGGTTTTGGTATTAGGGTGATGCTGGCTTCATAGAATGAGCTTAGAAGTGTTCCTTCCTCTTGAATTTTTTGTAGTAGTCTGAGGAGGATAGGTTTTAGTTCTTCATTGAATGTTTGGTAAAACTCCCCTGTGAAGCGTCTGGTCCTGGACTTTTGTTTCTTGGCAGCTTTTTAATGACTGCTTCAATTTCTTCCATAGTTATTGGCCTATTGAGATTTTTAGATTCTTCCTGATTTAGTTTTGGAAGGTTGGATTTTTCTAGGAATATGTCCATTTCCTCCAGGTTGTCTAGTTTGTTGGAGTAGAGTTGTCCATAGTACTTTTTAACAGTCATTTGTATTCTGTGAGGTCTGTTGTTATTTTGCCTCTGTCATTTATGATTTTGTTTTTTGGTGTCCTCTCTCTTTGCTTCTTGGTGAGCCTGGTTAGAGGTTCATCAATCTTGTTTGTCCTTTCAAAGAACCAGCTCTTGGTTTCATTGATTTTTTGTATTGTTTTTTTTTTTTTTTTTTGGTCTCTATGTCATTTATTTCTGCTCTAATCTTTATTATCTCCTTCCTTCTCCTCATTCTGGGCTTTTCTTATTGCTCTCTTTCTAATTCTTAGAGATGTAGAATTAGATGATTTAGTACCATTTTTTCTTGTTTTTTGAGATGGGCCTTTAGACCTATAAACTTCCCTCTCAGGACTGCATTCATTCTGTCCCATTGGTTTTGGATTGTTGTGTTTTTATTGTCATTAGTTTCCAGGATGTTTTTAATTTCTTCTTTGATCTCATTGGTAACCCAATCAATACTTAATAACATGCTATTCAGCTTCCAAATGTTTGAGTATTTTGCCATGGTAATTATGATGTGTCTTGGTGTGAGTCTTTATGGGTACATCTTGTTTGGGACTCTCTGTGCTTGTGTGACTTTTTTCTTCCCAACCTCAGGGAAGTTTTCTGACATTATTTCTTCAAATAGCTTTTCTAACTCTCGTTCGTCTTTATGTTGTTCTGGCACCTCTATTATTCGTATGTTGTTTTGTTTCATGTTGTCCCATAGCTCCCTTAGGCTCTCCTTCTTTCTTTTCATTTTTTTCTCCAATTGCAGTTCAGTTTGGGTGTGTGTTGCTTCCCTGTCATCTATTTCGCTAGTTCAATCCTCCACTTCTCCTAGTCTACTGTTGAAACTTTGGCAGTGCTTCTCGGGCTGTGGTTGCTCCTCGGGTGATTATAGTAGCAGCTGCTCCTCAGTTGGCAGCAGCTCCTCTGGTGGGTCCTGTTCACAGCTTTGGTGGCTCCTCTGGCTGGTGGGGGGAGGCTTCACACACAGCTGTTGTTCCTCAGACAGAGGGTGTGCTGATCACGAGGCTGCTGTTCCTTAGATGGGGGCGGGCTACACACTGCTTTTGTTCCTGTGATGTGGTGTGCTTCTTGTGGGGCTACTGCTCCTTGGACTTCAACAGGTTGATTGCAAGTCTGCTGCTCCTTGGACAGGGGTTGGCTGCTTGCACAGCTGCTGCTCTTTGGATGGGAGTGAGCTGCATCCATGGGTGCTCCTCCTCGGACAGAGATGGGCCACTCCCCCTGCTGCTGCTCGTCAGGCAAGTTTAGGCTGTGTGTGGTTCTGCTCCTCCAACCGGTGCTTGCTGCACAGGGCTTCTGCTCCTCATACGTGGGAGGTCTGCTCCTGTGGCTGCTGCTCCTCGGACCGGGGTGGGTTGCTGCTGCTCCTAGAATGGGGACACGCTGCTTGCAGAGCTGCTGCTCCTCGGATGGGGGCGGGCTGCTCACAGCTGCTGTTCCTCGGAGTGGGCAAGTTGCTCGCATGGCTGCAGCTCCTTGGACGAAGGAAAGATGTTTGTGCAGCTGCTGCTCCACAGACTAGTGCAGGGTGTGGGCTGTGCACAGCTGCTGCTCCTCGGATGGGGGCGGACTGCTTGTGCAGCTGCTGCTCCTCGGACAGGTCAGACTGCTTGCTTGGTTGCTGCTCCTTGGATGGTGAAGCGGGCCGTTCACACAGCTGCTGCTCCTTAGACAGGGGCAGGCCACGTGAGGCTGCTGCTCTTGGACTTGAGGCCCCAATTTTCTTTTTTTTCCCAATTTTCATTTAGTCTTTTTTAAAAAAAAAAATCATCACCTGAAGAAATGTTTATTGATTTTAAAGAAAGAGAAAGAGGAAGGGAGAGAGAGAAACATTGATCGGTTGCCTCCTGTACTCACCCAACTGGGAACAGAACCCACAGCTTAGGTATGTGCCCTCACTGGGAACCGAACCTGCAAACTTTTGGTGTATGAATGATGTTTCAACCAACTGAGTCACCCAGCCAGGGCTCCTTTAGTTCTTTAGAGAGAGTGCTCTTTAATTCTTTAAACATACTTATAGCTAATTTAAAGTATTTATTTGGTAAGCCCAATATCTGGGCTTTCTCAGGTATAGTTTCCATTGATTGCTTCTTTCCCCTATTTCTAGGCTATAATTTCTTTGGGCATATCTCACAATTTTTTGTTGGAAATTGAACAGTCCCATCTGGGAACTCTGAAAATATATGCTCTCACCTTCCAAGGATTTTTCTCTTGCTGCTTGTTATAGTTGTAGTTGTTTATCTGATTATTGAGGTTTTTTTTTTTTTTTTAAACTAATTTTGTAAAGGCTGTATTATTTTTCTTTTCTGGCCACTGAAATCTCTGTGCATTAGCTTAGTGGTCAACTAATCATTGAATAAAGATATCTTAAAATTCTTAAAAACAAAAAACCTCTATCTTTGCAGGGGGCTCTATGGATGTGCTGAAGCACCCTTCAACAGTCAGGCAGGCAGTTTACATATCTGCCTTAATTTTCATTATCTTCTGTTAGAACAGAATCTTAAGCTCAGACCTGAGGGCTCAAGTTCTACTCAAGTCTTTCCTGAGCATATGAACAGCCCTAGTCATGTGTGCATGGCCCCTTAGCTTCCTAAGAATATGTCAGTTTTTGAAACCCTTTATTTCCCAAAGAATCTCATTCCTCAAGGCTTTCTTAATACTAATTTATGTCAGTTCATTGTTTTCCACAACTTTTATCTATTGCATTAGGATGCAGTGACTAAAACATTTGCCTGTGATTTTTATTTTGTTGACAAATGACCATCCCTCCACTCGACCCAAGATAGAAGCTTTAGCACTAAGTATATTCTACACTATATAAGAAAAAAATAAGCCTTTAAAAATTAACTTTATTGTTGAAAGTATTACGGATATCCTTTGTTCTCCCTCATTGACCCCCTGCACTCCAGGCCTTCACCATCCTATTTTATGTGTCCACATGTTATACATATATACATGTAAATTATTTTATTAATCTCTCCCCACACACATACACTTCCCTCTAAGATTTGTCAGTCTGTATGAAGTTTCCATGTCTCTGGTTCTATTTTATTCATAAGTTAATTTTGATAATTAAATTGCACATATAAATGAGATCATGCAATATTTGGTTTTCTCTGATTGGCTTATTTCACTTAGCAAAAGAATTTCCAGGAACTTCCATGCTGTCTCAGAGTGTAATAGATTCTTCTTTATTTATAGCTCCATAGAATCCCAACTTATAAATGTACCAAAGCTTTTTTTAACTTTTATTTTTTTAATTCTGTATTGTTGAAAGTATTACATATATCCCTTTTCACCCCCATTGTCCTCCGCCAGCCTGCCCTCATTCCCCAGTCCCAGGCTTCAACCCACCTATTGTCTGTGTCCATTGGTTATGCTTATATGCATACAAGTTCTTTGGTTGATCTCTTACCACATCAGTGAACCTCCCCCACCCGCCCACCTTCCCCTGCCTCTCCTTGGAGGTCTGACAGTGGTTCCACGCTTCTGTCTCTGGATCTGTTTTTGTTCATTAGTTTATGTTGTTCATTATAATCCACAAATGAGTGAGATCATCTGATCCTTACCTTTCTCTGATTTTGCTTAGCATAATGCCCTCCAGGTGCATCCATGCTGTTGCAAATGGTAAGAGTTCTTTCTTTTTTTATAGCAGTATAGTATTCCATTGCATAGATGTACCACAGTTGTTCGATCCACTCATTTGCTGATGGGCACTTAGGCTGTTTCTAATCTTAGCTATTGTAAATTGTGCTGCTATGCACATAAGAGTGCATAGGTTATTTCTGATTGGTTTTTCTGTTTTCTTGGGATATATTTCTAGAAGTGGGATTACTGGGTCAAATGAGAGTTTCCTTTTTAATTTCTTGAGGAAACTCCATGTTGTTTAGCATAGAAGCTGCACCAGTCTGCATTCCCACCAGCAGTGTATAAGGGTTCCCTTTTCTCCACATCCTTCCCAGCACTTGTCATTTGTTTATAGGTTGATGATAGCCATTCCGATAAGTGTGAGATGGTATCTCATTGTTGTTTTGATTTGCATCTCGCAGATGATTACTGATTATGAGCATTTTTTCATAGTCTTCTTGGCCTTCTGTATGTCTGCTTTTGCGAATTGTTGCTTGAGGTCCTTTGCCTATTTTTTGATGGAATTATGTATCTTCTTTTTTTTAAAGTTGTATGAGTTCTCTATAAATTTTGAAAATTAAACCCTTATCAGATGTCACATTGGCAAATATGTTCTCCCATGCAATGGGCTTCCTTTTTATTTTATTGATATTTCCTTTTGCTCTACAGAAGCTTTTTACTTTGATGTAGTCCCATTTGTTTATTTTCTCCTTTGTTTCCATTGTCGTAGGAGATGTATCAGTAAACATTCTGCTACAAGCTATATCTGATATTTTTCTGCCTTTGTATTCTTCTAAGAGTTTTATGGTTTCCAAGCTTACATTTAACTCTTTTATCCATTTTTAGTTTATTTTTGTGTGTGGTGTAAGTAGGTGGTCAAGATTCATTGTTTTGCAACTATCTGTCCAAGTTCCTTGCATCATTTATTAAAGATGTTGCCTTGAGTCCATTGTATGCTCTTTCCTCCTTTGTCAAATATTAATTGATCATAATAGTTTGGGTTTATTTCTGGGTTCTGGGTTCTGATCCATCGGTCTATATGTCTGTTCTTATGCCAGTACCAGGCAGTTTTGAGAATAGTGGACTGTAATATAGCTTGATATCTGGTATTCTGATGCCTCCAACTTTGTTCTTCTTTCTCAGGATTTCTGTGGCTATTCAGGGTCCTTTTTTAAATTCCATATGAATTTTTGGAGAGTTTGTTCTAGGTCTGTGAAATATGCAGTTGGTATTTTAATTGGGATTTCACTGAATCTGTAGATTGCTTTGTGTAGAATGGACATTTTAATGATGTTGATTCTACTGATCCATGAATCCAAGAACACGGTATATTCTTCCATTTCTTTATGACTTCCTCTATCTCTTTTTTCAGTAGTTTTCTTTTTTTTTTTTCAAATTTTATTTTTTATTACAAAGGGTATTACATATGTGTCCATTTTTTTCCCCGCCCTAGACAGTCCCCTAGCCTCCCCTATTCTCCAGTGTCTAATGTCTATTGGTTAGGCTTATATGCATGCATACAAGTCCTTTGGTTGATCTCTTACCCCCCTACC
This sequence comes from Myotis davidii, assembly GCF_000327345.1. NCBI lineage: Eukaryota > Metazoa > Chordata > Mammalia > Chiroptera > Vespertilionidae > Myotis > Myotis davidii. The sequence goes on from NW_006291977.1 coordinate 43,050, forward strand.
TCCCGCCCCCGAACCCTCCCCGGCCTTCCCGATGCAGTTTGACACTCTGTTTGAGGCAGCTCTGCCTCTGTATCTATTATTGTTCAAAAGTTTATAATGGTCTCAGTACAGGACTTGTACCTCCTTGGTTAAGTTTATTCCTAGGTATATTAATTTTTTTTTGGTCCAAAGGTAAATGGGATTTGTTGTTGTTGTTGTTGTTTCTCTTTCTGTGAGTTCATTATTGGTGTATAAAAATGCCTTAGATTTCTGGGTGTTAATTTTGTATCATGCTATGTTGCCAAATTCAGTTATTAAATCAAATAATTTTGATGGAGCCTTTAGGGTTTTCTACATACAATATCATCTCATTAGGAAATAATGAGAGTGTTATTTTTTTATCAATTCGGATGCCTTTTATTTCTTCTTGTCTGATTGCTATAGCTAGCACTTCCAATACTATGGCAAACAGGAGTGGTAAGAGTGGGCATCCATGTCTGTTCCTGTTCTTAGGGGAAATGGTTTTAGTTTTTGCCCTTTGAGTATGATGTTGGCTGTAGGTTTGTCAATTATGGCTTTTATTATGTTGAGGTGTGATCCCTCTATTGCCACATTGTGAGAGTTTTTAACCAGAAAGCATGTTGGATTTTTTTCAAATGCTTTTTCTGCATCAATTGATATGATTATGTGATTTTTATCCTTTAATTTATTTATGTGATGTATCACGTTTATTGATTTGTGGATATTGTATCAACTTGCATGCCAGAAATAAATCCTACTTGGCCATGGTGTATGATTTTTTAAAATATATTGTTGGATACAATTTGCTTATATTTTATTAAGGATTTAAGTATGAAAGAATAAAATTTTAAAAAAGGATTTAAGCATGTATTTTCATCAGGGTCATTGGTCTGTAATTGTCTTTCTTTGTATCATCTTTATCTGGTTTTGGGATTAGAGTAATTCTGGCTCATAAAAACAGCTTGGTAGTGTTCTGTCCTCCTGTAATTTTTGGAATAGTCTGAGGAGGGTAATTTTAAGTTATTCTTTGATTGTTTGGTAAAACTCACCTGGGAAGCCATCCAGAACAGGACTCTTGTTTGCTGGTACTTCTAGTAGTATTTCCTCAGTAGTTATCAGTGTATTCAAATTTTCTGATTTATCCTGATTGAGTTTTAGAAGATTGTATTTTTATAGGAATATGTCCATATCGTCTGAATAGTTCAATTTATTGGAATAGAGTTTTTTGTAGTATTTTTATTACAATCTTTTGTATTTCTGTTAGGTCAGCTGTTACTTCACCTCTTTCATTTCTGATTTTGTTTATTTGGGTCCTCTCTCTTTGCTACTTGGTGAGCCTGGCTAGAGGTTCATCAATCCTATTTATCCTTTCAAAGAACAAGCTCTTGTTTTTATTGAACTTTTGTATTGATTTTTTTTATCTCTCTGTCATTTATTTCTGCTCTGATCTTTATTATTTTGTTTCTTCTGCCTAATATGGGATTATCTTGTTGTTCTATGTCTAATCCTTTAAGTTGTAGAGTTAGATAATTTATTACTAGTTTTTCTTGATTTCAGAGGTAGGTTTGTCTTGCTGTGAACTTCTCTCTCAGGTCTGCTTTTACTGTGTCACATAGATATTGGATTGTTGTGTTTTAACTCTCATTTGTTTTCAGATGTATTTTATTTCTTCTTTAATCTCTTTGGTAACCAAATCATTGTTTAATTGCATGCTATTTAGCCTACAAGTGTTTGATTTTTTTCATTGTTTTTATAGTACTTGATTTCTATTTTTATGCCATTGTGATATGAAAAGATGCTTGATAATATCTTAATCTACTTGAATTTGAAGAGACAGCCTGTGTCTTAATATGTGGTCTATTTTTTTTTTTGAGGTAAAATCTGTAAGTTTATTTGGTGCGGGACATGGTGTCAGGACTCCTCATTGCCAGAGTCATCCTCATCGTCCCCAAATATGTGATCTATTTTTTAAAATGTCCCATGTGAACTTGAGAATATATATTCTGTAGTATTGGGGTAAAATGTTCTGAAGATGTCAATTAGTTCCACCTGATCTTGTGAGTCATTTAGGCCTGCTTTGTCTTTGTTGATTTTTCCTAGAAGGTTAATCCAGTCATGTCAATGGAGTATTAGAGTCTCCTACTATGATTGTATTGCTGTCAATCTTTTCCTTAATATCTTCCAGAAGTTTTCAGGGTGTTAATTTTGTATCCTTCTACATTTCTGAATTCATTTATTAAATCTAGTAGTTGTTTATTTTTTAATGGTGTCTTTAATGTTTTCTATATACACTATGTCATCTGCAAATAATGACAGTTTTACTTCTTCTTTTCAAATATGGATTCCTTTTATTTCTTCTTCTTGTCTAGTCAATATGGCTAGGATGTCAAGTACTATGTCAAACAGGAGTGGTAAAGGTGGGAAACGGTTTAGTTTTTGTCCATTGAGTATGATGTTGGCTGTAGGCTTGTCATATAAGGCTTTTATTCTGTTGAGATATGATCCCTCTATTCCCAATTTGTTGAGAGTTTTTATGAAGAAAGGATGTTGGACTTTGTTAAATGCTTTTTCTGCATCAATTGATATGATTATGTGATTTTTATCTCTCAACATGTTTATGTGATGTATCACATTTATTGATTTGTGGATATTGTACCTGTCTTGCATGTCAGGAATAAATCCAACTTGGTCATGGTGTATGATCTTTTTCATGTAATTTTGGATCCAATTTGCTAGAATTTTGTTGAGTATTTTAGCATTTATGTTCACCAGGAATATTTGGCTGTAATTCTCTTTCTATGTAGTGTCTTTATCTGGTTTTGGGATTAGGGTAATGCTGGCTTCATAAAGAGCTTGAAAGCGTGCCTTCCTCCTGAATTTTTTGAAAAGTCTGAACAGGACAACTTTTAGCTCTTCTGTGAATTTTTGGTAAAACTGTGAAGTCATCGAGATCAGAGCTCTTTTTTGTTGGAATTTTTTTTAACACTGCTTCAATTTCCTCCATAGTTATGGATCTATTCAGATTTTTTTATTCTTCCTGATTGAGTTTTGGAAAGTCATATTTTTCTATGTGCAGAAAAGTCATATTTTTCTATATGTCCATTTCATCTGAGTAGTTCATTGGTTGGAATGGAGTTGTTCATGTTATTTTTTTACAATATTTTGTATTTCTGTGGGGTCTGTTGGTATTTTACCCCTTTTACTTCTGATTTTGTTTATTTGGGTCCTCTCTCTTTACTTCCTGGTGAGCGTGTCTAGAGGTTTCATCAGTCTTGTTTATCTTTTCAAAGAACCAGCTCTTGGTTTCATTGATCTTTTGTATTGATTTTTAGTCTCTATGTCATTTATTTCTGCTCTGATATTTATTATTTTCTTCCTTCTGCTCACTCTGGGCTTTTCTTATTGCTCTCTTTCTAATTCTTTAAGTTGTAGGCTAGATAATTTATTACCGGTTTTTCTTGTTATGTGAGGTTGGCCTATCATGCAATGAACTTACCTCTCAGAACTGCTTTCACTGTGTCCCATAGATTTTGTATTGTTGTGTTTTCATTGTTATTTCTTTTGAGATATTTTTATTTCTTTTTTGATCTCTTTGACAACCCAATCATTGTTTAATAACATGCTATTTACCCTCCAGGTGTTTGAATTTTTGAAATTGTTTTTACTGTAGTTGATATATAATATTATGCCATGTGATCTGAGAAGATGCTTGATATGATTTCAATCTTCTTGAATTTGAAGAGACTTTGCCTGTCACCTAATATGAGGTCTGTCTTTGAAAATGTCCCCTGTGCACTAGAGAAGAATGTATATTCTGTAGCTTTGGAGTGAAATGTTCTGAAAATGTTGATGAATTCTATCTTATCTAGTGAGTAATTTAAGACTGCTGTTTCTTTGCTGATTTTTTGTCTAGAGAATTTATCCAGTGATGTCAATGGGGTACTAAAGTCCCCTATTATTATTGTTTGCTGTTGATCTAGACCCTTGATAGCTTTCAGAAGTTTTTTTATGTATATGGGTGCCTCTGCATTGGGTGCATATATGTTCACCAGAGTTATATCCTCTTGTTGTACCAATCCCTTTAGTATTATGATTGGCCTTCCTTATCTCTTGTTATGGCCTTCACTTTGAGGTTAATTTTGTCAGATATAAGTAGTGCTACCCCAGCTTTTATTTTTTCATTTCAATTTGCCTGAAAAGTATTTTTCCATCCCTTCACTTTCAGTCTGTGTCAGTACCTTGTTTTGAGGTGGATCTCTTGTAGACAGCATATATATGGGTCATGTTTTTGTTTTTGTTTTTTAATCCAATCCACCACTCTCTGTCTTTTGATTGGAGTATTTAGTCCATTTATGCTTAAGGTTATTATTAATATGTACTTGCTTGTAGCCATTTATTCTTTATGCCTGTGTTCCTTATTTCCTTTCTATTTTTTTTTTCTTTTTACAACTGTGCCTTTAACATTTCTTGAGTTGTTCTCTTGGTAGTGATAAACACCCTAGACTTTTTTTGTCTGTTAAGTTGCTGCTCTCCCTTTCAATTTTGAAAGATAGCCTTGCTGGATAGAGTATTCTTGGATTAGTCCCTTACTTTCATTACTTTGTATACTTCATTCCATTACCTTCTGGACTGATGTGTTTCTCTTGATAAATCTAATGGGAGTTCTTTTGTAGGTAATTCTCTGTCTCTCTCTTGCAGCTTTGAAGATTCTATCTTTGTCTTTAATGTTTGCCATTGTTATTTTGACGTGTTTTGGTGTGGGTGTTTTTGGTTTCATCTTGTTTGGACTCTCTGTGCTTGTGTGACTTTTTCCTTCTCTAAATAAGGGAAGGTTTCTGTCATTATTTCTTCAAATAAGTTTTCTAATCCTTGCTCCTCTTGTGCTTCTGCCACCCATATTATATTTATGTTACTTCATTTCATGTTGTCCCAAAGCTCCATTATGCTCTCCTCCTGCTTTCTATTTTCCCAATTTCTGTTAAAATTGGGTGTGTTTTTCTGCCCTCTCTTCTAACTCACTAATTCGATCCTCCCCTTCTAGTCCAGCAGTTGCCAACCTTTCAGACCTCATGGACCAGCAGTGGTCCGTGGACCACCAATTGGTGACTTCCTTTCTAGTCTATTGTTGAAACTTTCCATTTTGGTTTTTATTATAGCTACTAGTGGCCCAGTGCACAAAAATGTGTGCACTCGGGAGGGTCCCTCAGCCCAGCCTGTGCCCTCTTGCAGTCTGGGACCCATCGGGGGATGTCCACCTGCTGGCCGGCACAAATGGAGACATAGTATCAAGTCCCCCTGCACCAGAAGACCCAGATTAAAGTTCCCACCTACTTGTGTGTGCCCCGTGGATGCAGCATACAGCCTGATGGAGGGGCTGACAGGCCTGGACACTGCAGCAGCGGTGGTGGCAGAGTGGCAAGGCTGGATTGGCCTGCCAGAGTGGGTGGGTCCTGCCTCGCTGCTCACCCACAAGGCCCCCGGCCGGGTCCAGAGGTCTGGACACTGCAACAGAGCGGCGAAGCTGCATTGGCCCACCAGAACAGTGTCAGGCCTGGACACGTCAGCAGCAGGGCTGAGGGGACTGGGAGCCACCTCCTGTGGCTATGGGCGTCGCCACCTTTGTGACAGAGTGACGAAGTGACAGTTAATTTGCATACTACTCTTTTATTAGATAGGATAGAGTTATTAATATATTTTAATTTTTATGTAAGTTCTTGACTTTCTCATTTATCCAGTTTATGAACTGTATGATCCTTACTCTGGATTCCTTTTCTGACATATTGCATGCTTCTGTTTCATTTAGTTCCATTTCTAGGGACCCCTCTTCTTTCCTTGGGGGGTTAATTCTTTGTCTCCCCATTTTTCTTTCTATTTATGGTCCTGGTTACCCAGCTTGCATTTGAGAGCTTGAATACCCTATCAAGGAAATGGTTCAGAAATCATTAGCCCAGAGGCTGAGTCTTCCTTGAGTTTCATGCCTTTATTGTCCCTTCTCCCATGGATCTGGTCCCTCAATTTTCTGCTTCATATTCTTGGGTTGGTGTGGGCACATGCACAGTTCTTCTGATGTGTGACTCCCTGTGAGGACCCAGAGCCCTCTGGCCTTTAATTTGTTATAAGGCTCTGCACCCGTGACAGGTCGGGACCCTAGGGCCCTCTGGCAGTGCACTTTTAGCACAGTTCTGTGGCCCCTGGCTGTACACACTGGCTTGCTTCAAATTGCCCTATCAGCACTTTCCTATGGCCTGGAGTTAGGTGTGTGTTGGGTTGCTCCAGATAGTCCCTGCAGGATTGTTCCAGAGGCTGGGGGAAAGTGGATGTGGGTTTCTTGAATTTCACAGTCATAACTGCTCTGTGGCACTACTGGGGCACATGCTGGGTTACTCCAGGTTGCCCTGGCAGCAAGACCCTAGGCTTGGGGTTCAGTGTGCATGGGTTGCTCTGGGTCACACAGTCCCCACTTTCTGGTAGCTTGGAGTGAGATGTGCACTGGGTTGCTCCAGTTCACCCCTCCTCAGTGTGGAGCAGGGCGGGTTGCCTTGGATAGCTCAGTCTGTGCTCCCTTCTCTCCCCAGGTGAGGTACACTTTGGGTTTCTCCAAATGGACTCACAGGACTGCCCCAGGGGCCAGAGTGGATCAGGCACAGGTTGCTCTGTGTCTCACAGTCAGAACTCCTCTGTGGCCCAGACTAGGGCATGCTCTGGTTTGCTCCTGGTTGCCCCTACAGCAGGTCCAGAGCCTGAGGGTGGAGCAACTTCTGGGTGGCTCTGGGTCAGGCTAGCAGAATGGTTCTGGTGGTGTGGGGCACAGGGTTCCCTCTAGATTGCACTCACTGTGGGTTCCTGGAGCCTGATATTAGGATACAGGGTCCCAGTGGGCTGGTGAGAAGTCCCAGTGTTTATTTTGTTTAATTTTTTTCCCTTTATGGAATAAGATGTTACAAATATGTACTTATCCCCCCAATGTTCCCTTATCACCCCAATCCTGCCCTCACCCTCACCCTCTGTTGTCCATATCCATCACTTATGCTTATATGCATGCATGCAAGTCCTTTGGTTGATATATCCCCCTCACCTTCACCCTCCCCTATTTTCCCTCTGAGTTTTGAGCATCCGATCGATGCTTCTCTGTCTCTACATCTGTTTTTGTTTATCGGTTTATGTTGTTCACTTAGCATAATGCTCTCCAGCTCCATCCATGCTGTTGCAAATGGTAGGAGTTCCTTCCTTTTTACAGCAGCATAGCATTCCATTGTGTAGATGTGCCAAAGTTTTATAATCCATTCATCTGCTGATGGGCACTTAGACTGTTTCCAAATCTTAGATATGGTAAATTGTGCTGCTATGAACATAGGGGTGCATATATCCTTTCTGATTGGTGTTTCTGGTTTCTTGGGATATATTACTAGAAGTGGGATCACTGGGTCAAATGGAAGTTCCATTTTTAGTTTTTTGAGGAAACTCCATACTGTTCTCCACAGTGGATACACCAGTTTGCAATCCCACCAGCAGTGAATGAGGGTTGCTTTTTCTCCGCATCTTCGCCAGCATTTGTCATTTGTAGATTTGTTGATGATAGCCATTCTGACAGGTGTGAGGTGGTACCTCATTATCGTTTTGACTTGCATCTCTTGGATGATTAGTGACTTTGAGCATGTTTTCATATGTCTTTCAGCCTTATGTATGAACTCTTTCAAAAAGTTTCTATTTAGGTCCGTTGCCCATTTTTTGATTGGGTTGTTTATCTTCCTTTTGTTAAGTTGTATAAGTACTTTGTAAATGTTGGAGATTAAACCTTTATCAGAGAAATCGTTGGCAAATATGTTCTGCCATGCAGTGGGTTTTCTTGTTGTTCTGTTGATGGTTTCTTTTGCAGTGCAGAAGCTTTTTATTTTCAAATAGTCCCATTTGTTTATTTTCCCTTTGGTTTCCATTTCCCTAGGGGCTGTGTCAGTGAAGAAATTCCTTTTTCAATTTGGATGATTTTTTTTTTCTTCTTCTTGTATGATTGCTTTGGCTAGCACTTCCAGTACTATGTCAAAAGGAGTGGTGAAAGTGGGCATCCCTGTATTGTTCCTCTTCTTAAGGGAAATGGTTTTAGTTTTTGCCCTTTGCGTACTCTTTGCTGATATTGTACTGTCCTTGCATCCCTGGGATAGATCCTACTTGGTCATGGTGTATGATCTTTCTAATGTAATGCTGAATCTGGTTACTAGAATTTGGTTGAGGATTTTAGTATCTATGTTCATCAGGGATATTGGCCTGTAATTCTCTTTCTTTGTGGTGTCTTTATCTGGTTTTGGGATTAGGGTATTGCTGGCTTCATAGAAAGAGCTTGGAACTGTTCCTTCCTCTTGAATTTTTTGGAATAGTCTGAGAGGGATTGGCTTTAGTTCTTCTTTGAATTTTCAGTAGAACTCTGTGAAGCCATCTGGTCCAGGGCTTTTGTTTGCTGGAAGCTTTTTTATTTCTGTTTCAATTTCATCAGTAGTCAGTGGCCTATTCAGGTTTTTTTATTCTTCCTGATTGAGTTTTGGAAGTTTGTATTTTCTAAAAATGTGTCCATTTCGTCGAGGTTGTCCAGTTTGTTGGAGTAGAGTGTTCGTAGTATTTTTTGACAACGCTGTGTATATCTGTAGGGTCAGTTGTTACTTCACCTCTTTCATTTCTGATTTTGTTTATTTGGATCATGTCTCTGTTTCTTGGTGAGCCTGGATAGAGGTTCATCAATATTGTTAATCCTTTCAAAGAATCAGCTCTTGGTTTCATTGATCTTTTGCATTTTTTTGTCTTTATGTCATTCATTTATTACCATTTTTTCTTGTTTTTTGAGGTAGGCCTGTAGAGCTATGAACTTCCCTCTCAGCACTGCTTTCATTGTGTCCCATAGATTTTTGGTTGTTCTGTTTTCATTGTCATTTGTTTCCAGGATGCTTTTTATTTCTTCTTTGATCTCTGTGGTAACCCAGTCATTGTTTAATGGCCTGCTATTGAGTCTCCAAGTCAGAGGTTCTCAACCTGTGGGTCGCGATCCCTTTGGGGATCAAACGACCCTTTCACAGGGGTCGCCTAAGACCATCGGAAAACACATATATAATTACATATTGTTTTTGTGATTAATCACTATG
>NW_006291977.1:52696-59412 GCF_000327345.1 Myotis davidii
CCTTGGATTCAGTCCCTTGCGTTGCATCACTTCGTGTATTTCCTTCCATTCCCTTCTGGCCTGATGTGTTTCTGTTGAGAAATCAGTTGATATTCTAATGGGAGATCCCTTATAGGTAAATTTCTGTCTATCTCTGGCACCCTTTAAGATTCTCACTTTGTAGTTGGTGTTTGCCAATTTAATTATGATGTATCTTGGTGCTGGTCTTTTGGCGTTCATCTTGTTTGGCACTCTATGTGCTTCTTGGACTTGTGTAGTTTTGTTTGTTTGTTTGTTTGTTTTGCCAGTATCAGGGAAGTTTTCTGTCATTATTTCTTCAAACAGGTTTTCTATTCCTTGCTTCTCCTCCTCTCTTTCTGGTACCCCTATTAAGCAAATTTTGTTTCGTTTTGCATTGTCCCAAAGCTCCCTTAAGCTCTCCTCTTGCTTTTCAAGTTTTTTTTTTTCCCCCCAGTTGTTCCTGTCTTTGTGTGTATTTTCCTACCTTGTCTTCTAATTCACTGATGGGGTCCTCAGCCTCTTCTAGTCTGCTGTTTAAGCCTTCCATTGTGTTTATTCCAGCTATGTGTTTCTTCATTTCCTCTTGGTTCATTTTCATATTGGTTACATTCTCATTCAGCTCCTTATAATTTTCCTTGAGTTGTGCGTATTTGTCATCCAAGCATCTGAGCATCCTTATAACCATTACTCTGAATTCTTTCTCTGATAAGTTAGTAGTCTCAATTTCATTTAACTCCCTTTCTGGTGATTCCTCTTTTTCTTTCCTTTTGGATTGCTTTTTTGTCTTCCCATGTTTTGCTTTAATGTTTTAATTGTAGCTCCAATTGCTTTGCTTCCCAGTTTCTTTTGGGTATGGTGTTACTGGTGTGACCTCTCAGGTCTCCTGGGCTTGGTAGTCTAGTGTAGCTCCCTACTTGAGCTATTTGGGTTCTCTTGATGTAGGCCTGAGAGCTGGAAAGGCCCAACTGAGGTGTCTAGAACTCAGCAGCCATGGAGGGGGTGTCTCAATTTTTGCTGTCTTGTGCCCTTGGTTTAAATCATGTATGTCTAGCAGGGACTCACAATGGCACCCAGGAACCATCTGCTGGGGTGGTGGGGCTCCAGAGACCTGCGTCTGGAAAGGCGTGACTGTGGTGTCTAAAGTTCTGTAGTTGTGGGGTGAACAGACTCAGCTTTTGCTGTTGCCTCTGTGGTTGGATACACGCATTCCCAGCACAGTTCACAGGGGGCACCTGTAGTGTCTTTACCAGCAGGGTGTACTGACACACTCGGAAGGGCCTTGGCACTGAAGCCACTGGATTGCAGCGTCTGTGGGCAGGTATCCCAAGAGAGGGAATTCAGCATTTCTACAGCCCAACAGTGCCCCCCTGTTTGTTTAAGTGCATGTCCTATGGTGCTCACAGCGGGGCCTCAAGGCTGCCTGTGGAGTGGTGGTCTTAGGAGACCTGCAAGCTGGGAAAGCATGTAACTGTAGTGTCCAGAGTTCTGCAGCTGTGGGGTGGGGAAGCTCAGTTTTTGCTGATGCACTTGTGGTGGATAGGTGCACGTTCCCAGTGGTGGCACACAGGAGCACCCACAGTGAGTTTGCTAGCACAGGCACAGTGAAGCACTCTTAAGGGCCCTGGAACTCTTAATCGAGGCATCTTTGGGCAGGTATCCAGGATGGGTGAATTCATAATTTCTACTGCCCAGGGGAGTGTGTCCCTATTAGTCCAAGATTGGACCCAGCAGAGACTCACTGCGGCTTCCCCAAAGTGTCTTGTGGATAGATGGGCTCAGGGGGAATGAGCAACTGTGACAGTGCAGTTCGCTGACATTGAGCTCTGATGCACTCTGAGGGGCCCTGGTGCTGAAAGGCCCTGGCGCTTATTGAGCAGGTGTGTGTGTGTGGGCAGTTATTCAGGCAGAGGGAATTCAGAATTTCTACTGGGGGGCAGTGCACCTGTGTCTGTACAAAAATCACACCCAATTGGGACTCACAGTGACTCCCAAAAGAAGTCTATGGAGTGGTGTGCCTCGGAGACCTATGCACTGCAAATGCGTGAATGTGGAGGTCTCCCGCTGGGGAGGGGAAGGCTGCTGTGGGCGTGGTGCACCTTTAGAGGTAGAGATCCCAGGGTCTGCGAGTCTGTGGGTGGGCAGCAGGATTTTGGCTGGAGTGGCTGCCGGGTAGCAGGCAGTATCCAAGGCCTGTCTGAGTGGTGGTTCTGATGAGTTCCTAGAAGAGGCCACTCTCCCCTTTAAGATGACGTGGTCTCCCTGCTCGATTCTGGCAGACCGAGGAATGTCCGCAGTGGTGGTATTCTCTCCCTGTCCCAGAGAGCCTGGTCTGCCAGCCTCTGCTGTTCCTGCCGGATTTAACTGTCCACTCACTCACACACACACACCACACACATCCACACACCCTCCTTTCATACCCTCATTCACTCACTTCCTATCCCTCACCTCCGTCCTGCCAGCCGCCATCTTTTCATCATCAAGGCCTACTGTTTTGAGTGTTTTTTTTTTTCCTTTACCATGTAAGGGAGGTATTCTGTCATTATTTCTTCAAACTGTTTTCTTTTAATCCCTTGCTCACTTTCTTCTCCCTCTGGTACCCCTATTATGGAGATGTTGTTCCATTTCATGTCCCAAATTTCCCTTAAGCTTTACTCATGCATTCAAAGTTTTTTTTTTTTTAATTTTGCTGCTATGATTGAATCATTTTTTACTTTGTCTTCTAATTCACCTTTTCAATCCTGTGCTCCATTGATCTTGCTTTTAATTTTTTCCAGCATATGTCTTAATGTAAGATGTATTATTCTTAATTTCTGCTTGATGTTCATCATTTCTAGGTCTTCTTACATGCTAATGTAGCTTTCATTAAATTCCTTGTAATTCTCAGATCCTTGAGCATCTTTGTAAGAATTCCTCTAAAGTCTATGTTTTATAAATTGCTTACCTCCATCTGATTTCAGTCTTTTTCTTTAATTTGGAAGTCATTTATTTGTCTACCCATTTTAGTTGCCTCTTTGTGTAACTATATTTTAGATATACTTGCTATGACATCCAGTCTTTGTCATGTTGGCTTTTCTAATAAATGTCTTGTAGTACCCAATTGTCTGGTCTCCCTGTACTACTGAGGTATATGCTCAAAGATTGACTCCTATGGGTTATTTGAGCTCTCCTGGTTTGATTTGGGTATTGATTATTTTTGTCCCATTTATGGGTGGGCACCCCTTTTGGCTGGTTAAGGGTAAGACTCAGTCATGCAAACTGTTGTATGGTTACCTACAGGGAAAAGCAAAACAAGTCCAAACAAAGAGGAAGCAAATAGGAACAAGCAAAAGATTTGCCCTAACCAGTTTGACTCAGTGGATAGAGCATCAGCCTGCAGACTCAAGGGTCCCAGGTTCAATTCCGGGCAAGGGCATGTACTTTGGTTGTGGGCACGTCCCCCGTGGGGCGTGTGCAGGAGGCAGCTGATCGATGTTTCTCTCTCATCAATGTTTCGAACTCTCTATCCCTCTCCCTTCCTCTTTGTAAAAAATCAATAAAATATATATTTTTAAAAAGATCCCAACAACAGCAAAAACAACTACAGAAGAAAAGATAGGACAAAGAAAAGAGAAAAAGAATAGCAAACAAAAAAAAGAGAGAGAAAAGAATATTACTAATAGTAAAAGTAAATATACAAAGAGTAATGGAAAAGAAAAGGGGAAGAAAAATATTCTGAAATGAAACAAGGGAGATAAAAAAAATAAGATTAGAGAGTATGAAAAAAAATGATAGAAGAAAGATAAGAAGGCAGAGAACATAAGAAAACAGTTATGCAAAGTTAGAAAATAAAGAAAAAAATATAAAGGGAAAGAAAGAATAAACAAGAAATAAGAAATACAAAGCTAAAGTAAGAAAATGAAGGTGTCCAGGAAAAGATATGAAAGAAACAGGAAAGAAAAGAGCAAAACTATTAATAAGTAACAATAATAATAATACCAAAACAATAAAGAAGAAAAAATGGAGAAAATATTGAAAAAACAATGGTAACAAAAAAAGCCAAGTGAAATTTGTCTGGGAAGATTATGTTGTCTGCAGCTCACTGTTTTTGCATACTTATTTCAGGACTCTTGGGAGTAATTTTGTGCTAGCCAATGTCAGGAACTGTCCAAGTTTAGACCTCAGTGTCTTATTGTAGCTATGTTTGGTCTGAGGCTCTCTGAGAACTGTCTCCACCTATCAGCTACTCCACCACGCTCCTGAGTTTGCCTGGTCTTCCTCCACTGTTTTCTGAAGATAGCCTTCAGGGTGTAGCCTGACTAGTGTATCTAGTACTACTGGGCCTTCTATATACAGATTATATCATCAGGCACTCAATGAGGGGAAACAAATCTCTGCTTCAAAACCAAATTCCTCAGTCTCTACCATATAGTCCAACTCTAATTCCCTTTAAGATGGCCTGGTGCAGGTTCAGGTTGGATACATTCTGCTACCTTTTTTGCAGGAGAATGAAAATTCTGTCTCGGTCCAATGGGACTGATCAAAAGATTCTCCAGTTGAGAATATTGCCAGCCCAGGGCTAAGCATTTTCTCTTTGTGCAAGACAATAGCCTCCGAGGGTCTTGCTCTTAGAATATTCTGCTCTGAGCTATTCTCCTGATGCCCATTGAACTGCATCCACTGTGGTTATCTGGGGCTTCAGAGAGATGATGTAAGCTGTTTCCTGTTGGGATGTCGTTAACAACCTACAGGAGGGGGGATATGCTCCACCTCTTTTTTCTGGGACTTGAACTCACAGAGAGGTCTGGTCAGCCAACCCATAATTTCAGTCCCAAACACAGCTCTTGCTTGTCTATATCCACAATATAAACCTTCTCAGGAGATGCTTTCCTGTAAAACTGCTCTACTAGGACCTGGCACCCTTGTGCCACAGGACCAAGCAGAAGACTTTACAAAGTCAGCACTGTGCAGAAGTCTGGTCTCTCCACACAATTATTCCATGCAAACAGAAATGAAAGAAGAAGCTGGGGGAGCAATACTTATATCTGACAAAATAGACTTCAAAACAAAGGCTATATCAAGAGACAAAGAAGGTCTCTGTCTATATAAATAAAGAGCCAGTCTCCAAAACGTCCAAAACGACTAAAGGCTTAACTGAATGTCAGGCTTTGTGTGCAGCAGGCTCATGTGGGAGGGGGCTGGCTAGCAGGGTGAACTGCTGACCTCTCAGAGAGAGAGGAGGGCCTCGCCAGCAGCCAAGCCTCTCTCTCTCCAAGAGGTCAGTAGTTCAGCCCGATCGCCAGCAGCCTCTCTGATAAGGCTCGGAGATAGGCCCGGAGATGCTAACTGGCATAGAAACCGATGAATCAGAACCAAATCTGGGTGAACTGTGAAGGCAGAACCAAAAGTGGGGGCTGAGGAGGGGTTTCAAAGGCAACAGCTGTTTGGTGTAAGGTATAAGAAAGTGGTTCAATTTTTTAATGACCAGTTTGGCAGTATAGTGCATATGGCTGACTATGAATCCAGATATAGGGATTATGTAGTTTTGTCTGCTAAGAGCATCTATTCCCGCTGAAAAAGCCTCCCCCCCCATTTAAGCAGTCCTATCCTATATAATCTATCTATATTAATAAAAGGGTAATATGCTAATTAGACCAGGTCAAACGGTCATCTTCTGGACATCTGACTTCATTCTGGACAAAGCCATGGTGGTGGGGGCTGAGGCAGAGGCAGTTAGAAGTGATAAGGCTGGCAGGGGAGGGCAGTTGGGGGCGAGATCAGGCCTGCAGGGAAGGCAGTTGGGACAAGATCAGACCAGCAGGCAAGGTCAGTTAGGGGCAATAAGGCAGGCAGGCAGGCAGAGGGGTTAGGGGCAATCAGGCAGGCAGGCAGAGACAGTTAAGGGTGATAAGGCAGGCAGGCAGGTGAGTGGTTAGGGGCCAGTAGTCCCAGATTGCTAGAGAGATGTGTGACTGTGGGATTCATTATTTAATAACATGATCTTTAGCCTCCATGTTTTGGCATATTTCAGGTTGTTTTTTTGTGGGTGATTTTTAGTTACATGTTTAGGCCCTGTGGGATCGGGCCTAAACCAGCAGTCAGACATCCCCCAAGGGGTCCCCAATTGAAGAGGGTGCAGGCTGGGCTGAGGGAACCCCCCATGCATGAATTTCATGCACCGGGCCACTAGTATAATAATAATATATAATAATAAAGGGATCAACTCAAAAAGAGGATATAACATATATGCACCAAAATAGGAGCCCCTAAATTTACAAAAACAGTTTTGGTGGACATTATGGGAGAGATTGGCAGCAATATAGTCATAGTAGGGGACCTTAACACCCCACAGTCAACAATGGACAGATCTTCCATACAAAATGTCAACAAGACCTTAAGTGACTCAATAGACAAGGTGGATTTAATTGATATATATAGAACATTTTATCAAAAAGCAGAGGAACATACATTCTTCTCAAGTGTGCATGAAACATTCTCAAAGATATAGCACATTAGGACACAAAAGAAGTCTCCATAAGTTTAAGAAGATTGAAATCATATTAACCATCTTCTCCAACATGTAACTAAAAATTACCCACAAAAAAACAATCTAAATTATGCCAAAACATGGAGGCTAAAGAGCATGTTATTAAATAATGAACAGATTATCAATGAGATCAAAGAAGAAATTAAAATTATCTTAAAATAAATGAATATGAACGCACAGCCACCCCAAATCC
>NW_006291977.1:59488-62113 GCF_000327345.1 Myotis davidii
AATTAACTAAAGTTAAATAAAATTTAAAATTCAGTTCGTCGATGATATTAGTGATGACTGTGACAGTACAGATTATGGAGCATGATCATCGTTGTAGAAAGTTCTTTGGGACAATAATTCAAGAAGCAAAGGAGACTCTAGAACTCAGGGGTAAGAACCTGACCCTCCATAAGAGCCATCACTGGAGTCCAAGATGAGAAGGAGGAAAAGAAACCCAAGAAATAAAAGAAGATCCAACAAGACCTCCACCAAAGACTTGAACATTGGGAGGAAAACTTTTAGAAATAAAAATTAAAAAAAAATAAAAAATAAAAAAAATAAAATATATACCTCAAAAGAAAAAAAAAAACAAGAAAAATCTCTCTTAAACAGTATAACCCTACACCTAAAATAATTGGAAAAAGAACAGCAGGAAAAAAACTGAGTAAGTAGAAAAATAGAAATTATAAAGATCAGAATAGAAACAAATGGCATAAACTAAAAAAAGTAGGTCCTCCAAAGTCACTGTTGGGTATTGCCATGGGGCCCTTCTGCTGGACCCAAACACTGCAGGATAGCCTTTCCAGTACTCAGAACCCAGATTGAACTTCTCATGTGAAGGAGGCTAACAATATGAGTGCTCCTTCACTGGTAAGGGCCAGTCCTCGTCTCCCAGGCAGATAGACTTCTGCCCAATGCTTCACCATGTCTTCTTCCAGTCTCTGTTGCTCTGGGTTTGGGAACCCTTCATGAGGTTTAGACCCCTTACCAAAGGGAGTTTTGCAATTGATATCACTAGGCCCTCTAGCCAAGAAACTGCTACAGGGGTGCTCCCCCTATTCATGACTCTCATACTATTATCAGACTCTACACTGTTTCTTCAGTGCTCCTTATATATAATATGTCTAATCAGCTACAATTCTTTTGATTTTTCAAGTTAATTTTGCAGTATTTTAACTGTAAATTCAGTCTCAGGCTGGGAGCAAGGGCATGTAGCTTCCAGTTATTGGGAAACCATTTCGTTCTCTCAAAATTTTTTCAACCTAGATATTAGAAACTATAGTAAATAATCAAACAAACATACTAGAAATAAAAAAGCAATATTTGAAACAAAAATTTATTTGATGTTTACCAGGATAAAAGCAAGAGAGAAAAGAATCAGTTAACTTGAACATAGATCAATGGGAATAATGAAATCTGAAGAACATAAAGAGGAAAATAAACAGAGATCTGTGAGACTGTATCAAACTGTGTAATATTTGTTCAATTGAAGCTTAGAAGTGAAGGAGATAGAATTTGGTCAGAAAAAAAATGTTTGAGGAAATAATGACAAAAATTTTCCAAGCATTGTTAAAAAACTGAAAGTTTTAGGCTTTAGAAGTTCAGCAAACCCTAAATATGATGAACTCAATGAAAACCATGCCCAGATACATTACCAACAACCCTAATACCTTAGCAGCAGCCAAAAAAAATACTAAATAACATATTACATACAGGAGAATTATAATTCTAAATATATTGAAATAAATTAGTTTGTATATTATAATACACTAATTCAATCACTAAAAATTAATACAAAGGAAAAGTGATTTAAAAAACTCAATAGATTATTTTAAATGGTTATTAAATAAGATATTCAAAGAATTCAAAAGAAGACAGGAAAGAGGAAACAGAAAAATTGTAAAACAAACAAAAAAGACCAGGATTAAAAAATATATAGACATACATATGTCTCCTATCTAATAAAAGAGAAACACGGTAATTGGCATACGACCGCTACCCTTCCCATTGGCTAATCAGCAAGATATGCAAATTAACTGCCAGCCAAGATGGTGGCCGGCAGCCAGGCAGCTTGAAACTAACATGAGGCTTGCTTACTTCAGTGACGGAGGACTCCAATGTCCCCCACCTGCTTTGCCGGCCTCTGAGCCTGCAGTTTGAACATTGTAACAAATATAGAAGCTAAACAAAACCCCAGAAACCTGCTTCAGCGAGCCGGGATCTCAGACCTGGAGTTGATACAGAGTTTTGATTATAGAACCTAAACAAACCAGATACCTACTCTCAGCAGCTGAGGCCTCAGAGCTGGAGCCAAGCCTCAGAGCTAAAAGTCTCCATAAGTTTAAGAAGATTGAAATCATATTAACCATCTTCTCCAACATGTAACTAAAAATTACCCACAAAAAAACAATCTAAATTATGCCAAAACATGGAGGCTAAAGAGCATGTTATTAAATAATGAACAGATTATCAATGAGATCAAAGAAGAAATTAAAATTATCTTAAAATAAATGAATATGAACGCACAGCCACCCCAAATCCATGGAACACAGTAAAAGCAGCCTTGAGAGGGAATTTCATAGCTTTACAGGCTTATATCAACTGGGGAATAGGGGAGGCTAGGAGACTGTCTAGGGCGGGGGGAAAAATGGACACATATGTAATACCCTTTGTAATAAAAAATAAAATTAAAAAAATAATAATAAATAATGGTTCAGCAAAGGGAAAAAAAAAACAGTGTCACTGAAGCATCGATCAGACTGTCCAACCTATGAGGGAAGACGGGGGGTCAGGGGTAAGAGATCAACCAAAGGACTTGTATGCATGAATATGAGCATAACCAATGGACACAGACAGTAGGGGGGG
>NW_006291977.1:62342-63505 GCF_000327345.1 Myotis davidii
CCAACTCCCCAATCGTCTCTGCTCTGAGCCCGACCAGGGGCTGCACCTAGGGATTGGGCCTGCCCTCTGCCACCAGGGAGCAGTCCTAAGCCAGCAGGTCGTTATCTCCTGAGGGGTCCCAGACTGCGAGAGGGCACAGGCCGGGCTAAGGGACCCCCCTTCACCCTGAGTGCACAAATTTTTGTGCACCGGGCCTCTAGTATATATATATATATTCAAAAATATAAATACTTTTATTAAATCTAAGTGATTTTGAAAAAGCCATTTAAAAGCATAGTCTGCCATATTTAATAAAAAGGACCTATTTATAAAAAACATATTTTAAATACATGGTTGGGAAGAAGTAGGTTTACAGTTGCGAGTTGCATAATATAGAGTTTATCCTTGTATTATTATTTATTAACTAGAGGCCCAGTGCACAAATTCGTGCATGGGTGTGGTCCCTTGGGTGGCCTGCAGAGATGGGGCTCCAGCTCGCAACTCCAGCCTCAGATCCCTGCAGCTTCGCCTGGCACTCTCCCTTGGCCTGGCAACACCCCCTCACCTTCTCCACCATCCTGCCTGCTGGGATATTGATCAGGGCCAGGCCCCCTGCCTGGCTTCTTCAGTGCCTGGGAGCTGGGCAGCAGCCCCGACCCCTCTGTTGCTGTGCTGTTTGCATTCTGCGGAGCTATTGGGCCCCAGCTCACACCCACCTTGGCCTGGTGCCACCTGCTCACCTGCTCCACCATCCCACCATAATCCTGCTCTTGTTGGGGCCTATTGGGGCTGGCAGCACCTCCACTGCTGCCTACTGCTAGAGCCGAGTCACCGACACCTGCCATGGTCCACACTGCCTCTCGGCAGTCAGTGCAGGTCTTAGCGAGTGGTCAAACTCCCAGTCTCCTGGTTGAACTCCAGGTCGAATGACTGCCCAAGGGGACAATTTGCATATTAGGACTTTATTATATAGGATTATTGTAATATATTTTAAATGAACAACTGTAAAGTTACTTTTCCCCCACCCTGTATATAATGTAGATAAGATAACAGTAAAAGTTTCTAAAGGCCATACATGCATACATTAATTAAAAGACATCTGGACAGCCCTAACCAGTTTGGCTCAGTGGATAGAACATCAGCCATCAGCTTGTGGACTCAAGGGTCCCCGGTTCAATTCTGGT
>NW_006291977.1:64344-66481 GCF_000327345.1 Myotis davidii
ATAAGTCCAGCTGATCTAGTGAGTTGTTTAGGATTACTGTTCATCTTTGCTGATTTTTTGTCTAGAGGATTTATCCAGTGTTGCCCAGTAGATGAGTGGATTAAAAAACTGTGGTACATCTACACAATGGAATACTACACTGTGGTAAAAAAGAAGTTCTTACCATTTTCAACAGCATGGATGGAACTGGAGAGCATTATGCTAAGTAAAATAAGCCAGGCAGAGAAAGATAAATACCACGTTATCTCACTCATTTGAGGAATATAATGAACAACATAAACTGATGAACAAAAACAGATCCAGAGACAGAGAAGCATTGATCAGACCATCAAACCTCAGAGTGAAGGTATGGGAGGGTGGGGTGAAGGGGAAGAGATCAACCAAAGGACTTATATGCAAGCATATAGACTTAACCAATGGACACAGACAACAGGAGGCTGAAGGCATGAGTGGGAGGGATAGGGAGTAATGTGGGGATAAGGACACATATCTAAGAACTTAATCAATAATTTTTTTAAAAGTGATGGGTCAGAAAGGGTAATAGGCAAATTAAAATTAAAATTAGACATTAACATTTATTTTTTGTTATTGATAGAAAAAGTAGGGAGAAAATTCAGCAAGGATATTATAAAATAACATGACTCAATTAATATTTATAGAGTCCTCTTTCAGCAACAAATGCACAAGGACAACTTTTCAAAATGATATATTTTTTGGTCTACAAAACAAATCCTATCAAATTTAAAATAATAGAAATACATAAAAATTATGTTGTCTACTTACACAAAAATTAAGCTAGAAAACCTTTAAATATTTGGAAATTAAAAACTTTTTACATTTCTATATAACCTAAGTTCAAAAAAAATATTTTTTAAAAAGCCCTAGCTGGTTTGGATCAGTGCATAGAGATTCAGCCTATGGACTGAAGGGTCTGGTCAAGGGCACATGCCTAGGTTGCAGGCTCTATCCCCAATAGGGGGCATGCAAGAGGTAGCCGATCAATGATTTTCTCTCATCATTGATGTTTCTATCTCTCTCTCCCTCTCCCTTCCTCTCTGAAATCAATAAAAATAAAAATTAAAAAATATTCAAGAAAATCAGAAAATATTTTGAGCTGAGTAAAAATGCTGCAATATATATAAATTTGTGAAATGCTGCTGATTTAGTGGAAAGTAATAGATAGAGGACAGAGTAGCAGTAGAGAAAAAAATTATAGCACTATACTACGCACACATATTAGAAAAGAAAAAAAAGTCTCAGAATAATAACCTAAGCTTCTACTTATAGAAAAAGAAGAGAATATTAAAATTATAGCAAGTAGAAAGAAACCTCAGTCAAAGAAGTTAGAAATACTATAGTAATAATGGTTAGAATTATGAAGCCTAAACTAATTCTTTGAACAGACTAATAACATTTTTAAACTACAGTCAGCATGGCCATGAATAAAAAATGGCAGGAAGATCTAAATTACTAATATCCAAAATAAAATAAAAGATATCAGAGGGATCAAAACACTATAGACATTAAAAGATAATAATAAAATGCAATGATAAATTGTTTTTATTTTAAAAAAATCTTTATTGTTGAAAGTATTACATATATCCACTTTATTATCCCATTTACACCTTATAGCCTGCCCCTGCCCTAAGCCTTCATCATCCTATTGTCTGTGTTCTGGGTTATGCATAAATGCATGCAAGTACTATGGTTGATCTTATCCCACCCACACACACACCCCAGTCTTCCCTCTGAGATTCCACAGTCTATTCCATGCTTCTATGTCTCCGGATCTATTTTGTTCATCAGTTTATTCTGTTCATTAGATTGCACATATAAGTGAGGTCAAATGATAATTGTCTTTCTCTGACTAGCTTATTTCATTTAGCATAATACTCTCCAGGTCCCAAGATGCTGTCTCAAAGAGTAAGAGACCTTTCTTTCTTACAGCATGTAGTATTCCATGGTGTACATGTATCCAGATTTTTTATCTACTCATCTACTGATGAACACTTACACTGTTTCTAGATCTTATCCATAGTATATTGCACAGCTGTGAACATAGGGAACATACATTCACTCTATTTTGGGAGGGGCAGGGGTGGTTCTTAGGATATATTCTTAAAACTGGGATCACTAG
>NW_006291978.1:0-351 GCF_000327345.1 Myotis davidii
ATAAAGGACTTAAACATAAGACAGGAAACTATACAAATACTAGAGGAATCCACATGCAGTTAAGTCACAGACATATGCCGAAGGAATTTCTTCACTGATACTGCTCCTATGGCAATGGAAACTAAAGAGAAAATAAACAAATGGGACTACATCAAAATTAAAAGCTTTTGCACAGCAAAGGAAACCATCAACAAAACAACAAGAAAGCCCACTGCATAGGAGAACCTAGTTGTTAATGTTATCACTGTTATGGGTTTAATCTCCAACATTTACAGGGAACTCATGCAACTTTAAAAAAGACAGATAAACAATCCAGTCTAAAAAATGGGCAATGGACCTAAATAGACACTT
>NW_006291979.1:0-6335 GCF_000327345.1 Myotis davidii
GACAGGGAAGCACCAGGGATGAGAATCATTCCTCGGCTGCCTCCTGCATGACCCCTATTAGGGATAGAGCCAGCAACCCAGGCCTGTGCCCTGACCAGAAATTGTACCGTGAGCTCCTGATTCATAGGTCAACACCCAATTACTGTGTCTCGCTCATCAGGGTCACCCCAATTTTTAAAAGTGTTATTTTTAAGGCGAAGGCTCCATAGTTGCTGTTTGAATGCGCACAGGTTGTGACTTAGTGGAGTTTTAGGCAGTTAGTGTCCTTTGGAGCCATGTCAGGACACAGCCTTTGGCATGTTTTCGTGTGTTGAAAGCATGCGTGTTGGTGTGTGGTCAGCACTGAGCTGGAATTGGGGCCACAAAGATGAGTTTGCTCCCCTGCTGAGCTCCCTGCTTTTCGGGGTCTTCAGTCTGTTCTGGCTTCAGGGTCTGTGCCGCATCCTTGCTGGGCGATGAGAAGGTCCCATGTGATGTGTTGCCATGAAAGCCCGTGTGCCCTCTAGTTCCTTCCTGCCCCGGGAATGGGGGTGGGGGGATGGGAAGCAGGTGGGGTGCAGCTCTAGCAGCAGTGCAGTGTGAGGAGGCTCCCCAGGCTGACGATGTGGCCATGGAGGGACAGGTGAGGGAGCACCTGGCCCCTCACATGTTCCTTTACCTATAGTCACGCCCCTGCTGGGGCAGGAAGGGGCTGGGAACTCCCAATCTTTTCGGGTCTGTGCTCCCCTCTCTGTTCTGCATTCCCACTGATTCAAACCAACAGAGGAAATTTGCCTTTTTCTGTGTCTTCCTTAGGTTTTCATCTTCGTTGGACTTCTTCAAGCATTTATCTCTCCTGTCTCATTCGCTCTTCTGTGCCATCGTGAAATTGCACAATAAACTCTCCACCCGAAGGACCTGGCACGGGGCTGGCAGTACTGGGCCCATGCGTCCAGAGCCTCTCTACCCGCAGACATGATGGTCAATGACTGAGCCTGCCACCCTCTCACTTGAGATCCCAGTCTGAGGGCTGGCACAGACCACACATCACTCTGCCGTCTCTGAAATCCTTGAATAGACAGTCAGGTTAGAATTAGTAAGAAGCGGTCCCACTGTCTTGAAGTTTTGCATTTGCACCTCCATGGAAACCTTTCTTCTTAAGCTGTGGGAGCTCCCCTAACGGACCCAGCTGAGCCAGCAGAGGGGCCACAACATCCTGAGGAACCCTCAGGTGCTCACAGCAAGAGCACCCTGGGAAAAAGGGAGGGCACCCAGCTGCCCAGCCTCAGCCCCTCAGACCTAGGGCTCAGCGGGGTGGCCGTCTCCAGAGCGGGGAAGCACAGCCTCTGGAATCTGAGCTCTGACTCCATTTTGCTCTTCAGCCTCCATCCGAATCCTGGCATTGGAGGAAGAAAACCATATCCTCCAGGGCAGAGTCCAGGAGCTCGGGGCACCTCTCTGGTCGTGCAGGAGAGCAGCGTCAAGTGCATGGAGCTGCAGGAGGAGAACTGGCAGTTCTGGAAGGAGGTAACGCTGGGTGGTGTCCCGAACACATGGGTGAACCGGGGGGCCAGGTGACCCGTGGGGTGACAGGTGTGTGGTTTGCTTTAAAGCCAAGTTCACTCTGTGACCTGACTGTGGGCTGGGTCCGTGGCTCCGCAGGCAGAAGAGTTGGGGTGCAACTCCAGAAGGAAAAGGCCAGCAGCCAGCACTTGGAGACCCTCAATGAAGAGCTGGAGGAAGACCTCGAGCAATGGTGCAACATCATACACACCCTGAGGGCGCACAGGGCTGCGCAGGAAGGCCCTCCAGAGTGCATGCCCCCCTGGCGCCCTGCCTGCCAGAGGGAGCGTCCAGGGGAGCCCTGCCTGCCAAAGGGAGCATCCGGGGCCACAGCCGTGTCCTGGTCACTGATCTGTGATTCCTGGGTGACCAGTTTCCTCGCTCAGCTGCAGCTCAGACCAGCCATTCTCAGCCAAGGTAGGGAGATGGGGCAGGTATGGTCTCCCAGGGACACTGGCTATCTTGTTGATTGACAGGACTGGGGGGAGGAGAAGAGCCAGGCGGACAGGCTGAGGTAAGTGCTGGCCACTGGTTGTATGACTGGTGGGCTCCCCAGGGCTCCTTTCCCCCCTTACCTGTGGCCCCCCGTGTTTCCCTTGGACTCTCTGCTTCACAGGGACTGGAAGGGACCCTGGAGACACATTGGGTAGAGGGAAGGTGGGTGTCTATGGCTGGGGGAGACCCTTGCCCATCCCCCCCTCCCTCAACTCTGCAGAGAGAAGCCATTCACAGAGGCTGTGCAGGCTCCTGTGACTCTGTGCCCTAGTGGGTGGGTTTCCCTCTTCAGGCAGCAGGACCAGCTCCAACAGGAGGCGGCGCTGTAGAAGCTGAGGAGGCTCCTGACCATCAATGCCGAGCCACACATGCTGGGAGCAGAGCAAGGTCAGTGGTCAGGGGCCCAGCGGTTTGGGAGCCATCACTGTTCACGGGCTGCTCACTTCATGGTGACTCACAGAAAAGCCCTTGGATTAGGTGGGGCCTCATCAGCTTCACGGCCGAAGGAGCCTGAGCAGCTGCCCCAATCCAGCAGAATCATTTTCAAGCAAGAAAACCAGGGTCGGACCTGTCAAGGCCCAGGCATTTCTGAGCCGAGGTTCAGATGGTTCAAGGTTTGCTCTCCTGAGATGATGTACAGCCTCACCTTCGATGCTTCAGCAGAATTTGACGACTTTCAGGGTTCCCAGACCCACATCACGTGCTTCCATCTCCATATTCCCAACTCTGTGATCATGACGGTCATGAGGACCGTGATGTCTGAGTCCCAGAAAAATGCCGGCCTTTCTCCGCCAGGTCGCAGCCTGGGCTAGAGAGTCATTTTACGTGTTTTATTTTAAAAACAAGACTTTTTTCTTTCGCCTGATTATAGCGACAAGTCCAATGCCTTACCTACAATAAAGGAAGAAGAGAACACAATTACGGATCCAAAGAAGTCCCAGGATCTTGTTCCCAAGAATTGAGTTGATTCAAGCAGCAGTAACTTAAACACAGAGCAGGAAGCTTGCATCTTCACGAGTGGGGAAAGCTGTAGCATCTAGAGCAGTGAGCAGTTTGTTGGGCCTGCATCTTCTACACGATGGCAGGTCCCTCCCAGCACTGAGCCAATTCAGAGTTTCTTTCTGTCCTGCCCTCAGGGTTCTCCTGTGAGGGATGGTGAATGCCAGCTGGCCATGAGCCTGTTTAAGGGGACAGAGAGTCTGTGGTTTAGAGCCACTAAAGCAGGAGTATCAGGTTTTGTCTCAAGTTTTCAGGACCTAGAAAACCATGTGTGTGTTTGGGAAGGAAGCTTGAGCCAGACACTGGGAAGAGCACGCATGGTCTTCAGTCACAGGAACCTTGGTCTTCCTGAAATTCTTCTGGAGTCTCTGGACCCCACGGTGGTTCACAAACACATTCCCTTCTCCAGAGATCAGCAGCCCCAGTGGTGGGTCGTCTGGGACCCCGACTTCCGGTCTCTGTCTTGCCGGACTTCCCTTAGGCTGGGGACTGAGCCCCCGGTGCTGGGCCTTCACATTGTCCTGTCCCAGCCCAGCCCTGAGGTCAAATCACCATGAGTCCTGCAAGGCCTCTCTGCTGAAATCACAGAAGAACAGAATTTCCGCTCTCCCACCTGATCCTTCTGTTGACAGGGTCATTGAGGCATCAATGAGGAAATGAAGTAAGTTGAGTAAGCACAGTGCTGCTCCCCAGCAGAGCCAGGATTAGAACCCGGATGCGGTCCTTCTTGTGACATTGGAAAGCCTCCATTTCCGGTTAGCTGCAATTTATTACTCTTTACATTCACTGTTTTCATTTACTTATTTTTACTTTCTTTAAAGTTCACACGAGATTATTTTTTGTGATATATAGAATTCTCCTCACGTGCTAAGTAAAGCAATGGCACCAGGTGCCACTACATTCATTAACTGGAGTCAGAGCGTAAATGGCTCACTGAGTCCTGATTCTGGTTTTGCCGAGCGCAATGTTTCCATCACTCCTGAGCTGGAGAGGATTCGCATTTTCCAAGTACGTTTAGGAACTGTGGTTTCATTTGTTGTGTGGGTTTTTTCCCTTCCTTTCTTGGGTTATCCGGGAATAACAATTTAGCAATTGGGTTCAAAGAGAGTCACTTTTGGAGAAGGAAGAGCAAGAACAAGTCTCCTGTAGGCTGTAGAGCTCTGTCTAAACGTCTAAGATTCTGTTCTTCTGCTGACATGCC
The DNA here is from genome assembly GCF_000327345.1 of Myotis davidii. Lineage (NCBI taxonomy): Eukaryota > Metazoa > Chordata > Mammalia > Chiroptera > Vespertilionidae > Myotis > Myotis davidii. Next base: position 4,238 of record NW_006291979.1, read on the forward strand.
ACCCTCTCCTAACTAGCCTCTCAGTTTTTTCGACCCTACGGATTTCCAAACCTTTCCAATTATATTAACTTCACTGTATACCCTCCTTCATTTCTGAAATTAAAAAAAAAAGCAAGCACACAAAAAAAACAGTACGTTAGAAACCCCACAAATAACAAAATACTCCCATATCTAAAGGCCAGATGACACAGAGTGGATGCCTCCTGCTGACTCCAAGATGAAGTAGCCAATGTGGGTTCTTATTTTAGAAGAGATGAATGGTCACAGCCTTTGGGGCGTACTCCAGCACAGCGCAGTTTTACAGGAGCCTCGGGACACACACACAGGTCCTTGGGCCAAAATGTCCGTGCTCAGCAAGTCCCCTGGCTGACTGCATCCCCCTCTCGAGAACCTGCAGCGTGGAGGTCGTGCCCGTGTGCAGTGCAGAGCTCATCAGCGGTCACTGTGCTTTATCACATTTGCGACCTCCATGGGAAGATTTTTTCTTAAGAGCTATTTTTGAGCAGCTAAATCACAAACTGCTGCCCTTTATTCCAAGTTCATTGTCAGAGCAGGAAATCGTTGGCTTTTACAGGTAAGTCCCCTTTCAGATATGCTTTATGTTTTGAAGTATTTATTGCTCCACCCAAGCATTTTGAACAACTGGATCGAGGTTGCCGAGCCAGGATTCATCCCAGAGTGACAGTAGGGCTGTGCTAAGGGTGTGCGACATCTTGGATGCTGCAGTGAGAGCAGCAGTGGACAGACAGAACATCAGTTCACAGTCACTGTCAGAGCTGGGAGCGCTGGTCCAGAGTCCTGGAGCTACTGCCTTGTTTTGTCTCCAGTCATCCTTGTACCATCTCTCTGACGTGGCCCTGCTTATATCACCTCTGTGATTACTTACATCTTTCCCCTCAAATCGACTCACCATTTCCACTTGCCTTTATTTTAAAAGGAAAGGTTATAATCGGTCCTGTCACTGGCAAAGCGGTGTCAGAATATAAAAAGGTCCCCATAAAAGTAAATGCGTGACCATCACACTGTCCCATTCGGTGGATGCGGCACTGACTCGATCTCATGCACCTGCTCTGATTCCTGAGCTGCCAAGTGCTGGGCTGCCCTTCACCTTCTCCCGAGTGAGCTGCTGGGAACTCGAGTTCTCTCTGCCTTTGCTGCTGTCTGCACATCTCCTCCTCTCTGCTCCACATGCTGACTTCATACAGTGGATGCTTGTCTGGTCCATTGCACGACTTAAAGCCAAATTTCCCCTTCATTTCAAGTGGTAATAGGTGGGTGCTTCAAACTTCACGGTGAGTGCAGACACTGAATGGCTGGGGGGCAAGGGGGCAGGTCCTAGGAGAGTGTGCAAGGGGCAGGAATCCCAACAGTGGGCGTGGCTCTGGGCACAGAGTCCTCAAGCGGCCTGGAGCCAGACTCTGGTCAAAACAGACTTGTCCTAATGCTCCTAGAACTACAACCGCATGTACATTTCACGTGTATTTGCGGAGCCCATCCCCTGACTTACTATGAGTGAGTTGAAGGTCTTTTAGGGGTTCTTCACTAATTCTTTTTTCTTCAATTACCTTTGACAAGAGTATATGTTCATGGTAGAAAATTCAGAGATTGCTGAAAAGCACAAAATGCAAGGTAAAACTGATTTTGCGGTCAAAATCACCATGCAGAGATGAGGATTTTCTCCCCGCTGCTCAGGGCTCACTCTTTGAGCCATGGTTAGAGCAAGAGCTGGCCTCCCAGGGCCTCAGCTCAGGTCTGCAGCCAGGGGCTCCCATTCAGACCACAGCCCATGAGGAATGCGGCCCCACTTTTGACCCCAGGGCTCTGTGTTCCCTGCTGCGTCTGCTTCTAGGCCTTGTTGGGATCACGCCACCTTGGCATGGGATGTTGCAGCCCCATTTGTCACTGTCCTTCTAGGTCCTAGGCCCTGGGGACCTAATACCAAAGAGAGGGGCCCCCCACAGTGGCAGCCTTGACTGCACAGGTGCCTCCACTGAACCAGCCACCAAGCCCCAGCCATCCTGACCAAGGGTGCTGTTTGTTGGGCTAGGCTGTGAACAGGCTAAGCAGGAGTGGAAATTTTGGTCCTGGCATCGTGGCC
>NW_006291979.1:6532-7335 GCF_000327345.1 Myotis davidii
CTCCTGCACTACGCCTGCCTTTCAGTTCTTCCTCTCCTCTGTAGGACACTCCCCCAGTTGCCGGGATGACGTTCTAAGTGACCTCTTCGGAAAGACCACCATCTCCCGATAATCAGAGGCCAGCCAGGCCAACCTGCCAGGAGAGAAGGGGCAGAATGCCCGCCAGCTTGGTGCCCCCTCAGGATGACTGTCCATACCTCTGAGGGGAAGCTGTCTGTAAAACTCATGACTCCAGACACTTTCTGCACTTTGTGAAACAATGGGTGTTAGGGATGCTCTGGGAGTTCATTGCTCAGGACTCTCCACACAGCTCAGCACGGAGAGCCACAGCACAGCGGACAAGAAAGGGGGGGAATCAGCAGAGTCCATGGACTGGCTGTGGGAGAGAGAAAGTTACACTGGAGAATATAGGAAGTGAGGACATCACTTTAGGACATTAAACCAGATGTGAAAGCCTTACCTACAGATGCTACAAGTTCAAACACTTCTAGGATCACATCACAGAAGACTCTGAGCCTCATCAAGGAGCCCCCTCCTGATAGAAGGCAATCATCACGTCCTCAAAGTTCATACCCTGTCATAACGGGGACACTTCAGTTCTTGATCAGCTTGTCTCCTAAAATTTTATTTGTGTCATACTCCCCCCCCTCCACATCCAGTGGCTCCCTCTACTCCCCACATCAGAAAAGACACAAGGATTTGGTCTCATCAAAGTCACTTTCTTCTTTCATTTCACCCTTTTGCCCCACCCCAGAGTGCAGAGGACACCACTTTCATGTACCTGCTCCACAGAATTCTTTGAA
>NW_006291979.1:7468-8597 GCF_000327345.1 Myotis davidii
GCAGAAAGGCAGCTCTGGGCCAGAATGACAGCAGAAAGGCAGCTCTGGGCTGGAGTGAAAGCTGTGCTGGCAGCCAGGGGAAGGAAGGCTCATTCTTGCACTAATCTTCATGCATCGGGCCTCCAGTATTCTTATAAAACATGTCTATGAAGAGTGTGTTTGATGAAATCTATGTAGTTGGTAAAAACTACAACAACAATGAGATGCCATTTCATACCTGTCAGAATGGCTATCATCAACAAATCAACAAAAAACAAGTGCTGGCGAGAATGTGGAGAAAAAGGAACCATCATGCATTGCTGGTGGGAATCCAGACTTGCACAGCCACGCGGGGAAAACAGTATGGAGTTTCCTCAAAGAATTTAAAATGGAAATTGCATTAAACCCAGTAATACCACTTCTAGGAATATATTCCAAAAAATCAGAAACATCAATGAGAAAAAATACAGTAGGTCACTGGGTTACGTCTAAGATCTGTTCCTATGGTGTGATGTAATGAGACTTTCGCCATAAGTTAAAACCCACCTACATAAGCACCTACGTCACTCACATGCAGCTCATACACAGCAGTAATGAAGTGAAACAGTAAAAAAAAAAAAAATTAAAAGAAAGATAATTCCTGCCCTTTACTTGTGGTAAATAAATAATAAAAAACATAAAGCACATATGTACATATGTCGAAATCACGGAAATTTTTGTTTTATAAATAAATGGGAGATGGTGACGTAACCATGAAATGACCTATGTCAGACTCGACGTAACCTGAGGACTGTCTGTATATGCACACTATGTTCACAGCAGCAGAATGTACAATAGCTAAGATTTGGAAACGGCCTAAGTGCCCATCAGCAGATGAGTGGATTAAAAAACTGTGGTACATCTACACAATGGAACACTACGCTGCTATAAAAAAGAACTCTTACCATTTACCACAAAACGGATGGACCTAAACTAAATAAGCCAATCAGAGAGAAATAAATATCACATGATCTCATTCATTGGTAGAACATAAGGAACAACATAAACAGACGTAACAAAAATAAATCCAGAGACATGGAAGCATTGAACAGACAACCTCAGACGTAAGACAAGGGAGAGGAGGAGGGGTAGGTAAGATGTCAACCAAAGG
>NW_006291979.1:8913-10067 GCF_000327345.1 Myotis davidii
TGTGTAGTGTTTGGAGAATATGTACCAACCCTCATCTCCTCCTGTTGGAATTACTTGTCAGCCTCCAATTCATCTCACGTCCACTCATCTTTAAAGGCCTTGGCCACTGAGAAACCATTCTCTCCGCAACACTCTACATGACCACACTGTCCCTATGCTGTGCTGTGACACCCACCTCCCACAAACAGTGGCCCTGGCAGGAAAGCCAGTCCTTAGACCCACACTGTCCCATCTGAGCAACAATTTACCATTATCATCCTGAGCATGATTCCCTATATATTGTAGTTTTTTTGTATTCAGAGAGGAAGAGACAGGGAGAGAGACACATAGAATCATCAATGATGACAGAGAAACAGTCATTGGCTGCCTCATGCACAGCCCCTACAGGGGATCGATTCCACAACCTGGGCATGTGCCCTTAACTTGATTGAATCAAACCTCGGATCTTTCAGTCCACAGGCCTAGCTCTATCCACTGAGCAAAACCAGCTAGGGACGCCTAACCAGTTTGTTTCAGTGGATAGAGCGTCGGACTGCGGACTGAGGGGTCCCAGGTTCGATTCTGGCCAGGGGCATGTACCTTGGTTGCAGGCGCATCCCCGGTGGGAGGTGTGCAGGGGGCAGCTGAATTGATTTTTCACTCTCATTGATGTTATTTTGTTTGTTTTTAAAAAATATATTTTATTGATTTTTTACAGAGAGGAAGGGAGAGAGAAACATCGATGAGAGAGAACCATCGACCAACTACCTCGTGCACATCCCCCACTGGGGAATCGCCCGCAACCCAGGTATACATGCCCTTGACGGGAATAGAACCCGGGACCCTTCAGTCCCCAGGCAGACACTCTATCCACTGAGCCAAACCGGTTTCGACATCGATGTTTCTTATACTCTATCCCTCTCCCTTCCTCTCTGTAAAATATATCTAAAAATAAAACCAGCTAGGGCTCATGATTCCCTATACTGACGTCATCTACAGCCCTGGCTGATGGATCTCAGTTGCTTGAGCATCAACCCATGATGCACTGAGAGGTTGCAGGCCTTGGACCACAAGGTCAGGTCACATGCCTGCAACCGATTGATCCTCATTTCTCCCTCATGGATGTTTCTCTCTCTCTCTGTTTATAAGTAAAATCAATAAAAGAGTATATATAT
>NW_006291979.1:19040-20146 GCF_000327345.1 Myotis davidii
TTCCACACAGCAGAGAAGACAGCAGGCCTTGGTCCTATGCAAGTCGCTCTCTTCTTATATTCCTACTGGTGCTGTGTCTTCCCACAGCAATAAAAGCAGTTGAGCAGAGAGAAGATACCTGAGCTCTGGGTCTCACATGTAGGCCACACTGCCCCTTGTCAATAAAGTGGGTGTCAAGAACATAGGACAGGCAGAGATGTGAGTGATTTCATGGTGCTCTTGTCAGGCAATCTCCTTGTAGTCCCCCAGATAGTTCCTCAAAGACACCAAATACATGACATCACACTTCCCCCTTACAGCCTCATTCCAGGTTGCTGAGGCCATCAGTTCTCACTACCTCTTGCACATAGTTCTTTTTTTAAAAAAAAAATATATTTTATTGATTTTTTACAGAGAGGAAGGAAGAGAGATAGTTAGAAACATCGATGAAAGAGAAAAATCGATCAGCTGCCTCCTGCACATCTCCCACTAGGGATGTGCCCGCAACCAAGGTACATGCCCTTGACCGGAATCGAACCTGGGACCTTTCAGTCCAGAGGCCGATGCTCTATCCACTGAGCCAAACCGGTTTCGGCGCACATAGTTCTTTAAAAATACTTCTGTCACACAGCTTCCTTCCCAGGCGTACAAATTCAAAGGTAACACAGATTTGCCTTGATGAGCATGAGTGGTTTCCTAATCACCTCCATTTCCAAAATAATTCACCATCTCCAAGACCTATTTCTCTCTCCCCCTTCTGCTTTACCCATGCCAGAGAAGAGTTTCAAGCCCAGGTAACATGGCTGTATTGGTATTATTCTCATTCCTATGGATCAGTGTGTCAGCCCTCAACAACAAAAGGCAGTTGGGTAGGTAAATGTCATCTAATTTCTGAACCTGGCATGTAGCAGCAGAACACCCCTCTTTTCAGGCAATTACCCTAAAATTACCCTTATTATATCACCAAGACGCCAGCAGACATGGGTTCACCCTTCATTTATTTTTTTTTAATATATATTTTATTGATTTTTTACAGAGAGGAAGGGAGAGAGATAGAGAGTTAGAAACATCGATGAGAGAGAAACATCGATCAGCTGCCTCCTGCACATCTCCTACTGGGGATGTGC
>NW_006291979.1:21562-23261 GCF_000327345.1 Myotis davidii
AGCAAGGGAGGAGCCTGCCCCCGTGGTTTGTGCCCTTGGCTCCAATCAAACCCGGGACAGGAGACAATCAGGCTGACGCTCCAACATGTCACTGCAGCGGTTCCTAAAACCGGGGTCCACATCCTAAAGCCCTTGTCGTGGCCTTAGGATTCTGGTCCGATTGTCTCTCCAACATCCCAGGACCCCACTGTCTCAGAGGCCACCATAGTGTGAGGCCCTGACAGGTGCCCCACAGCCCCGTCCCCTCAGCGGCTCTGCCCCCGCAGGAACCTGTGGTAACTAAAATGTGGTGAGGGCCTGACATCCACCCCAGGACCCAGGGGCTCAGGCCCAGGGTCACGTGACGCGGAGATGGCCCTCCCTCAGGGCTGTTCCTCAGGGCGCTTACTGCTGGGCTGCTGTGCTCACAGCCCCTCCTCCGCCCTCACCGCTGCCCTCCCTCCTGGCGGCGGCTCCTCCTCTGGGCAGTTGTGGGGACGTTCAGACCCGCAGCTCAGGCCTCACCCTCTGCTGCTCACAACCACCCCCGGCCCCGGCGCCCTGAGCAGGAAGTGAACCTCCTCCCGGACCCGCCTCTCGTCCCTCTGTCGCCTTTAGACACAAACCAGGCCTGGAGAGTGCCCCATTGTTCAGGTGGCGCTGAGCCAAGAGAATTATTGGAGAGGGATGGGGACTTCTTTAGACAAAGAAGGATGCCATATTCTACCCATCTTGAGAATTCAGAGCACAAATAAAGAACAGGCCCCGGGCCGGAGGGTCCATTGGGGTGAGGCCGAGGGAGCTCTGTCGGGGGAGAGGAGTCGGGGAGGCTCGCAGATCCCCTTCCCGGGTGTTGGGGGTCAATCGACTTCAGAGTACCCTGTCCAGCGGGGACCCTGCCTCCAGCTCCTCCTTCTACTCGCCACCAGAGCGAGTCTGTGAACCCACGTGAGTCGTCAAAATGGCTGACGGGAGCAGGACGCAGGAAGTCCCGCCCAAACCGGATGTGCAGCACCAAAACTCTCCTAACAGCCTGAGGCATCTGTGCAATGCTTTCTGGGTAATGTAGTTTTAACAACGACCCAGAGGAAGGCTCATCCCAGCCAAGGACCTTGGTGAGTATGGGTTTGAGGCCCCACAATGGGAGCTGGAGGAGAAGATGGGACTGGAGGTAGGCTTAACTGGTGATACTGACAGATCTCTGAGGGGAGGGGAAGGGAGGCCTGGAATACATCCACCAAAGAATATACATATACAGGGGGAAATGGGAGACATCTGTAACACTGTCAACAATAAAAATACATATATTTAAAAATATTTTTAAATACTACAGCCCAACTGGTGGGGCTCAGTGTTGGAGCATCGACCTATGAACCAGAAAGTCATGCTCCTATTCCTGGTCAGGGCACAGACATGGGTTACAGGATCAATTCCCAGGGAGGGGAGGTACAGGAAGCAGCCTACCAGTGATTCTTTCTCATCATTGATGTTTCTATCTCTCTCTTTTTCTTCCTTCCTCTCTGAAATCAATTGAAAATATTTTTTGAATGTATGATTGACACAAATGGTACTTAAATCAAACTTTAAAATAGGTTTAAAATTTGAGGATCCTGCAAAAACCGGTTTGGCTCAGTGGATAGAGCGTCGGCCTGCAGACTGAAAGGTCCCAGGTTCTATTCCGGTCAAGGGCATGTACCTGGGTTGCGGGCGCATCCCCAGT
>NW_006291979.1:23468-25323 GCF_000327345.1 Myotis davidii
GTCAGTTAAAATAATAAATTTATTTATACAATTTGAAAAAGATTCTCAGCAGACATTTTAACAAATGAGATATAGACAGTGCAAATAAATGTATGAAAAAAGGTTCACCATAAACAATTCTTAGGTAGATGGAATTAAAATGAAAGCTAGTTAACATTATGTGCATTTCCATGGTTACTATTGGAAAAGGTTAACCATTGTATGTCCTTGCAGAGTAGCAGAAAAATTGGAATTTTTATATACTGTGGGTTAGGGGGAAGGCACAGGGAATGACCATATTGGCTCACAGATTCACATATCTTAAATATCAAATATTCACCTACACAACAGTTTGAAAGTAGGACATATGTCTATATAAGAACTGAATGCAAATTTTCCCAGAAGATTTATTTATAATACCCCCAAACCTGGAAATTACAAAACACATATACATATCAATAGATATAGTGATTATTCACTGAACACAGTATTACTCAGAAATAAGTAAATTATCTTTTCACATAAGCATTTGTGTTGAGAGTTACTATGTACATGGAAACAAGTATTTGTTACAGAGTACACACCAAGTAGTGCCTATAAAATTATGAACAACATGAACTATTCTATTGTAAAGAAAAGAAAATCCATGACTGCATAGAAGGCCGAGAAAGGCAGAAAGAGAGATTATAACGGGGAATTAAGAAAATATAGGATGTGGCAAAAAGTAGGTTTCGAGTTGCTGGTATGGAAAATAATACAATGATAATAATAATAATAATAATACAGGAATAAACTCTGCCCAGACCAGTGTCCACAGGGGAAACATTAATCTACACAACATTTTGATACGTAAAACATATGTCTATATAGAGAGCTGAATGCAAATATTCCCAGAATATTTATTCATAATACCACAAACCAGGAAATAACAAAACATAGGCGGATGAATAGATAAACTGATTATTTACAGAACATAGTACTATTCAGAATTAAATAAACTTTTCACATAAGCATTTGTGTTGAGAGTTACTATGTACATGGAAACAAGTATTTGTTACAGAGTACACACCAAGTAGTGCCTATAAAATTATGAACAACATGAACTATTCTATTGTAAAGAAAAGAAAATCCATGACTGCATAGAAGGCCGAGAAAGGCAGAAAGAGAGATTATAACAGGGTATTAGGAAAATATAGGGTGTGGCACAAAGTAGGTTTAGAGTTGCTGGTATGGAAAATGATACATTAATTAATATAATAATAATAATAGTAATACAGGAATAAACTCTGCCCCGACCAGTTGATTGGGTGTGACGCCATTCACTGAAATTTCTCTGGTTTGATTCCAGGTCAGTGCACATCTCCAAATGGAACCACAGTAGGGGGCATGTAGGAGGCAACAGATCTATGTTTACCTTTCCCTTCAGTCTCTTACTCTCTCTCCCCCCCAAAAAGAATAAAATTATTTTCTAAAATATTTTTTAAAAGAATAATCTCTGTGTTTTTCCAAACATACAACTATGAGCCTATTGTTGCCCCACCCTGTGTATGAGTTACAGGTGAGTTTACTTCACATGTTAGTTTCACAGCTTTATCTCTAGGTCACGGCTCACCCATTAGCACACGTGAGAAAGGCGCACTTTGTTGCATGTCAGTTCTCATTTCCTGGGAGGACGAGCCTGGCCTCAGTGGCAGCAAATGATGTCAAGTCGGGAAGACTATGGTCATTGGAATCAACAGGAAAGCTGACTGGTTACAAAAGACACACCTTGGGACTGACTACAGCATTATCCTTCCTCTAGCTGTGAGGTCTTGCCTGTTGAGCAACAACCTTGATGTGAATACCCTAGCCATCGTCGGCAAACTGTGGCTCCCGG
>NW_006291979.1:25964-31095 GCF_000327345.1 Myotis davidii
GTTAGCAGGGGCAATGCAGTTGTTGTGGCCCCACCCCATAACAAAGAAACAGAATTTCTGGAGGATGAGGCCCAGAAATCAGGATTTTTAAAAGATTCCCAGGTGATTCTAATGTGCAGCCAAGGTTGAGAACCACTGCAGGAAAGCTTTAGTGGCTTAAAGAAGGGATCTTTCTTGTTCATAGCACATAACACCCTGGTTCTCCTGGAATCAGGATAAAGGAGCAGCCCACATGTAGGTTCCTGCTGGGTGTTGTCAGAGTTGGACAGACAGGGTGGCCCCTCTCACTGGATCCAGACTCCTCTGTTAGAGGCGACAGGCTTGGCTCCCACCACATTTCATTGGTCAGAGTATATCACTGGCTGCAGCCAACATCAGTGTCAGTAGCAGAGCCTGACCTCCTTGATGGGCCCCAGTAAGGTGACCACATGCTGCTCCAGCCTCTTCTGGGGCTGCTCAGGGGCAGAGAAGAGTGGGGATTGGGAGGAAATGGAATCAGTCAGGATGGTTTGCTTTCTCCTCATCCACCTAGACGTTGTCCTCGAGCTGCCCAAAGCCCAAGATTCATACGAGTGAACTTCAGAAAAAGGAGTTTGGTCAGATGTCATTGGCAGAAAACTCAGAACCCACTTCTGAGTGTGACCCTGGGTAGATCCTTTGCCTGTGCTCCCCACTGTGGTGGGCGTGAAGACCACATGTTAAGAGAGTTGCCTGGGAAGGTTACTGGACCCCAAGCCTTCCAGCCTCCATGTTCTCTTATATTCACAGCAGTCACTACCCTGCCTCCAAGCCTCTTTGTCATTTGCATGGCCCAGGTGAGTGCTCCATCAGGTGGGGCCGATTGGAAAAACGCTGACATTAACATCCATGGTGATCCGTGGTTTCTGTTCATTCTGTGCAGGAACCTGGGCTAAATGTGGCCCCTTCGTGTTTTCCCCATCCCCACTGCAGAGAGCACTGAGCCTATTCTGCCTCCTGGCCCCAGGATTACCCGGGGACCATGCACACTCAGTAGATGACCAGAGACCAGAGGCCCGGGAGTGATGCTCTGAGCAGCAAAGGCACCTTCCTCTATTACAGGGGTTCTCAACCTTGGCTGCACATGAGAATCACCTGGGAATCTTTTTAAAATCCTGATTTCTGGGCCTCATCCTCCAGAAATTGTTTCTTTGTTACTAATGTTGTGGCCCAACTCACAGCGATGCATACAGACAACAGAAGCAGGGACATACTCAGGTAGAGAGCACTCCCAGCCTATGGTGGGTGCTCACGTACAGAGCTTATGGCCAGGCTCACAGGGACCCACACTGTAGACCCCGGGAACACCTTGATGGAAACACACACAGGAACACACAGATAAGAAAACACAGGGTCACCCAACATGTACCACAGGGCATATCCACACACAATGGACACACACACACACACCAGAGCAGACTTATACGGACACAAAAAGGACACACACACATAGATACAATTAGGAACACTCAAAGGGGAAGCAAATTCACACATACAACCAACATGCAACATGCAAAACGAACACTCCCCCAAAGGCTGAGTCATACTAACTCACTGTCTTGAAGGAATTAGTAAGAATTAAGGTGTTTCCCTGGCCATTTGGCTCAGTTGCTCAGTGTTTAATTTCATACGCAAATTCAAATCAACGTACAGGCTTGATTCCTCGTGAGGGCACTTACCTACATTGCAGATTCCATCCCTGGTCGGGTCATTTATGGGAGGCAACCGATCGATATTTCCTCTCACATGGATGGTCCTTTTCTTCTCTCTATTGCTCCTCTTCCTCTCTCTCTCTCAAATCAATACCTATCCTCTGGTGAGAATTTAAAAATGAACAAAAAGATGTAAGGTTTTGAGTTTTCAAGAACATACTGTTCACTCTAGACTAGAGCCATCGCTCTAGAACAGTTACCAGAATACTCTGAACTCAGAAGTCTGTCTTTTTTCTCATAAGAGACTAAGAGAATCAAGAGCACGGATCTGAGAAAACACCCACTATTAGTGTCATCATCATGGTCTCCACATTGCATTTAAGCACTAAAATTCGATGATTTTGAATAAAGTCATCGGTTTCCTTTTTGAACGTAGGTTAGTCTTTGAGTGATGAACACAGCTTTCCCATGGGAGCAGCTGCTTCTGAGGGATCCATCATAGTTTGGGACACTGGAATGGGCACAGCTCATGGGGAACTAGGAGCTGTGCTTTCCCAGGAGAAACCACATTTCTAATGTCTAAGAACACAGCCAGGGAAGCGGGAAGCACGCACAAGCCACCTTGCTGGCAGTCCTTCCTGAAGCAGAGCCTCCCTTCGAGCCCACGTGGAGACTGAGTTAGAATTTGTAAGGATGGTTTTTGGAGACAGATGTATTACAAACATCTAAGGCTCCTCATTATCTCAAATATTTCATCTATTGAATATTCTGTCCCATTATTGTCACCTTGGCAAGATTTTTAAAAAATATATTTTTGATTTCAGACAGGAAGGGAGAGGGAGAGATAAAACGATCAATGATGAGAGAGAATCATTGACTGGTTGCCTCCTACATGCCCCCAAGTGGGGATTGAGCCACAGCCCAGGCATGTGCCCTTGACTGGAATCAAACCCAGAACCCTTCAGTCTGCAGGCTGACCTGTATCCACTGAGCCTAACCAGTGCTGGCAAGATTTTTGAAGTTCTGTGGAAGTTTACCATCATTACTGTGTCCTTGTAAATCTCTGTATTTGTCATTTTCCTTGTGGTGAGTATACTAAAGTACCTTACAGGTACACTTTTAATCATAAGTAAGCAAAAATACTGAAACCACTGGGCTTTTTATGTGCACTGAGTACTGTCAGTTTCCCTCTGGGCAATGATTTTGCTGAAGGTTCCCCACATCAGATCTTGCAAAGGCAGCCTGGAGCTCAAGGCAAACTGTGAGGCCTCCTGAGGGGAAGATCAAATCCTTTCACAGAGCCCACCGCCCAGCCATGACCCACTTTCTGATCCCGGTTGTCCAAACCAGCCAAGGTGACCTCCCAAATGCTCAGGGCAGGCTCCCCACAGGCTGCCACATCGAGCCTGTCACCCTTTCCCACACTTCCTCAGGGAGACCCCACTGACCACCCCTGACCTCACTTTCCCCCTGAGCTCCTCTCACAGCTACCTGCCCCCTTGGTTGTGGGGTTTCCTTCACTACAACACCAGTTCCTAAAGGCGGGGCTCTGTACCTCCAGATTCTGGAACAGTCGAGGGTGAACAGTGTCCATACCCTTGGTCCTTACAGGTCTGAGATGTGCCTGCCCTTGGCTGTGGCCCCTCCATCCAGCCTGATTCAAGCTCTCATCACTAGCGCCTCCCCTCAGCCCTCCCACTCAGACTTGCCCCATGTGCTGACAGATAACACCCCCACCAACCCTGTCCAAGGCCCCAACCTCTCTGCTCCATCAGGAACACACCCCAGCAGCCCACTGTCCCTCATCTCACTACAGGGAAGGGGTCTGCTCTGCACAGGCGAGAATTAGCGAGGTGGGCACACCAACCAGAATGCGCACACACCCCCCCACCCACCCACCCAGTGTGGTATCATGTTGAGACCAACCCTCTCTTGCTGGGAACGCTTGCATTGCAGAATGTTCTCAGCATTGAAAATACACAGAACCAATTCCTGGAAAACCCAGGCGACCTCCAGGACTGCAGGTAAGTGGGGGAGGATAGTGTGTGCTTTATTTTTAATAAAATCAAAGTAGAAAATTACCCCAAAAATGCAGAATTAGATTCAAAGAACACCAGTGGGACTCATGGGAGTATGTGAGCTTGCCAGAGGCAGACTTTTCCTAAGGGGAATTGATTTGGGGACCAAAAGCATGAGGAGGTTTCTCCCAGATAAAGTAGATTCAGTTGCAGGCCTGGGGATGGGGAGACAAGGCTGGAGAGACTCTGGATGGAGAGAGCAGAGCCCTGGAAGCTCCTCTCAGGCGGACACAGAACCCCAATCCCTCTTAGGGGCCTGTCTTGGGCTCCTCTCTGCCAGCTCCTAGGCAGGACACAGTATGCCCAGCTGCAGCGGGACATTGGGGCAAAGGCAGGAAACAAGAAGGGAAGGTGGGCTGTGCAGGCAGAGGTCCATGCTCAGCAAAGAAGAGTGAACTGTCTTTTTTTATTATTTTTTTGAGAGAGTGGAATGGGGATGAGAGAGAGAGAGAAACACAATTTCTCCACATCATGCTGTATCATGGGGAACTAGGAACTACGCTTCCCGCACCAGCTGAAACCTGCAAAATACAACCACAAAGTCATACAGTCTTTATTTCAAGGCCTTGGGCAGTAATGCAAAGAATATTGGACAGAGAAGGTTTTTCGGCCATCAAGCTATCCTTTCTGAAGCACAGAATGTTTGAGATCCCCACAATGTTAACTCTACATGCTGACAGATCGCAATTGTGCTTTAAAATCAACCCAGTTACTAGAATCAACAGAATTAAAGGTATAAAAGTAAATTTACAATCACAGAAACACCATATACCAGAGCAGCGTACACCAACCAGTTTGCAGCAATTCCTCACAGCAGAAGATAAGAGCCACAACATCCCTGAAAGAAGTAGCACTTATTAGCTAAGGATGGGGCCTCTGGACAAACCCTGGGTCAGGTGCACTTCCTAGTCAGAGAGGCTGCCAAGAGCTCAGAGTGTTCATAATTCACTTAAGCACAAGGGAGAACACAGAATTCCTTTTCCCTGAGCACCAGGGGTGGTGACGGGTACACACTGTTTAGGTGAGCCAGGTGGTAGAGGAGGTCTTTTCAGCCACAAATACTCACAGTGACATCAATCAGGTAGGAGTCCTCGGCAAGTTAGCAAGTGCAATGCAGCTCGTTCAGGTCTCACTTGTACCTCAAACTTATGAGGAATTTCCCAGTGTATGCTCAGATAATGCTGGGTCCAACCCCAGCAGGTCCAGGGGTCCCCAAAGGTGTGGACGGAGTCGGCGAAGAAGGAATGACATGGAGACAGCATTCAGATGATCATCATAGCGAGATTCTCTAGCCAGGTTCTATGTCTAGGTTCTTCAGTCAGGTTCTGCGGGTTCTTCAGCCAAGTTCTGTAGCCAGGTTCTGTCTCTAGGTTTCTCAGAGAA
>NW_006291979.1:32313-33448 GCF_000327345.1 Myotis davidii
TCTCTTGTGGTTAAAAAGCATATTATTCCTCCTAAAAGATTTCCCACAATCATTACATTGATAGAGCTTTCCTTGAGTGTGAATTTTTCCATGTTGAATGAGGTTAAAGATTCGTCTAAAAACTTTCCCACAGTTGTCACACTCATATTTCACTTCTCCAGAGCAGGCACCCTGATGCTGAACACCTTTCTGGTTTTGGCTGCCAAATTTCTCAAAGTTGCAAGTCTGAGGAAGACTTTTCCCACCAACATAATCCTGTGAAATCTCACTGCCACTGTGTGGCTCCTCAGTGTTGAGAGGGGACTGGTGCTGCAAAAGCTCTGAGATGTCTGGGAAGACTTTCCCAACATTTCTACTGGTTGAAGGCAGCCAAGATGAGAAGCTGCCCCTGGTCACAAACGAGGCGCTGTCCACAGCTTCTTTCCAGGGCTTCTCTCCAGGGCCATCCCTCTGTTGCAGGTGTGGGTTTGCACTGAAACAGAAGTCTCTCACACATGCATCACTGAAGAAGGCTTTCTGCTCAAAGTCTGCTGCTTGTGACTCAGTCAGGTGCAGAATATCTTTGAACACTGAGAAACACTGCTTACACAGATGAGTCCTCTGGGTTGCTGGCTCTGTCTCAGAAGCCCTGACCTGTGACTCTCCTTGTACACATTCACTCTGCTCAGAACAGACCTCCTCATCATCCATTTTATGCCAGCAACCTGAAAAGAGAGAAATGAGCAGAAACTGAATGTTGACTGTGGTGACAGGGGAAGTTCCATTGCTAAAGTGATTTGCACATAATACATGGGTTTTATGCAATTTTCTGAAAGTAAGAGATGTGCAGGAAGCATATAAGAAGCTGCTGTGAAGGTCTGGGCCTCTGAAGGTCACAAAACAGGGAAGACCTCACCAGAACCTGACACACACATGGCAAGGACGAGGTGGAAGAGAAGATGCATCTGCAGCTGATTCCTCTGCTAACAGTACTGAGCAGGTTTGGTCTGCTGATGAGAGGGGAAAGCTGTGCAGAAGGATGGTTATGTCTTCTTCCAAGTAAAATTCAATAAGTAGCAGGGGTTCAAGTACTACTTAAGCATGTGCACCTCATAACACATGTGCAGGTCCATGTAGGAGAATACTGCACAATGAG
>NW_006291979.1:34859-36154 GCF_000327345.1 Myotis davidii
CTAACTCGCCGCTCTATAAAGTATTTCTCTGCTACCCTTCTCCCTTCCCAAGTCAGTAGAGATTTTCAAGCCCAGGTGACACTGATGTCTGCTATCCCATTCCTATTGATCACTGTATCCGCCCAACAACAACAGGCAGGTGTGCACCTATATGACACCTAAATTCTCGACCTGGAATACAGCATCACGACACCTGTCTTTTCAGGAATTACCCTAAAATTCCCCATGTTGTGTCATACAGTTATCACCAGAAATGGACTCAACCTTTATTCCCTCTATTGTTAATATCAGGGATCTGTGGCCATGTCTCCAGGGGCCCATCACTCCTTCTCCCACACCTCTCTCACACCTGCACTCCCGTAGCCCCAGCTCCCATAGACATCTCCTTGATCTTAGTCATTACTCAGCATGTGTGTTCCAGAGACTGCATGGTAAATTCAAACAGTATCAATTACTAACCTGACCCTCATTGCCCCCACCCAAGGCATAGCCTTCACTTAAGCCACGAAGACTTCCCTCCCAAGTTCTTTTCTTCAACCTCGCCTATTGAGAACCACATCAGATCTCACTTATTCAGAGCCCACCTCTACTGCTGCAGCACTTGATGTCCCTGCTACACTCACAGCCTGCAGTACTCAAGTCCCACTGCCTGTGGTCCTCTACCCCATAATAAAGTGAGTCTCACAGATGCCCACTCATGCCCATAAGCAAATCAACCAAACTGGATGCAACAAACCAGGCCACACATCGGGTCACAAGAAATCCTGGTGAGTGTTTTTGTTTTTTAAAAATATATATTCATTTCAGAGAGAAAAGAGAGGGAGAGACAGAAACATCAGTGATGAGAGAGAATCACTGATTGGCTGCCTCGTGAACATACCTTCCTGGGGATCTAGCTGCAACCCAGGCATGTGCCCTTGACGGGAATTGACCTGTGAGCCTTCAGTCCGCAGGCGGATGCTCTAGCCCAGTGGTTCTCAACCTTGGCTGCACATTAGAATCACCTGGGAATCTTTTTAAAATCCTGATTTCTGGGCCTCATTCCGGTGCCCAGAAATCAGGATTTTAAAAAGATTCCCAGCCCTAGCCGGTTTGGCTCAGTGGATAGAGCATCGGCCTGCAGACTCAAGGGTCCCAGGTTCAATTCCAGTCAAGGGCATGTACCTTGCTTGCAGGCACATCCCCAGTGGGGAGTGTGCAGGAGACAGCTGATCGATGTTTCTCTCTCATCAGTGTTTCTAACTCTCTAACCCTCTCTCTTCCTCTCTGTAAAAAATCAATAAAATATATATATT
>NW_006291979.1:36186-37768 GCF_000327345.1 Myotis davidii
ACACCGGTTTCGGCCACATTCTCACTTTTAAATTACTCTTCTACCCCCAATTAATAAAAAAAAAGATGATGTACAACCCTTCCCTGCTCCATAGTCTTTACTATTTTTTTTAAGAAGTCTTCATCTTGAGCTACTCCTCAGAGTTCCAGATGGTTATGAACTGGTCTCTGAAATATCTCATACCCTAATAGGAAAAAATAAAAGGTTTTATATTCCTCATGGACATTACTTTTCCCACGATGAATTTCTCCATCGCAGTTGATGGTGCTTTTTTACCATCAGGTGCTAAATCCAAACCTTTAAATTATCTCTGATTTTTTTTTATAATATATTTTATTGATTTTTTTTACAGAGAGGAAGGGAGAGGGACAGAGAGTTAGAAACATCAATGAGAGAGAAACATTGACCAGCTGCCTCCTGCACACTCTCCACTGGGGATTTGTCTGCAGCCAAGGTACAAGTCCTTGACCAGAATCAAACCCGGGACCCGTCAGTCTGCAGGCTGATGCTCTATCCACTGAGCCACACCGGTAAGGGCAGGGCCATCTCTGATTCTTACCTCTCTCTCCAATCCTCAAAATTAGGAAATCCATGTGGCCACACCTATAACCCTGATTCATAATGCAACTGCTTCTTCCACACCCACAACTACCACGGTGCTCCAGGTACCATCACACTCACCAGTACTATCACAGCAGCCTCCGTCCTGGGCTTCCTACCTCCATCCTCACACCCATACTTTGCATCAGGCTGCAGCCACAGGGAGTCTAATGAGACCTGGGACAGGTCACCTGCTCTACTGCTCCCGTGACCCCAATGACCCCATCACCAGCAGAACAGAAACCCAAGTGGTCACAAAGCTCCTCTGCACTTGGTTCCTGTCCCACTGTATCCAGTTCCTATTTTCACAAAATGGACCCCTGCTCGTCCCTGAATCAGCTGAGTCTTCACTCCAAGCCCTTGCACATTCTGGAGCCCATGCACGGAAGGACCTGTCACTCAGAATTCACTGGCTGCCAAGATCAGCTGCCACTCATCTGACCCCTGACCTGGACTTAGGATTCTGGGCTTGGTGTCTCTTCAAGGTCCCCAGGTCCAAGGTCCCCCGAGAACAGTGGCTGGACAGTCCCAGGACCCCAGGACCTCAGAGGCCACGACAGTGTGAGGCCCTGACAAAAGCCCAACACACCAATTCTCCTAAGTGGATCCGTATCTGCAGCAATCTGTGGAAGCCAAAGGTGTGTTGAGGGCCTGCTGTTGTAGTAAAGTATATCAATATTTAAAAATGCGAAAAGAATGCCTGAAAACATTAGGAAGGTTTTAAAATGTTTGAGTTTGCTTTCCTTGAAACATAAAGTGTGATATTAAGGACACTTTCCCCACTGCCCTGAAGCTTGTGTACCCCAGAGATAAGGGTTTGAACTTCAATTACTGACTCATAGAGTGACTTGCACTCGCACTCTCCCTAGATAACCACATGTAGCCCCTCACCCTGTTTGAGATAAACATGTGTGCATTGACGTAATTCACTGATAGCCACCTAGACTACTGCAAATGGGGTGCAAGCTTTAAAAGTGGGGCT
>NW_006291979.1:38950-39985 GCF_000327345.1 Myotis davidii
CCCAGAGAAAATGATTTGAACTTCAATTACTGACTCATAGAGTGACTTGCACTCGCACTCTCCCTAGATAACCACATGTAGCCCCTCACCCTGCTGGAGATGAACATGTGTGCATTGACGTAATTCATCCGTAGCCACCTGAACCGAGGCAGGTACCGTACAGGCTTTCAAAATAAATCCCAGCCAGCTAAAGGTGCTCGCCCGTCCAGGCAGCCACAAAGGCACGCCATTGTGTCAGTCCGGCAAGCAATGCCGTTCCAAATTCCTCTCCCTGCCAGATGGCAGAAGGCCTAGTAACTCCAGATCGAGATGCAACCAAGCTCTCCTCTGAGGAAAGCTGGCCCCCTGCATCCGGACCGGACCAGACCAGCTGCCGGACACCAGAGGACAGCACCACCGGCATCCCCATTAAGTCTGTACCTGCAGCATCAGGAACTCGTGTGACGAATCAAGTGCTTCGTGATTTGCAACTTCCTATGTTTCAACTGGTGTCATTCCTTCGGTAGTTAATTGAAATTATTTTGCGTAAGTTTAAATTTAAAGTAAGGCTTCTGGTCTTTTTGGTCCCAAGCCGGCCCCTTGGTCCTGCTGCTGTCGAGTAGCCTCTTCGCTGGCAACGACTTGAATGTCGCAACTCATAAGCCGTTAAACTTCATCAAAAGGGACTCCTTCGATAAAGGTCCCAGATCCTTTCCCGGGATCTACTTGGGACGCAAGGCACCCACCCCAGGACCCAGGGGCTCTGCCCGAGGTCACGTGACGCGGCGATGCCCCTCCCTCAGGGCTGGTCCTTAGGGCGCCCCCTGCTGTGCTCACAGCCCCTCCTCCGCCCTCACCGCTGCGCTCCCTCCTGGAGGCGGCTCCTCCTCTGGGCGGTTGTGGGGACGTTCAGACCCGCAGCTCAGGCCTCACCCTCTGCTGCTCACAACCACCCCCGGCCCCGGCGCCCTGAGCAGGAAGTGAACCTCCTCCCGGACCCGCCTCTCGTCCCTCTGTCGCCTTTAGACACAAACCAGGCCTGGGTGCCCCCCCTCC
>NW_006291979.1:40004-41929 GCF_000327345.1 Myotis davidii
GACTCTGTGGGCGGAGAGGCGTCGGGGAGCCTCGGGGACCCCAAATCCCGAGTGTTGGGGGTCAACCTGCCTCAGACACACCCTGCCCAGCGGGGACGCTGCCTCCAGCTCCTCCTCCTAGGCGCCACCAGAGCGGGAGAGCTTGTGACTGTTAATCCACGTGAGTCGTCAAAATGGCTGACGGGAGGAGGACGCAGGAAGTCCCGCCCTAACCGGATGTGCTGGTACCAAACCGCTCTGGTCTGAGGCACGCGCGCAGTACTTTCTGGGTAATGTAGTTTTAGCAACGACCCAGAGGAGGGTCATCCGAGCCAATGACCTTGGTGAGTATAGGTGTTGAGGCCCCACAATGGGAGCTGGAGGACATGATGGGACTGGAGGTCCGCTTAGGTGGTCCAAACTGACAGATCTCTGAGGGGAGGCGGGAGGGGAGGCCTGGAATAGATTCACCAAACATTATATACATATACAGAGGGAAATGGGAGACAGCTATAATACTATCAACAATAAAAAATACACATATTTTTAAAAATTTTTAAATACTATAGCCCAGCAGGTGGGGCTCAGTGGTGGAGCATCGACCTATGAACCGAAAAGGTCATGGTTTTATTTATGGTCAGGGTTGCAGGCTCAATATCTAGGGAGGGGGAGGTACAGGAAGCAGCCTATCAGTGATGCTCTCTCATCATTGATGTTCCTATCTCTTTTTTCCTCGCTCTCTGAAATCAATATATTTTTAAATGTATGTTTTAAATCAATTATAAATAAAGTTTTAAATAATGTTTAAAATTTGCCATTTCCCAATTGTTTTTACTATTTTATAATGAATGTTCTTTTTTCTTTTTTTTTTAAATATATTTTATTGATTTTTTACAGAGAAGAAGGGAGAGGGACAGAGAGTCAGAAACATCGATGAGAGAGAAACATCGATCGGCTGCCTTCTGCACGCCCCACAGTGGGGATGTGCCCGCAACCAAGGTACATGCTCTTGACCGGAATCGAACCTGGGACCCTTGAGTTCGCAGGCCGACGGTCTATCCACTGAGCCAAACCAGTTCGGCTATAATGAATGTTCTTGAGTATATTTGTTCCTACTCTATCAGTATGCTGCAAATAAAACATCAGGATGTGCTACTGAATTAACTTATGCCCACGTTCATTGCCATTAAGTTGGCACTTTGAAGCTGACAATGATGACAGTATTTACATCAGGGAAATTGACAAACACCTTGACTTCACTTACTGTACTATTGAATGTTTAAACTGAGAAAAGAATGGAGAAGAATGTTAGCAATGCAGATTAACTTAAATGTGTGTCTTACAAGTGGGATTTAATTGCCTTTAGGATTAAATATGTGAAAAACATGCGCAGCCAGTGTGGCTCAGCTGTTGAGCATCAAACCAGGAACCAAGAGGTGGTTGGTTTGAATCTCAGTCAGAACACATGCTCCTGTGGGCCCCTGCCCAGGGCCGGGCCCCTGCCGCTCCTGCTGTGCCCCTCCTCCTTTTGCTCTTTGATGTTTCTATCTCTCTATCAATCTTCTTTCCTGTCTCCAAAAGCAATAAAAACAGATTTTAAAATAAACAAACACGGAGCCGCTGTGAAAGATTGCAGCTCTGTGGTGCGGGCAGGGCACAGCGATGGCCCTGCGGGCAGGGGGCACTCAATGGCTTGTCTATGTCCTGCTCTTCCCTCTCCTCACTGACAGCGCAGCCTCAGTCATCTGGGAACTCAGGGAGCCCCGCAGCCGGGCTGGCAAAATCCGCATGTACCCGTGGAGCAACCTCTGAGCCATGGGTCACTTCATGGGCAAGAAGAGTCTAGAGCCCCTGGCTCATCCCTACTAGAGACAGCTCCCGACATTTTGCTGGGGGACCAGAGACTGCAGAGGAGTCATGATCTGAAGCAGGGGGTCCCTCGGGGG
>NW_006291979.1:41945-42829 GCF_000327345.1 Myotis davidii
TGTGTGTCTTACAAGTGGGATTTAATTGCCTTTAGGATTAAATATGTGAAAAACATGCGCAGCCAGTGTGGCTCAGCTGTTGAGCATCAAACCAGGAACCAAGAGGTGGTTGGTTTGAACCCTGGTCAGGGCACATGCCTGGATTGCCAGCTAGATCCCCAGCGTGGGTTGTGCAGGAGGCAGCCAATGGGTGATGTTCCTTTTGCTCTTTGATGTTTCTATCTCTCTATCAATCTTCTTTCCTGTCTCCAAAAGCAATAAAAACAGATTTTAAAATAAACAAACACGGAGCCGCTGTGAAAGATTGCAGCTCTGTGGTGCGGGCAGGGCACAGCGATGGCCCTGCGGGCAGGGGGCACTCAATGGCTTGTCTATGTCCTGCTCTTCCCTCTCCTCACTGACAGCGCAGCCTCAGTCATCTGGGAACTCAGGGAGCCCCGCAGCCGGGCTGGCAAAATCCGCATGTACCCGTGGAGCAACCTCTGAGCCATGGGTCACTTCATGGGCAAGAAGAGTCTAGAGCCCCTGGCTCATCCCTACTAGAGACAGCTCCCGACATTTTGCTGGGGGACCAGAGACTGCAGAGGAGTCATGATCTGAAGCAGGGGGTCCCTCGGGGGTGAGGACAACAGAGCCCCAACGTGCTAGGGCGTCTGCATGCACGACTCCGGAGACCAGGTTCAGTGATGCAGACCGTTTTATTGTGGAACTACAGGGGTATATATAGCATGAGGGGACCAATCAGAGCAAGACACAACAATGTGGCGTAGACTGTGGCCCCATCTGGATGTAAGTTCTGGGCTCACATCTCTGTTACTGCATTAGTGTGGTATCTGGTCAGGTGACCAGCAATGTCACTAGTTCAGACACCAATTATATTCCTG
>NW_006291979.1:43016-60970 GCF_000327345.1 Myotis davidii
TGTGTTGAGTTAAAACAACAATAGGAACAGGCTGCAACTAGCTAATTTCATTCAACAAACATTATTGAGCATCTCATATGTGCAAAACCCTTGAGAGTACACAAGGGGGGGAAAGCACTGCCTTCAAAATGATTGCATTCAGTAGAGAAGTTGCCAAATATACCAACAACCATTTACAGAGTGCAGGTGCTAAATGCAAAAATTTGCATCTAGCAGTGTAAATTAAAAAATGAGTTGCCCTAGATGGTTTGACTCAGTGGATAGAGCATTGGCCTGCGGACTGAAGGGTCCCAGGTTTGATTCTGGTGAAGGGCATGTACCTTGGTTGCAGGCACCTCCCCAGTAGGGAATGTGCAGGAAGCAGCTGAATCGATGTTTCTCTATCATAGATGTTTCTAACTCTCTCTCCCCCTCTCCCTTCCTCTCTTTAAAAAATCAATAAAAAATATTTTTTAAAAAACAGAAATATTAAGAAAATAAAATTAAACCCTGCTCTTTACAAACAACCAAATAAATAAATTTGTGGAAAAACAATTTTGCTTTCAGTATTCAAATCCTATGGTTCTGCCCTAGCTGGTTTGGATCAGTGGATAGAGCATCGGCCTGCGGACTGAAGGGTACCAGGTTTGATTCCAGGCAAAGGCACATGCCTAGGTTGTGGGCTCGATCCCCAGTCAGGGGCGTGCAGGAGGCAACCAAACAATGATTCTCTCTCATCATTGATATTTCTCTCTCTCCCTCTCTGAAATCAATAAAATTACATTAAAAAACACACAAAATACCTATGGTTCCATATGGCAAAGAATTCATGGAGTCATTGAGGAATGAGTGAAATTCAAATATTGGTGTTAGATGCTGCATAGGACTCCTTTAACTTAAAATAATAAATTTATTTAAACAATTTGAAAAGATGCTGAGCCGACATTTTAACAAAAGAGATAAAGACAGTGTAAGTAAACGTATGAGAAAACACTCACCATAAAAATTTCTTACATGAATGGAATTTAAACAAAAGTGAGTTAACACTATATTCTTTTCCAGGGCTACTATTTAAAAAGGTTAACCACTGCACGTGCTGGCAGGGTAGCAGAAAAACTGGAATTTTTATATACAGTGGGTTAGTGGGAAGACAAAGAGAATGACCCTTCTGGGCTACAGTCCCCCATATTTTAAATGTAAAACATTCACCTACACGGCAATAGTTTGAGAAGTTAAACGTACATCTCGCCGAAACCGGTTTGGCGCGTCGGCTTGCGGACTGAAAGGTCCCAGGTTCGATGCCGGTCGGGGGCATGTACCTGGGTTGCGGGCACATCCCCAGTGGGAGATGTGCAGGAGGCAGCTGGTCGATGCTTCTCTCTCATCGATGTTTCTAACTTTCTATATCTCTCACTTCCTCTCTGTAAAAAAATCAATAAAATATATTAAAAAAACAACAACAAACAAACAAAAAAAAAAACATACATCTCTATAGAAACTGAAGATAATATTTAAAAAACCCCAAACCTGGAAATAACCAAAACCATGGACAGACCAATGGATAAATTCGGTGCCATAGAGCACAGTACTACTCAGCAATAAAAAAGTCACTATCCACATAAACATTAGTGTTGAATCTCAAAATAACTGTGTAGCATGGAGGAAGCCAGTACTTGTTAAAGACTGCACACCTTCTAGTGCTTATAAAGTCAGAAAAATATGAACTATTCTATGTGAAGGAAGGAAGATCTGTGACTTCATGGAGAGCCGAGAGGCAGGAAGGGAGATTATAAAAGGGCAATAAGAATATCCAGGGTGTGGCACAAGTAGGTGTAGAGTTGTTGGTATGGAAATTAATACAATAATGAATAATAGTACAGAAAGAAACTCTTCCCTGCCAGTGAGCCTCAGTTGGTTGGGCACCATCCCTTGCCCTGAAAGTCACGGGTTCCATTCCTGCCCGGAGGCCCTGTAGGTGGCGGGCAGGAGGCAGCTGTTAGCTGCATCTTTTCCATATCACCATTTCTCATTCTCTGCCTCCTTCCCTCTCTTTCTAAAAAGCCAATAAGTTGTTTTAAAAATATATAAAACACTTATTTTTAAAAAGAGAATAAACTCTTAAGTTTTGCATATTGACATCTTTAAGCCTACTTTGCCCCTAACCTGTATATGGGTGAGAGAGAAGTTTCACAGGTGATGGTATTACAGCTTGATCCATATGTCCAAGCTCACAAAATAGTACGCATGAGAAAAGAACAGTACATTTTGTTACATTTCAGTTATAAAGATACCTACATAAAGCCTTAAAAGTATTTTTAAATAAAGACCTAGATATTCTTGTCTTGCTAGAAAATTAAAATGGAAAGACTATTAAGGACTCTACCCTCTCCCTCCTAATTTCCTGAGAGGACTGGCCTTGTCTCAATGGCAGCAAATATTGTCAAGCAGTGCCGACTATTGCCATCAGAATCAACAGCAATCACAAAAGACTCATCGTGGGACTGATTACATGCTTATCCTGCCTCTAGCTTGGAGGTCTTGCCTGTTGAGCAAACCTTGAGGTGAACATCCGAGATGGGCGAGGGGAATCCAAACAACTATTACATTATTTTTTCCGCCAATTATTTCAGCCACAGGAGACAGTGATGGAGGTCCTGAGAATGTCTGTACACACAGATCACACAAGCCACAGCCCACCGACCATTTGTGGATAACGATGAGAAGAAGCACTTTTCATGAAATTTACTCCAGTCTTATCCACTCACGATGAACACAGTGTTTCTGTCCTAATTGTGGTTCAATCTCAACCTTAGTGTCTTAAAACCAATGGCACCAGCCTATGACATTTTATACATCATGTTACCTGGCTCCTTTACAGCATGGGGGTAAGAATCCCTTGATACATTGCTGAGAATTATGTAATAAATGCTGTGAACAGAGACTAATTTTCATATTGTTCACAGAAGCACAACAAAGGCCTCCTTTTCTGGGTGACCATGACACAACCAATAATAGAGGCACCAGATTAGAACCACAAAGTCATACACACTTTCTCTCAGGGCCTTGGTGAGCAACACAAAATGAGCCAATATTGGACAAAGAGTGCTGTTCTGAAATCATGCTGTGCTTTCCAAAGCACAAGAAGTTTGGGACCCACCATATCTGTTCACCTCTCCATGCTGACAGAGGACTATTTTCCTTTCCGTCATCCCAAGGAATCAAAAGAACCAACAAAATTAAAGGTTGAAAGGAAAAACCCTTTCCAAAAAAGATCATAAACCAGAGCAGAGGAACGTAAGAGGTTTGCATGTTAGTGAATTTGAACCTGAAATGATTCACCACAGCATCAAGTGATGTCCAAAATGTCCCCGAGAGAGGTCGCACTTCTTAGCTGAGGATGGGTGCTCTGGATGAAACCTGGGTCAAGTCAGTTCTCACGTCAGAGAGAAAAGATTGAAGATACAGCCAAGAGCTCGAAGAATTCATAACTTTCTCAAGCACAAGGGAGAACACAGAATTCCTTTTCCCGGAGCCCGCAGAAAACTATGCACACCATTCAGGTGGGCCAGGTGGTAGAGGAGGTCGCTTCAGCCTCCTGAATACTCGCAGTGACAGCAATGAGGTGGGAGTCCTCAGAAGTTAGCAAGTGCAATGCAGCTCCCTCAGGCCTCACATGTACCTCAAATGTATGAGGAATTTCGCACAGTGTATGTTGAGATAAAAGGGTTTATATTCAGACCAAAGGATTAAAGTCTCCTTTAGTGTTGTAGAGTGAGAAAGATAAAAGGTCCCCTGCACATTTAAGGCTTTTTTCCCATGTGAATTCTCAGATGTCTAAAAAGGTTAGGTTTCCATCTAAAACATTTCCCACATTTACTACACTTATATGGCCTTTCTCCAGTGTGACATCTGTGGTGCTCCATGAGCGAATGTATTTCTTTAAAGGACTTTCCACAATCACTACACTCATAAGGCTTTTCTCTGGTATGAACTCTGTAGTGTCGATTGAGGGTAAACTTTCGTCTAAAGAACTTCCCACAATCACTACATTCAAAAGGTTTTTCTCCAGTGTGAACTCTCTTGTGGCTAAGGAGAGTACTATTATGCTTAAAAGATTTTCCACAATCAGTACACCCATAGGGTTTTTCTCCAGTGTGAACACGGTTGTGTTCATTGAGGTGAGAGCTTAACCTGAAGGACTTCCCACAATCACTACACTCATAAGGCTTTTCTCCGGTATGAACTTTGCGGTGTCGAATGAGTGTAGACTTTAGTCCAAAGAACTTCCCACAATCACTACATTCAAAAGGTTTTTCTCCAGTGTGAACTCTCTTGTGGTTAAGGAGGTTACGATAGTTCCTAAAAGATTTTCCACAATCAGTACACTCATAGGGCTTTTCTCTAGTGTGAATTCTTCCATGTTGAATGAGGTGAAAGATCCGTTTAAAAACTTTCCCACAATTGTCACACTCATATTTCACTTCTCCAGAGCAGGCACCCTGATGGTGAACAACTTTCTGGTAGCGGCTGCCAAATTTCTCATAGTTACAAGTCTGCTGAAGACTTTTTCCACCAACATAGTTCTGTGAAATCTCACTGCCCTTGTGTGGCTCCTCAGTGTTGAGAGGGGTTTGGTGGTGGAGAAGCTCTGAGATGTCTGGGAAGACTTTCCAACCAACCTCCCTACTGGTTGAAGGCATAGAAGGTAAATAGAAGCTGCAGCAGGTCACAAAGGAGGCCCTGTCTAAGACGTCTTTCCAGGACTTCTCTCCACTGGAAAACTTTTGTTTCTGTTGAGGGTTTGCACTGAAACAGAAGTCTCTCACACATGCGTCACTGAAGAAGGCTTTCTGCTCAAAGTCTGCTGCTTGTGACTCAGTCAGGTGCAGAATGTCTTTGAACACTGAGAAACACCGCTTACACAGATGGGTCCTCTGGGTTGCTGGCTCTGTCTTTGATGCCCTGACCTGTGACTCTCCTTGTACAGATAAACTCTCCTCAGAACAGGCCTCCGCATCATCCATTTTATGCCAACAACCTGAAAAAAGAGAATTGAGAAGGAACTGAAGTTGACTGTGGTGACAGACAGGGGAAGTGCTATTGCTAAAGTGTTTTGCACTTAATACAGGGGTTCTCTGCAATTTTATGAAAATAAGAGAGGTGCAGGAAGGATTAACAAGAAACTGTTGTGAAGGTCTGGGCCTCTGAAGGTCACAAAACAGGGAAGACCTCACCTGAAACATGACACACACGGCAAGGACCACATGGAAGAGAGGATGCATCTCCAGCTCAGGCCTCTGCTAACAGTGCTGAGCAGGGCTGGTCTGCTGGTGACAGGAGCAAGCTGTGCAGAAGGTTGGTTATGTCTTCTTCTAAGTAAAATTCCATAAGCAAGTAGCAAGTCTTTGATGACTACTTAAGCCTGTATGTGCACCTATCACACATGTGCAGGTCCATGTAGGAGAATACTGCACAGGGTGCAGTGCAGAGGGGGAAGGTGATGCAAAAAGGTGACAAAGGTGATTGTAGCCATAAGCCAGGAAGTCACAGATGAAATGCACGTCAGCAAAATGTCAACAGTGGGAAAGAGAAGGTAGAAATGGGCTGTAGCTAGTGCCACTTGCCCCTAAACACTGTTGGAAATTCGCTGGTTCCTGGTACCACCTGACCACCACCATTATGTCATACCTTCCCCCCAGTTGTCATTCAGCAAGGCCCAATCTCCTCTGAGAACCTCTTGCATGTTCATCCTATGAGTAACCCAGGGTTCTCCCTGATCTTCTACTCTACCGATGCATAAACCCTAAATATTCCAAGTATTAATGAAAGATAATAGAGAGCAGCCAGCTCTGGCCAAGGGCATTTTGGCCCGCAGCAGTACTCAGCTAAGGTAATATTATAAACAACAATTGGAGAAGGGCCCATGGTTCATATAAGTGGAGAACACAACCTGGCACAGGCTGTCATAAAGCACCTTCCCCTAGAGGAAGGGGGTAGAAGGGAATAAATGTGGGTATTGTCACCCTCCCACGGAGAGGAAGAGGAAGATGGGACCCATTAAGTTGCCAGTAAGACTCCCAATTTCCATACAATTTCGGCACTTTTTGAGGCAATGGGTATCAGGGATGTTTGTGGAGTCCATTGGTCAGGGCTCTCCATACAGCTCAACAATAGCAACCACAGCACATTTGACAAGTCAGTGGCAGGAATGAGCAGAACTCACGGTCTGGCTGTGGGAGGGAGAAAGCTATGTTTTGAGAATAAAGGAAGAAAGGGCATCACCTCAGGACCCTGGGACAATGTGAAGGTCTTACCTACAGATGAGACCAGTGCAAACACTTCCAGCATCACATCGCAGTACAGAAGTCTCTGAGCCTCATCAAGGAGCCCCCACTCCTCCTCAGAAAAGGCAATGGCCACGTCCTCAAAGTCCATATCCTGTCGTGACGGGGACAGTTCAGTCCATGATCAGCTTCTGTCCTAGGCTTTTACTTTTGTCATCCTTCCCACTCTCCATATCCATCTGCTCCCTCCACTCCCACATCACAGAAAATAGCAGGCCGTGCATCCATCAGAGTCACTCTCTCCTTATATTCCTACTGATACTCTGTCTTCCCACAATACTCAGGGTACATGATCATACAGATGATACCTCTGCTCTGGGACTCACATGTAGGCCACACTGCTGCTTTTCAATACAGTGGGTATCATGAACACAAGGGAGGAATAGATGGTATCCATGATGAGAGTATGAGGATTTGACACAGTGCTTCTCAGGCAATCCACTGTTGTCCCCTGGATTCTCATTGTAAGACCCTGATAATTATGGTCTCACCTCAACCCTCTGAACCCAATCTCAGGGTGCTGAGGCCATTACTGTGCACTATGTCGTGGACATAATTCACTTCTGTCACACAGCTTCATTCCCAGAGGCACCATGTCAAATGTAACACAAATATGCCGTGATGAACACAGTTTATTTCTTAATCATCTTCTTTTCCAAAATTCGAATTCACCACCTCTGTAACGTATTTCTCTCTTCCCCTTCTCACTCCCAAAGCCCGTGGAGATTTTCAAGCCCAGAGGACACTGATGTATGCTATCCTTTTCCTATTGGTCACTGAACCAGCCCAACAACAACAATAGGCCGGTGTGCACACATATTTCACCTAAGCTTTCCACCAAGGTTATACCATCACAATCCACCCTCTTTCCAGGAATTAACCTGGAACTCACCACCCTGTATTATCAGCAGGTAATGGACTCAACCTTCATTCCCTCTTATGTCAATGCCAGGGCCCTGCTGCATGACTGCACATGCCCTCTCCTAGGGCACATCACTCTTTCTCCACTCCTCTCTCACATCTGCACTCCCGCACCCACGGTTTCATAGTCATCTCCTTGACTTCCTACTCATTACTCAGCATGTGTGGTGTAGTGACTGCTTGGAAAATTCAAACAGGAATAAGTTCTACACCAACTCTGAGAGTCCACACTCATGGAGGCAGCCTTGAGCCCTGTTACAAAGGCCTCCCTCCCTGTGTTTTCCTTCCACATCACCTACTGAGAAACTCATCAGGCCTCATGTCCAGATGCCTGGCAACCACCGCCAGGACCTATGGGCTCAGGGTGCTCAGGGCCCTGGCCCAGCCCCGGGTCGGGTGATGCCCGCATCCCTCCGGGCTAAGTCCAGTGCGCACCTGCCAGTGACCTCATCACCTACAGGGTCCTCCTTCCTGAGGTGGCTTCCAGGCCCCTTCCATCACGTGGTGCCTTCTGCTCTGCTCCCTTGACCCACACAACCCTGACTCGCACTCCCACCGGGTCTCACCACGGGGCACCCTCAAGCCACTCACTGTTCCGGCGCTGAGACCTGGGCTGCAGGCGGGACCGGCACCCACCCCCCAGGCGGGAGGGCGGATGAGGTGAGGGCGGTAGAACTCCGGAAGCAGAGAGGAGTCCGGGAGACACGGAGGACCCAGTCACGGCCCGTTGTGACGCAAGCAGCCTCAGAGACACCCTGCCCAGCGGGGACGCTGCCTCCGCCACCTCCTCCTACTCGCCACCAGAGCGCTAAGCTTGCGAGTCCTGAGCCCCCGGAAGAGGGAGAAACGACCGCCAGAAGGAGGACGCCGGAAGTCCCGCCCTAACAGGATATGCGGGACCAAAATGCACCTTACCTCCTCTGACGCTGGCGCAGTCCTTTCTGGGTAATGTAGTTCTTTCTACCCCAGAGGAGGGCTCATCCCAGCCAATGACCTTGGTGAGTAGGTGTTGAGGCCCCACAGTGGGAGCTGGAGGACAAGATCTTGGGACTGGAGGTGGGCTTAACTGGTCCAAACTGACAGATCTCTGAGGGGAGGGAGGAAGGGAGGCCTGGAATAGATCCACCAAAGGATATCTGTATATATACAGGTGGAAATGGGAGACATCTGTAATACTATCAATGATAAGAAGAATATATGTATATACACAGGGGGAAATGGCAGACATCTGTAATCCTATCAATGATAAAAAAAATACATGCATTTAAAGAAATATTTTAAAATACTATAGCCCAGTTAGTGTGGTTCAGTGGTTGAGCATCAGCTTACAAACCAGGAGTTCATGGTTCTATTCATGGTCAGGGCACATACATGGGTTGCCGGCTCATTTCCCACAGAGAGGGGAGGGACGGGAAGCAGCCTATCAGTGATTCTCTTTCATAAGTGATGAAGTGATGATTCTGAAAGGATATAGAGGCCAACAGGCTGACATTTCCTACATTGTTTGAATGTCTGTGGTCAGTACACATTGTGAAGCTACGGAGCTAAGAGTTACTGAATGTTCACTGCATGTGCCAGGCCCGGGATTCAATGCTTTACCTGCATTATTGTTATTTCATTTAATCCTCTCCACACCTGAGATGATTTAACCAACTATTTTATGGGGAGGAAATCCGGGCTCAGAGACTCAAGGTAAATTGCCTGATTGTAGAGTTAGTAAAAGGCAGGGCTGGAAGTCAAACCCCTGTGTCTCCAACAGAGCTCTGGCTTCTAATGTTATGCTCTGCTGCCTCCTAGAGGGGAGAATAGGGGATGCATTCCCATTAGGACAGGCTAGTTGTTAAAAGCTTTAGTAGCTTATACTAAGAAGGCTTCTTTCTTGTTCATAGCACATGAACACCCTGGTTCTCCTGGAATGGAAATAAAGGAGAAGCTCCATGATCGTACACGCTGGGTGTTATCAGAGATAAACTGTTTATGGACAGTCTCAATGGTTCCAGACTCTTCTGTCAGAGGTCACAGCTTCACTCCCAACCCATTTCATTGATCACAGCACATCGCAGGCTGCAACCAACATCCGGGTGCAGCAGCGGAACCTGACATACTTGATGGGCCCAGTTTGCGACCATACGGTGCCAGCCTCTTGTCGGGGACTGGGCAGGGCCAAGGAGAGGAGTGGGGATGGGTAGGAAATGACAGTGGAAGTCCGTCAGGATGGGTCCCTGTCTCCTCATCCAGCCGGCCTTTGTCCCCAGGTTGCCCTAAACTGTCACTGGCAAGATTCAAAGGAGTGAACCTCAAAAAAAGGATGTTGGCCAGATGTCATTGGCAGCAAACTCAGGACCCACTTGTGCGTGTGACCCTGGGTAAATCTATGGCTGCCTGGGCTCCCCACTGTGGTGGAGGTGAAGGCGAACATGGCAAGGGTGTGGATCGGGAAGGTACCAGAGCACAAGCATCCGGCATCCATGTTCTTTGAAATAAACACCAGGCACTACCCTGCTTCCAAGTCTCACCTTTTGCGTTGCCCAGGTGAGTGCCCCATCGGATGGTAAAAATGCTCACATTCACATCAATGGTGACCCTGCGGTTTCCATTCACTCTGTGCATGAACCTGTGGTGAACTAGCAACTGTTCTTATGAAGAGACACCCAGGTTTCTAATGTCAAAAAGCCCTGCCAGCGACACAGGATGCCAAATGGCAGTTTTCTTAAACTAGAGAATCCAGTGGAGACCATATGGAGGTTGTACTCGATTTTCCAAAGATGATTTCTTGAGACAGATGGAAGGACCCTCATTCTCTCAAATATTATTTCATCTATTGCATATCCTGCCCCGTTATGGTGACTTTGGGGCAGGATTTTTGAAATTCTGTGGAAGTTTACCGTCCTGATTGTCTCCTTGTAAATTTCTGTACTTATTTACCTCTGGAGAACTATCCTGGCTGACTCTTAGCATGCAGGCCCGGCTGGATGTTTACCCATGGAAGAACATTCAGGGCCATCTTCTCTCCCTAGATTGATAAATATCTACCATCTCATTCACTTTCTAATTTTCCAGTCACTCCAACCCACCAGAGGACCACATGGCTCAGCAGCCAGCAACCCCTCCGGCGGGGCAGACAGGGAAACAACCTCTGCAGAGAGCTCCTCTCCCTCCGGGCAGTTCAATGGCTGGAGCACCTCATTACCATGGACTAGGTTGGCCCTGCCTGGGTCACAAGTTTTCTTGGGAGCACATGCTCACTCCCAGGTCACAACGCCCCAAGAACGCATGCCGCAGAGCTTGCTCCATCTCCCACTAACCATGGCCCCAAAGAATGGAGCAGCTGCTGCCTGGACTGGGACTAGAGAGGGCCTCAGAGCCACACACACGGCCCAGCACCAACTCTCCCTGGGAACCACCCTGAGTTTTCCTGCCCACACCGAGCTGCCCAGCAGCCACCGCTGATCCCTGCCCTGACACCTGAGAGGAATCTGGGCTCCTCAACCCCTGAAGGTGCAATAGTCCAGGCTCAACCCCTGGCTGGAAGGTGCAGAGACCACAAGGCACACATCCCAGCCCAGAGCTTCTCCCAGCTGCTTTGGTTTTAGTCCAGGGAGCACACTGTGTCATCGTCCCCTGTGGGTGCTGGTGTAGCTCAGCCCAGGCCCCCACCTGCTACACTGACAGCCCTGGCACCACTCATACTCCTTTCTGCATCACTGCCTGCTCTGCCCCCAAGAGAACCCTGGCTGCTGGCCACCACGGGGCCCTGGTGTTCACAAGTGTGTGGACTGACTGGGTGGTAAAAGCATATATATTGATTTTGAGAGAGAGAAAAGTAGGAATATAGAGAAAGAACCATTTTTTTAGATACATCTAATTGATTTTTTTACAGAGAGGGAGAGGGATAGAGAGTTGAAACATTGATGAGAGAGAAACATCACGCGGGAGAAACATGGATCAGCTGCCTCCTGCACACCTCCTACTGGGGATGTGCCCACAACCAAGGTACATGCCCTTGACTGGAATCGAACCTGAGACCCTCAGTCTGCAGGCTGACACTCTATCCACTGAGCCACTTTTATACCTTCTTTGGCTGATGCTTGGAATTGTCCTGACCAGAGATGGAACTTGCAACCTTCCCATTACTGAGATGATTCTCTGACCCACTGAGCTATTTGGCAACAGCCGAATATATGTGCCTGTTTAGGTAAAATAGCCCAACAATGTACCTGAGAATAGATACAAAACCATCATGATGACAGCTAATGGTGGGAAGCTAGTATGGGATTCATTAAGTCTTTTTTACATGGGAATATTTCATAAGCTACTTCAAAGGCAGACTGTATTTTTCTTCCATTATTTTAAATGCCATGATTGCAGCATTGATAAGGGCAGGAGGAACTTGGTTTCAGCGATGCAGGAATACATGGAAACACCAAAAGCAAATGTTAAATATATATCTCCCACATAACAAACGGTTGCTATGATGCGCACTGAGCACCAAGGGGCAGACGGTCAACACAGGAGCTGCCCCCTGGAGGTCAGTGTGCTCCCACAGAGGGAGCTCCACTCAGCCACAAGCCTGGCTGACAGCTGCGAGCACTGGCAAGTGGACATTCTCTGAGGGGTCCAGGGCTACCAGAGGGATGTCTGACTGCCAGTGTAGGCCTGATCCCGCCAGGGAGCTGGCAGAAGCTGGCGGGTGGTCATCCCCCAAGGGGTCCTGGAATGCAAGGGTGCAGTCCGGGCTGAGGGACACCCACCCTCTGAGTGCACTAATTTTCATGCACTGGACCTTTTATATATATATATAAATATATATGTAAATTTTACTTAAATCAAACTTTAAAAAAGGTTTAAAACTTGAGGCTTCCCAATTATTTTACTCTGTTATTATGAAAGTTCTGGAGCATATCTGTTGCTACTGTATCAGTTTGTGGGAAATACAATGATGTGCTGCTGGGAGATCTTATCATGTCCATGTTCAATGCCATGGTTCTGGCAGTTTAACACTGACCATGATGAGAGTATATACACCAAAGAAACTGACAAATACTACAATTCTAGACTTCACTTAATGTATTAATGAATTCTTAGATGTAAGAGTGGTTCTGAATGTTCACAATGCAGATTAAATGTACAAGTACTAGTCTATGATATAAGTTGGCTTAATTTGTACATAGCATAATAATTGAGAAAAACAATTTTCATTCCAGTATTGCGAACCTATGGTTCCATATGGCAAGAGGTCAATTGAGTCCCTGAGGAATAAGGGAAATTCAAACATATGTCTTAGGCGGTACAGTCCTCCTTCAGTTAAAATAATAAATTTATTTAAACAATTTGAAAAAGATCCAGAGTTGACATTTTAACAAAGCAGACAGAGACAATGCCAATAAGTATATGGAAAAAAAAATGTTCACCATAAAAAATTCTTAGGGAAATGGAATTAAAATGAAAGCAAGTTAACACAATATTCATTTCCGGGGTTCCTATTTGAAAAGGTAACCCATTGTATGTCCTTGCAGGGTAGCAGAAAAACTGGAATTTTTATATACTGCGGGTTACTGAAAAGGCAAAAGGCATGATCATTTTGGGTCACAGTTCCGCATATCTTAAATGTAAAATATTCATCTACACAACAGTTTGATAAGTAAAGCCTATGTCTATATACACATCTGATTTGAAATATTCTCACATTATTTTTTATAATATCCCAAACCTGGAAATAACAAAAAACAGAGAGATCAATCGATAAAGTGCTTATTCACAGAACTCAGTGCTACTCTGAAATAAAAAAAAAATTCACTCTTCTCATAAGCATTTGTGTTCAATCTGAAAATGACTGTGCAGCATGGAGAATGCCAGTATTTGTTAGAGTACACCCCAGCCCAAACGGGTTTGGCTTA
This sequence comes from Myotis davidii, assembly GCF_000327345.1. NCBI lineage: Eukaryota > Metazoa > Chordata > Mammalia > Chiroptera > Vespertilionidae > Myotis > Myotis davidii. Next base: position 56,158 of record NW_006291979.1, read on the forward strand.
GTGGATTGAGCTTTGGCTCAGTGGATTGAGCATCGGCCTACGGACTGAAAGGTCCCAGGTTCGATTCCGGTCAAGGGCATGTACCTTGGTTACGGGCACATTCCCAGTAGGAGATGTGCAGGAGTCAGCTGATCGATGTTTCTCTCTCATTGATGTTTGTAACTCTCTCTCTCCCTTCCTCTCTGTAAAAAATCAATATAATATATTTAAAAAAAAGAGTACACCCCAAGTAGTGCCAATATAATTATGTACAGTATGAACTATTCTACTGCAAAAGAGGAAAATTCATGACTGCATGGAGGGCCGAGAAAGGAGGACAGATATTACAACAGGGCAGTAGGAAAATACAGGATGTGGCAAAAGAAGGTTTAGAGTTGCTGGTATAGAAAATGATACAATAATTAATATTAATAATACAGGTATAAACTCTGCCTCGGCAAGTGTCCTCAGCTGGTTGGGTGGCATCCCATTCACTGAAAGGTCACTGGTTTGATTTCAGGTCAGTGCAGAATCCCCAAGTGGATCCCCAGATGGGGGCCTTCAAGAGGCAGCAGATCTGTTTATCTCTCTCTTCCCCTCTGTACTTTCCCCCTTCTCCACAAAAAATGAAAGTATTTTTAAAAATATTTTTTAAAAAGAATAATTTCTGTTAATCCCCAGAGGGAAGGAGGGGAGTGTCGGGGTCTCTGTTAATCCCCAGAGGGAAGAAGGGGAGTGTGGGGGTAAGGGGAAGAGATCAACCAAAGGACTTGTATGCATTCATATGAGCCAAACCAATGGACATGGACAACAGGGCGGTGAGAGCATGAGTCGGGGAGGCGGGGGGGAGGATGGGGGTTAATAGGGAGGAATGAGGACACATTTGTAATGCCTTAACTAATAAAGAATTTAAAGATTAAAAAAAAAGAATAATCTCTGTGTTCTATGAACTTACAACTGTGAGCCTATTGTTGCCCCACCCTGTGTAGGAGTTACAGGTGGGTTTATTTCACATGGGACAGTTTCACAGCTTTATCTCTAGGTCAGGGCTCACCAAATAGCACACGTGAGAACGGGGCACTTTGTTGCATGTCAGTCCTCATTTCCTGGGGGGACAGCCTTGCCTCCGTGGCAGCAAATGTTGTCAAGCAGTGAAGACTATGGCCATTGGAATCAAGAGGAAAGCTGACTGGTTACAAAAGACACATCCTGGGACTGACTACAGCATTATCTTTCCTCAAGCTTTGAGTTCTTGCCTGTTGAGCAACAACCTTCAGGTCAACACCCTAGAGCAGTGGTTCTCAACTGTCCTAATGCCGCGACTTTTCATCTACTTTAACTGCAGTGTCTGCTATGACTATGAAAACAGTGTCTATGTCCGAATACTAATTAAACCTCAGAGGCTTACAACAAATGACACCAACCTATGAAATCTCACACATCATGTCACATGGCCTCTTGGAGCACGTGGAGAGTTCCCCTAAACATTGCTGACACTTGTGGACTACATACTGTGAACAGAGAATATACTTCATATTGTTCACAGGAGCACAATAAAGGCAGCCTGCTCAGGGCAACCACTGGCTCTACAATATAAGAGGCACCAGAGAGCAAATCAGAACCACAAAGTCGTGCACACTCTCTCTCAAGGCCTTGGTTGGCAACACAAAATCAGCCATTATTGGAGAAAGAGTGATTTGCTGCCATCAAGCTGTGCCTTCCAACGCACACAAAGTTTGGGACCCACCATATCTGTTCACCTGTCCATGCTGACACATCACATCTTTCCTTTCAATCGTCCCAGGGAGAGAATAGAACCAACAAAATTAAAGGAAAAACAGCTTTACATAAAGATCATAAACCAGAGCAGAGGGCAGCAAGAGGTTTGCAGATTGATGAATTAGAACCTGAAACACTTCATCACACACAGTGAGAATCACAATGCCCTGAAGGAGGCAGCACTTAGCTGAGGAGGGTGCTCTGGATGAAACCTGCATCAGCTCAATTCTCCGGTCAGAAATAAAGGAAGGAAGGTTCACACAGGAGCTCGGAACATTCATAATTTTCTCAAGCACAGCCCCAGAGCAGGAAGGGGTTATTCATAATTTTCTCAAGCACAGCCCCAGAGTATGCAGGGGTTGTGACGGATGCACACTCTTCAGGTGGGCCAAGTGTTAGGTTGAAATAGCTTCCACACAAACATGTGCAGTGTCATCAATCAGGTTGTAGGCCTGAGTAGGTTAGCAAGTCGGATGCATTTTCTGAAAGCGTCACTTATACCTGAAACGTAGGAGGCATCTAGCAGAGAGTATGATCTGATACAGGGGTTGGCATTCAGGTAAATGGGGTTTTGTAAAAGCTTCTCCTCTGGTGTTATTCTGAGAAAAGTAAAACATTCCCTGCACACTTAAAGCTTTTCTCCAGCGTGTACTTTCAAGTGTTGAACGAGGACATATTTGAAGCGAAAAGATTCCCCACATTCACTGCACTCATGAGGTTTTTCAGCAGTGTGAACTCTGAGGTGTTGAATGAGGTTAGATCTTCGCAGAAAGCACTTCCCACAAACACTACATCCATGCGGCTTTTCTCCGGTGTGAACTCCCTTGTGGATAAGGAGGGAAGAATTTTCCTTAAAAGATTTACCACATTCATTGCACTTATATGGTTTTTGTCCAGTGTGAACTTTGTTGTGTTTAGTGAGTGAATACCCCTGATGGAAGGACTTCCCACATTCACTGCACTCATAAGGTTTTTCTCCAGTGTGAATTCTGTTGTGTTTAAAGAGGTTAGAGTAGTGACTGAAGGACATCCCACAATCACTACACTGAAATGGCTTTTCTCCAGTGTGAACTCTCTGGTGGGTAAAGAGGACATAGCTGCGACTAAATGATTTTCCACATTCATTACATTTGTAAGGCTTTTCTCCAGTGTGAACTCTCTTGTGGACAGAGAGGCCATAACTGCACCTAAATGATTTTCCACATTCACTACATTTGTAAGGTTTTTCCGCAGTGTGAACTCTGTGGTGTTTAGTGAGGTGAAGCCTTCGACTGAAGGATTTCCCACATTCACTGCACTCATGCGGTTTTTCTCCAGTGTGAACTCTCTGGTGATTTCTGATGGATGACCTGTCATTGAAAAGCTTGCCACAGTCACTGCACTCATACGGTTTTTCTCCCGTGTGAACTCTGTGGTGTCTTGTGAGGGAAGAGCTGTGATTGAACAGCTTCCCACAGTCAGTGCACTCATAGGACTTTTCTCCAGCGTGAATTCTCCTATGTCTATTGAGGTTAAAGATACATGTAAGAACTTTCCCACGTGTATTACACTCATATTTCTCTTCCCCAGAGCAGACGCCCTGATGTTGAACAAGGTTTTGGTTGTGGCTGGCTGCTTTTTCACAATCATCCCATTGGTGATGCCTTTTTCTTTTCAGAAATTCTCCTGAAATCTCACTGCCACTGTGTGGCTCCTCAGTATTGTGAGGGGTCTGGTGCTGGACAAGCTCTGAGATGGCTGGGAAGACTTCCCCACCCTCCCTACTGGATGAAGGCAGCCCTGATAAGGAGAAGCTGCACCTGGCCACAGACGAGGCCCTGTCCACAGCTTCTTTCCAGGGCTTCTCTCCACCTGCTTCACTCTGTGGACGGGGAGGGTTCGCACTGAAACAGAAGCCTCTCACACGTGCGTCACTGAAGAAGGCTTTCTGCTCAAAGTCTGCTGCTTGTGACTCAGTCAGGTGCAGAATGTCTTTGAACACAGAGAAACACCTTCCACACCGATGGCTCTTCTGGGTGGCTGGAGCTGTCTTAGAAACACTAACCTGTGACTCCACTTGTACAGATACACTCTGCTCAGAACAGGCCTCCGTATCACCCGTTTTATGCCAACAACCTGAAAACATAAAAATGGTGATGAAATCAATGTCCACTGTGGTGCCAGGAGAAGTCTCATTGCAAAAGCGTGTCGCACATTAACACGTTGTTTACATGCAATTGTCTGACAGCAAAGTATCTGAAGGAAATGTTGGTAAGATGCTGCTGTGAAGATCTGGGCCACTGAGGATAACCATACAAGGAAGATCTCAAATAAAATATGAAAAAAACATGGCAAGCACCACATGGAACAGAAGCTGGATAGTCTGCTCATGTGTCTACTAACAGTGTTGAACAGAGCCTGTCTACTGGCGACGTGGGCAAGCTGTACATCTTATTCCAAGTAAAATTCAAGATATGAAAAGTGGGGTCTAGTGAAGTACGTCTGTGCATCTCATAACACATGTGCAGGTCAATATGTGAGAACGCCTCAGATAGAGCAGTTCAGAGGAACAGGTGCTGGAAAAGGCAAAAAGGTGAAGGTAGCCAGAAACCAGGAAGTCACAGATTAAAAGATAAGTCAGGGAAGTGTCAAGCATGGGAGTGAAAAGGTAGAAATAGGAGCTGCTGGCAGTGGCACCTCAACCTAAACTCTGTTGGACAAGAGCAGGTTCCTGGTATGATCTAAGCACCACCTTTATGTCATACCTCGCGCGAGTTGCAACTCACAAGGGCCAGGCAACCCTTTAAATCATGCTGCATGTTCCCGCTGGGGAAATAAAACAGGGTTCTCCTTGCATCTTCTACTGTACAAGCTCACAAAACACAAATATTCTGAGTTCTATAGAAAGACAGCCCTAGCTGGTTTGGCTCAATGGATAGAGCTTGGCATGTGGACTGAAAGGTTCCAAGTTTGATTCCAGTCAAGGGCACATGCCCCTCAGTTAGGGAACGTGCAGGAGGCAGCCAGTCAATGATTCTCTCTCATCACTGATATTTCTATCTCTCTGTCCCTCTTC
>NW_006291979.1:62240-63305 GCF_000327345.1 Myotis davidii
CCCCCCACCCCTCTCTCACACCTGCACTCCCGTAGCTCCAGCTCCCATAGACATCTCCCTGGTCTTAGTCATTACTCAGCATGTGTGTTCAAGAGACTGCATGGCAAGTTCAAACAGTATCATGTAATAACCTGACTCTCATTGCCCACACCCAAGACCCTGCCTTCAGTTCTGCTATGAAGGCCTCCCTCCCAACTTTTTTCCTTCAACCTCACCTATTGAGAACCGCATCAGATCTCAGTTATCCAGAGCCCACCTCTACTGCTGCTGCACTTGATGTCCCTTCTCCACTCACAGCCTATGGTCCTCCACCCCATGCTCAGTGAGACTCACAGATGTCCCCTCTTGTCCATAATTAAATCGACCAAATTGGATGCAACAAACCAGGCCACACAAGGGGTCACAAGAAATCCGGGTGTTTAAGAAGTAAATACGCACTAGCCACAGTCTAACCTTTTTTGAATTACTCTTTTACGTCCAATAAAAATAGGTGACCTTCAACTCCTCCCTGGCGCAGATGGTTATTTTTTTCCCCAATAGTTTTATTCATTTCAAACGGGCCGGATCCAGCCCGCTGGCCGTAGTTTGCCCACGGCTGTGTTAAACAATACTTAATTGTTGTTTTGGTTTGCATCTTTCAGATGATTATTATTTTGAGTATTTCCTAATGTGCCAATAAGCAGTTTGGGCTTCCTGCCCTATCAATGGTCTGTTCCTGTCCCTTGTGTCTTTTTCTACTAGGGTTGTGGTCTTGTGATGTTTATTTGTAGGAATTCCTTGTAGTTGTTGAATTTCAATCAGTCATTCATTTTAGATGTTGCAAATATCTTCTTTCTGTCCATTAATTATTAACTTCAGCCTGGCCAGTGTGACTCATGGTTGAACATCAATCCATGAACCAAGATGTCACTGGTTCGATTCCTGGTTAAGGCACATGCCTGGGTTGCAGGCTCGATTCGCATTAGGGGTGTGCAGGAGGCAGCCAATCAATGTTTATGTCTCATCAATGTTTCTGTCTCTCTACCCCTCTTCCTTCCTCTCTCTCGCTAAAATAAATAAAAACAT
>NW_006291979.1:64481-65396 GCF_000327345.1 Myotis davidii
AGGTGGCTGGGCTCAGCTGATCAGTTCTCACTTGTGGTCTTTCAGACCATTGCAGCCAGATGGTGTCTAGGGCTGGTATCATCTCACTCACTCACTCATGTGTGGAAGTTGATGCTGTCAGCCAGAACCCAAAGCCTCTCCATGTGCCTTGGGCTTCCTGCAGCACGGGGGGTGGACTCCAAGAGCACTAGTATGCACCCCTCCCAAATTCATATGTTGAAGCCCTAACCCTCAGTGGGATGGTGTTTGAAGATGGGGCTTTAAGAGGTCATTAGGGTTAGATGAGCTCATGAGGACAGGACCCTCATTGGATGAATTTATGTCTCATAAGAATGCCAGAGAGCTTAATCTCTGACATGGGAGGACACAGTGAGAAGGCAGCTGTCTCCAAGCTGGGAATAGTCCCCACCAGAACCCAACCATGCTGGCATCCTGATCTCAGACTTCCCAATGTCTAGAACTGAGAAAAAAAATAGTTGTTGTTTAAACCAGTCTGTGGTATTTTGTAATAGCAGCTTAAGACAGTCATTCAGCGTCACTTCCATCACATTTTATTTGTTAGAAGCAAGTCACTGAGGCTGGTCTATATTCTAGACAAGGGGAATGGGAAACGACCTTGATGAAAAGTATATCAAAAAAATTGGGGGACATGTTACAGTGTTAGTCTCCGGTTTCTTTTAATAACTGCAGTTTACTTTTTACATTTAGGTGTTTATTTAATTTGGAGTCCACCCTTGTATATGGTGTGAGATAAGGATCCATTTTTCTTCTTCTTCATATAGTAAGCCAGTTTTCCCAAAGCCACAAAGAACAATTAATCCTTTCCCCCATGGAATGGCAGTGCCATCTATATCATTTTGTTATGTCCCTATTCATACCTGGGTCTGCCTGTATGTTGTTTCTTTGGTGTATTCA
>NW_006291979.1:65654-66940 GCF_000327345.1 Myotis davidii
GGTAAAAAGAAATCTGGGTGAGTGTTTAAGAAATAAATATAAACTAGCCACAGTCTAACCTTTTTTGAATTACTCTTTTACCTCCAATAAAAGGAGGTGACCTTCAACTCCTCCCTGGTCTAGATGGCTATTTTTTTAAGTAGTCGTCATCGTGACCTACTCCTCAGAGTTCCAGATGGTCATGAACTGCTCTCTGAAATATCTCATAACTTAATAGAGAAAAATAAAAGATTTTATATTCCTCATGAACATAACTTTTCCCACTATGAATTTCCCCATCTCAGTTGATGCTTTCAATCCTTCAGTTGCTAAATCCAAACCTTTACATCATCCCTGAATCTTACCTCTCTCTCCAATCCTCAAAATTAGGAAATGCAAGTGGCCACAGCTAAAACCCTGATCCATAATGCAACTGCGTCTTCCACACCCAGAACCACCATGGTGCTCCAGGTACCCTCACACTCACCAGCACTATCACAGCAGCTTCCATCCTGGGCTTCCTACCACAGTCCTCACACCCATCCTGTGCATCAGGCTGCAGCCACAGGGAGTCTAATGAGACCTGGGACAGGTCACCTGCTCTACTGCTCCCGTGACCCCAATGACCCCATCACCAGCAGAACAGAAACCCAAGTGCTCACAAAGCTCCTCTGCACTTGGTTCCTGTCCCACTGTTTCCAGTTCCTATTTTCATAAAATGGACCCTGCTGGTCCCTGAATCAGCTGAGTCTTCCCTCCAAGTCTTTGCACATTCTGGAGCCCATGCGCGGAAGGACCTGTCACTCAGAATTCCACTGGCTGCCAAGATCAGCTGCCACTGATCTGACCCCTGACCTGGACTTAGGGTTCTGGACTTGATGCCCCTTCAAGGTCCCCAGGTCCAAGGTCCCCCGAGAAGAGGAGCTCACAGCCCCAGGACCTCAGAGGCCAAGATAGTTTGAAGCCCTGACATGAGCCCCACAGCCCCGTCCCCTCAGCGGCTCTGCCCCCGCAGGAACCGGTGGGAACTAAAGGGCTGAGGGCCCGGCACCCACCCCAGGACCCAGGGGCTCTGTCCGCGGTCACGTGACGAGATGCCCCTCCCTCAGGGCTGGTCCTCACGGCGCCCCCTGCTGGGAGGCTGTGCTCACAGCCCCTCCTCCGCCCTCACTGCTGTGCTCCCTCCTGGAGGCGGCTCCTCCTCTGGGCGGTTGTGGGGACGTTCAGACCCGCAGCTCAGGCCTCACCCTCTGCTGCTCACACCACCCGCCGCGGCCCCGGCGCCCTCCCTCCCCTAACACCCCAGG
>NW_006291979.1:66997-77457 GCF_000327345.1 Myotis davidii
CTGAGGCCACAGGCAGGCTGGGCACGCCCTCCCTCCCCTCACACCCCGGGTCCCCACGAGGACTCACTGCGCTGGACGCTGCGCCCTGGGCGGCGAGACCCGAGCGGCGCCGGCCCAGAGGCTGGAGGGTCCGATGGGCTGAGGCCGAGGGGACTCTGTCGGCGGAGACGAGTCGGGGAGCCTCGGACGCCCCAACACCACGGGGCTCAACCAGCCTCTGACCCCTCTGAAAGGCAGGGACGCTGCCTCCCACGCCTCCTACTCGGCACCAGAACAGAAGAGCTCGGGAGTCTGCGAACCCACGGGAGCCTTAAAAATGGCTGACGGGAGCAGGACGCCGGAAGTCCCGCCCTAACCGGATGTGCAGATCACAAAATGCTCCGAACCCGGCTGACTCTGTCGCCGTGCTTTCTGGGTAATGTAGTTTTATTTTATTTTATTTTTTTTAAAATATATTTTATTGATTCTTTACAGAGAGGAAGGGAGAGAGAATAGAGAATTAGAAACATCGATTAGCTGCCTCCTGCCCATCTACTGGGGATGTGCCCGCAACCCAGGTACATGCCCCTGACCCGAATCGAACCTGGGACCCCTCAGTCCGCAAGCTGACGCTCTACCCACTGAGCCAAACCGGTTTCGGCGCAAATGCTGTATCTTAAGTGGAGATTCTTTTGCTGTTATTTCTCTAGACTCAAACGGCAGTGATGATGATGAAGATGATGATGTTGATGACAGCAGTGATGGCGACTACTTTTTTAAACACTGATTTGCTGGGCTGGGTCCATCAAACACTATATACATATACAGGGGGAAATGGGAGACATCTGTAATTCTATCAACAATAAAAAAAAATACATTTTTTAAAAAATATATTTTTAACTACTATAGCCTAGCAGGTGGGACTCAGTGGTTGGGCATAGACCTGTGAACCAGAAAGCCATGGTTCTATTTCTGGTCAGGGCACATACATGGGCTGCAGGATCAATTCCCAGGGAGAGGGGAGGGACAGGAAGCAGCCTACCAGTGATTCTCTCTCATCATTGATATTTCTATCTCTCTCTCCCTCTCCCTTCCTCCCTGAAATCAATTAAAAATATTGTTTGAATGCATGATTTAAATCAGTTGTACTTAAATCAAAGTTTAAAAAAAAGCTTTAAAAGTTGAGGCTTCCCAATAATTTTACTGTGTTATTATGAAATTTATGGGGCATATTTGTTGCAACTGTATCATTTTGTTGGAAATAAATTACAATGATGTGCTACTGAAATACCTTATCATGTGCATATTCAATGCTTTCACTTTGGCAGTTTAACACTGACCATGATGAGAGTATTTATGCCAGGAAAATTGACAAATTCTACAAACCTAGACTTCATTTAATGTATTAGTAAAGGGTGTCCCAAAATTCACGCAATAAGTAATTTTGGTAGAAAACACAGGTATATAATTAAAAATTGTAAATTTTTTATTGATTCATAAAGTATACAGTATAGGGTTATGTATGGAATAGCATATCGGGTAAATGGATTATCATGTCGCGATAGCGAGCACCATTAACTGTTATTGCCTGAGCAGCTGCATTTTCGAAGAAGAATGGTCCGATGATGCCCCTAGCCCAAAATCCTCACCAAACAGTGACACGTTGTGGATGTATTTGTTTCTCAACAATCACTCGCGGATTTTCTGAACCCCAAATGCGACAATTTTGTCGATTAAAGAAGCCAGCAAGATGAAAATGAGCCTCGTCGCTGCAGATGCTTTTTTTTTTGAAAAATCACCATCCACTTGTTGTTGTTCCATAATCCATTCAACGAACTCCTTTCGCTGTGCGTGGTCAGTAGGCTTCAGTTCCTGGGTCAATTGAACTTTGTCAGCATGAAGATGCAAATCTTTCGTGAGAATACGCTGTAGAGAGCTTCTCGAAATGTCCAATTCTTGACCACAATGCTGAATTCATGTCCTTGGACTCTCAGCAACACTCTCACGAACTGCTTCGAGGTTTTGTGTTGAACGACTTGTTGAAGGACGGCCAGAGTGTGTAAGATCACTAATTGATCCAGTCTCCCTAAATTTTTTAATTAATCTCTTCACAGTTGATGAAGTTAAATCGCTATTCCGACTATATTTTGCACAAAAATTGTGAACTGTAGTTGCCAAACCTTCATTATTTTAAAAATATCACTGTCCCCTCAGACCGTTGGAGGGCTGGACTATAGTTTTAAAAAAAAAACTATGAGCAAATTCCTATGCACACTGCACATATCTTATTTTGAAGTAAAAAATAAAAAAAGGGGAACAAATACAATATTTGTATTTGCATGTGGCCCGCGGGCCATAGTCTGAGGACCCCTGCTAGATGCTTACACTTAAATAAGAGTGGCTCTGAATGTTAGCAATGCAGATTAAATATATAAGTATATGGAATAATTTGGCTTCAGTTGTACATAGATTTAAAACTGAGTAAAACATATGTAATACCTTAATCAATAAAAAATAATTTAAAAAACTGAGTAAAACAATTTTTCTTCCAAGAATCAAAACCTATGGCTCCATATGGCAAAGGAGTCACTTGAATCACTGAAGAATGAGGGAAATTCAAGCATTTGTCTTAGATGCTGCACAGCCCTCCTTCAGTTAAAATAATAAATTTATTTAGACAATTGGAAAGATTCTGCCCTAGCTGGTTTGGCTCAGCGGATAGAGCATCAGACTGCGGACCGAAGGGGCCCCGGTTCTATTCCGGTCAAGGGCACATGCCTGGGTTGTGGGCTAGATCCCCAATTGGGGATGTGCAGGAGGCAGCCAATCAATGATTCTCTCTCATCATTGATGTTTCTATCTCTCTCTCCCTCTCCCTTCCTGATCTGAAATCAATAACAATATTTAAAAAAGATTCTTAGCAGATATTTTAACAAAGCAGATAAAAACAGTGCAAATGTATGAAAAAATGTTCACCATTAAAAATTCTTAGGTAGATGGAATTAAAACAAAAGTGAGTTAACATTATATGCATTTCCAGGGTTACAATTTGAGAAGGTTAACCATTGTGTGTCCTTGCAGAGTAGCAGAAAAATTGGAATTATTATATACTATGGGTTAGGGGGAAAGCAAAGGGAATGACTCTATTGGCTAACAGGTTCACATATCTTAAATATAAAACATTCACCTACACAACAGTTTAATAGTAAAACATGTCTATATAAGAATTGAATGGAAATATTCCCAAAAGATTTATTTATAATACCCCCAAACCTAGAAGTAACAAAAAAACATAGATCAATAGATAAAGTGGTTATTCACTGAACACAGTACTACTCAGAAATAGGTAAATTTTCTTTTCACATGAGCATTTGTGTTGAACTCAAAATGACTGTGTACATGGAGGAAACAAGTATTTGTTACAGAGTACACACCAAGCAGTGCCTATAAAATTATGAACAACATGAACTATTCTATTGTAAAAAAGGAGAATCAATGAGTGCATGGAGGGCTGAGAAAGGCAGAAAGAGAGTTTACAACAGGGTATTAGGAAAATATAGGGTGTGGCAAAAGTAGGTTTAGAGTTGCTGGTATGGAAAATAATACATTAATAAATAATACTAATACTAATAATAATAGGAATAAACTCTGCCCAGGCCAGTGTCCTTAGTTGATTGGGTGGGACCCCATTCACTGAAAGCTCTCTGGTTTGATTTCAGGTCAGTGAAGATCCCCAAATGGATCCCCAGTAGGGGGCGTGCAGGAGGCAGCAGATCTATGTTTATCTCTCCCAGCCTCTTACTCTCTTTCCCCTCAAAAAAAGAATATAATAATTTTCTAAAATATTTTTTAAAAGAATAATCTCTGTGTTCTGTGAACTTACAACTGTGAGCCTATTGTTGCCCCCCACCCCCGCCCCCCGGTATGAGTTACCGGTGAGTTTATGTCACATGGGACAGTGTCACAGCTTTATCTCTAGGTCAGGGCTCACCAAATAGCACCCGTGAGAAAGGTGAACTTTGTTGCATGTCAGTTCTCATTTGCTGGGGGGAACAGCTTTGCCTCAGTGGCAACAAATGTTGTCAAGCAGTGAAGACTATGGCCATTGGAATCCACAGGAATGCTGACTGGTTACAAAAGACACATCCTGGGGCTGATTACAGCATTATCCTTCCTCTAGCTTTGAGGTCATGCCTGTTGAGCAACAACCTTGAGGTCAACACCCTAGAGGGGTCAGGGGAATCCAAAAAAAACAAAACAAAACAAAACCAGATTATTTTCTCTGCCAGTGACTCCAGCTACAGGAAACAGTGATGGAGGTCCTCACAAAGTAATCAAAGATCATACAAGCCACCGGCCCTGGAATAATGTGGACTTATGTCCAGAAGAGGCACTTTTCATCTACTTTAACTGCAGTGTCTGCTCTATGAAAACAGTGTTAATGTCCCAATACTAATTCCACCTCAGAGTCTTACAACAAGTGACACCAGCCTATAAAATCTCATACATCATGACGGCTGGCCTCTTTGGAGCATGTGGCCAGTAGTTCCCCTAAACATTTCTGACACTTGTGTAATACATACTGCGAACAGGTCCCTCGATCATTTTCATCCACAAGTGCAGCAATCACTGGGCCTAATTCTCCCTCTTGGCCCCTGTGTCCCCGTTGGCCATGCACCCTCAGTTGACCAGGACCCAGGGGTCCAGAAGTGATGCACTGAGTAGACTCAGGCACCTTCCTCCCGGAGGGGTCAGCCTAGCTTTCACATGGGCAAGAGACACCCCTCTCCAGGGACGTTCACTTCCTCTTCCTAGTGGGGGGTTAGGAGTCTAGAAGTCTTTCCCCTCAACTCCCCCCACATGCACCCAACCCACTCATTCCTTCCCAAGGGACCTGGATCCCCAGCTCCTCCACGAAGCCGTGTCCTTTACAAACATTCCCCATGCACACTCTCTAACTCCAGTCTGACATCAGAATCTTCCCTAATTCCTCCCCTTCCCACAGCCTGGGGTTCTATGAACTGACCCTTTTCTTCATCCACCCCTGGCGCCTGTGACGGGACCTCCAGGGGGAAACCAGAGGCCTGGAAGAGCAGCAGCAGAAGGGGCTCACCTGGGGTTGCAGAAGCACATGTGGCCCTCTACACCGCCTCTCTGGAGATTGCCTGTTGTCGGGGTGCACAGACTCAGAAACATACAGAAAACACAAGCACAGAAACACACAGGTACGGAACATCCCCAGCCTCAGCGGGGCACTCAGGGGCCCGGCTTATGTCTAGGGTCACACTGTAGACAGGGGCAATACCCTGAGGGGAACACACACACTCTCACCAATCCTGTTCCAGGTCCCAACCTCTCTGACCCCTCCACCTCACATCCCATAGTATATTGTCCCAAAGTCTGCAGTCCATCACCTCACTTGAGGAGCAAGGGTTTTCTCTGCACAGGCCAAACTCGAGGGGGGAGACCACCCGCAATTCATCTGCCCAAGGTGGTATCATGTGGAGACCAAGACTTCTTGTATTGCTTCCCATTTAAAACACAGCACCATTTCCTGGGGAATCCATGTGACCTCCAGGACGGGCTGGGGGTGGAATTTTTTTTAAAATTTTGATTTTTTACAGAGAGGAAGGGAGAGGGATAGAGTGTTGGAAAGATTCATGAGAGAGAAACATTGATCAGCCGCCTCCTGCACACCCCCGTCAGGGCCAGCCTGACAGGTTGAACCGGGCTAAGGTAGGGATGTGGGAATTGAGAAAAGAAAGAAAGACAGGAGAGCGGGATCGGGGGGACTACAGGTCAATCGAGGAACTGCAGTAAGTTTATTAACCACGCAATGCCTTTTATACACAAAACACTGAATAGGAGGTCTGTCAAGAGGAATGTATTCTTTGTTCCTCTTCATCTCTAAGGGAGAGACAGAGCGGAAGGGCAAATTCTCGGTACAGCAAATCTCAGTAAATAGTTACAGACTTCTTGGTAAGCCATTAAAGGCTGTTCTCTTTCTACAAAGGTTGCTCTCGTTCTACTGATAACCGCCATCCAAACAAGTCTGGGAAAACTGTGTGGGTAAGGGTCCCGGCCTTGCTAGCCCCTTCAGGTGCAAGGACCGTGTCAGCTTACACCCGGTCTCCAACACCCCCCACTGGGGATGTGCCCGCAACCAAGGTACATGCCCTCGACCGGAATTGAACCTGGGACTTTTCAGTCCGCAGGCTAATCTCTAGCCACTGAGCCAAACCGGTCAGGGCGGGGGTGGAATTTTTAATGCAATCAAAGTGGACACTTACCCAGACGTGCATAGAGATGCAAGCAAAGCCTGTGGGGCACTAGGGTGTGGGTGTGCTGGTGGGAGGTAGGACTTCCCAAAGGCGAACGGATTTGGGGGCACAGAGCAGTAGGGGCTGCCCCCAAATACTTGGGGAGGGGGGGATCTGGGCTCCTCAACCACCTGAGTCCAAAACAGCCCAGTCTCAACCCCTGGCTGGAGGGTGCAGCGGCCACAAGGGCCACATCCAGGTCCAGAGCTTTTCCAGGCCCCTTGGGTTTTAGTCTCAGGGAGCACAGGTGTCATCGTCCCCTGAGAGGACTGTGCAGCTCAGGCCCCTCCTGTTCTCTCCCTCACTGTGTGCTCTGCCCTCATGAGAACGCTGCTGGCTGGTTCGCCACGGGGTCCCCAGCTGTGTGGGTGGTCACGTGTGTGGACACATTTGGTGAAAAACAGACACCAACATATTGATTGGAGAGAGGACACTGGGAAGAGAGGGAAACACCCATTTGTTGTTTCACTAAGTTTATATATTCCTGGTTTGATTCTTGTACAGGCCCTGACTGGGAATGGAACAGGCAACCTTGGCATTATTGACATGCTGTGTTAACAAGCTGAGCTACTCGGCCAGGGCAAAATGTATCATGGGTTTTTTTTAAAAAAATATTTTTATTGACTTGAGAGAGGAAGAGGGAGAGACTGAAACATCCATGATGAGAGAGGATCATGGATCGGCTGCCTCCTGCACACCCCATACTGGGTATTGAGCCCGAATCCCAGTCATGTGCCCTCGACCGGAATCGAACCTGGGACCTTTTGGTCCGCAGGCTGAAGCTCTACCCATCGAGCCAAACTGGCTAGGGTTATATCATGGATTTTAAGTAAAATAACCCATTAATGTACCTGAGAATAGATAGATACCAGAACTACCATGACAGATAGTGATGGAAGGCTAGAATAGGACTCATGGGGTTTCATAAGTGTTTTCTTTATATGGATATAATATGAAATAAGCTATTACAAAGGTAGACTAGGTCCTTGCATCAGTAATTCCAAGTGCCAATTAGAAAGCACTGAAAAGGGGAAGAGGAATTTGGTTTCAGGGATGCAAGCCTGTACAGAAACATCAAAAGTGTAAGTTAAAAACTGTGTTTTAACCTGGCCAGTGTTGCTCGGTGGTTGGGCACCAACCTATGAACCAGGTCAGGGTTCAATTACTGGTCATGGCACATGATCAGCTTTTGGGCTCCATCCCAGCAGGAGGTGTGCAGGAGGCAGCCGATCCATGATCCTCTCTCATCATGGATGTTTCTATCTCTCTTTCTTCCTCTTTAATATCAATAAAAATATATATTGTTGCCTAGCCTCCTGGCTCAGTGGTTGACTATCGACCTATAAACCAGGAGCTCATGGTTCAGTTCTTGGTTGGGACACATTCCCAGGCTGAGGGCTTGATAACCCAGTGTGCAGTGTGCCAGAAGCAGTGATGATTCTTTCTCATCACTGATGTTTCTCTCCTCCCCCTTTCTTCTCTGAAACCAATAAAAAAATTTAAAAAAATATATATGTAGTTAAAATGTATGTTTTAAATCAATTATACTTATATCAAACTTTAAAAAACATTTAAAACTTGCCACTTCAGTATAATTTTATCATTTTATACATTTTTTGCCTTTTTTTCCCAATTAGCAATAATCTTCCCTCGGATAAATCTCCTTGGCTATGATACTGCCACTGCACAAAGCTAATTTTACCATTTTATTATCAACTAGAGACCTGGTGTACGAATTTGTGCACAGGTGGGGTCTGGCTGGCCCACCCTGATTGGGGCTGATCACTCAGCTGGCTGGAAGGAGGGGCCACAAGTAGTTAGCTGGCCTGCCCTGCCCCAATGGGGGGGAGGGGGCGGTCAAGAGCAGGGCTGGCTGTGGGGAGGGCCAAGGGCAGTTGGCCTGCTGGCCAGCCCCAACCCCTGATCAAGCTCCTGGTTGCAGAGACAATTTGCATATTTGCCTTTTATTATATAGGATGTTCTTGAGCACATTCATTGCTACTTTATTAGCATGTTGGAAATAAACTAGAATGATGTGCTACTGAAATATTTTCCCATGTCCATGTTCAAGGACATCGTTTTGGCAGTTTGAACATGGTGACAGAGTATTTGCACCAGGGAAATTGACAAATACTAGAAACCTATACCTCAATTAATGTAGTATTGAATGCTTAAACTTAAAAAGGGGTGGTGGAGAAAGTTAACAATGCAGATTATACTTATTAAATATATGGTACAAGTGGACTATGAATTGTAAATAAACTAAAAATTGAGAGAGAAAAATTTCTATAATTTAAACCTAATAGTTCCATACAGCAAAGAAGTCTCTTGAGTCATTGAGGAATGAGCGAATTTCAAACACGTGTCTTAGACACTCTCCATCTACTGGTTAGAATAATAAATTCATTGTAAACGTAGGCAAAAGATCTTGGGCAGACATTATAACAAAGGAGATAAAGATAGTGTAAATAAATGTGTGAAGAAATGCTCACCATCAAAAATTCTTAGGAAAGCATTATTAAAACCAAAATGGGTTCACAGTATACACATTGAAAAAATTAACCATCAGATGTGCTGGCAGGCTTTTGGAAAAACTGGAATTTTCATTACTGTGGGTGGGTTGGAGGCAAAGGGAATAACCATTGGGGGTCACAGTTCTATATATCTTACAATGTAAAACATTCACCAACACTGCAACAGTTTGATGAGTAAAGCATTTACCTGTAGAAAGAACTGAACTCAAATATTCCTAGCAGATTTATTTATAAAACTCCGAATGTCGAACTAACCAAAACCACAGACAGACCAATAGACAGAGTGGTTATCCATAGAACACAATACTACTCAGCAAAAAGAGAGATTACATATTCACATAAATGTTAGTGTTGAATCTCAAATCACCTGTGTAACATGAAGGAAACCAGTGTTTAAAATGTATAAACCTTATACTGCCTATAAAATTATGAAAAATATGAACTAATCTATTATAAAAGAAGGTACACTGATGTGGCATTTCTCCAATATGACCTCTGTGGTGTCATATGAGGGTACAGCTATGTTTGCAGGACTCCCCACAATCCTGACACTCACATGCCTTTTATAGAGTATGAACTCTCTTGTGGTAAAGGAGGTGACTATTGTACCTGAAAGACTTCCCACATGCACTACACTCATAAGGTTTCTCTCCGGTATGAACTCTCCGGTGCCGTGTCAAGGTAGAACTTTGTCTGAAGGACTTCCCACAGTCACTACACACATATGGCTTTTCTCCAGTGTGAACTCTCCGGTGCTCTGTGAGAATAGAGATTCGCCTGAAGGACTTCCCACAATCTCTACACTCATGTGGCTTTTCTCCAGTGTGAACTCTGTGGTGTTTACTGAGAGCAGTGCTTTCAGTGAAGAACTTTCCACATTCACTGCACTCATATGGCTTTTCTCCAGTGTGAACTCTCTGATGTACACTGAGAGCCGAGATTTGCTTGAATGACTTTCCACAATCACTGCACTCATATGGCTTTTCTCCAGGCTCTCTGAGGGGAGATTTGCCTGAATGACTTGCCACAATCACTACACTCATATGGCTTTTCTCCGGTGTGAACTCTGTGGTGTGTATTGAGAGCAGAGCTCACATTGAAGAACTTTCCACAATCACTACACTCATATGGGGCTTTTCCAGGTGTGAATTCTAGTGTTTAGTGAGGATAGACCTTTGTATGAAGGACTTTCCACAAAGAGTACATTCATACGGCTTTTCTCCAGTGTGAACTCTCTGGTGTTGAACAAGAGTACTACTTTCCCTGAAGCATATTTCGCAATCACTACACTCATAGGGCTTTTCTCCAGTGTGAATTCTGAGGTGTTTAATGAGGTGAGATCTTTTTCGGAAGGCCCTCCCACAAACAGTACATTCATAGGTTTTTTCTCCAGTGTGAACCCTCTGATGTTCAATGACAGCAGAGGTTTGCCTGAATGACTTCCCACTTTCACTACACTCATAGGGCTTTTCTCCAGTGTGCTCTCTCTTATGTTGCGTAAGGTTAAAAATTCCTCTAAACACATTCCCACATTCGCTACACACATAATTTACTTCTTCAGAGCAGTTACCCTCATGCTGAACAACTTTCTGGTTGTGGCTGGCAGCTTTGTCACATTTTCCCCAAT
>NW_006291979.1:78736-88774 GCF_000327345.1 Myotis davidii
CTTCTCTCTGAGATGGGAGATTTGCCTGAATGACTTGCCACAATCACTACACTCATATGGCTTTTCTCCGGTGTGAACTCTGTGGTGTGTATTGAGAGCAGAGCTCACATTGAAGAACTTTCCACAATCACTACACTCATATGGCTTTTCACCAGTGTGAACTCTCTGATGCACACTGAGAGCCGAGATTTGCTTGAATGACTTCCCACAATCACTGCACTCATATGGCTTTTCTCCAGTGTGAATTCTGTAGTGTTTAGTGAGGATAGACCTTTGTATGAAGGACTTTCCACAAAGAGTACATTCATACGGCTTTTCTCCAGTGTGAACTCTCTGGTGTTGAACAAGAGTACTACTTTCCCTGAAGCATTTCCCGCAATCACTACACTCATAGGGCTTTTCTCCAGTGTGAATTCTGAGGTGTTTAATGAGGTGAGATCTTTTTCGGAAGGCCCTCCCACAAACAGTACATTCATAGGTTTTTTCTCCAGTGTGAACCCTCTGATGTTCAATGACAGCAGAGGTTTGCCTGAATGACTTCCCACTTTCACTACACTCATAGGGCTTTTCTCCAGTGTGCTCTCTCTTATGTTGCGTAAGGTTAAAAATTCCTCTAAAAACATTCCCACATTCGCTACACACATAATTTACTTCTTCAGAGCAGTTACCCTCATGCTGAACAACTTTCTGGTTGTGGCTGGCAGTTCTGTCACATTCACCCCAATCAGAATGACTATTTCCACTGAGAAATTCCTGTGAAATCTCACTGTCACTGTGTGGCTCTCCAGTGTTGAGAGGGGCCTGGTGCTGGAGAAGGTCTGAGATCGTGGGCAAGTCTTCCCCAACTTCCCTACTGGTTGAAAGCACCCAAGATAAGTAGAAGCTGCATCTGGTCACAAACGAGGCCCTGTCCATAGCTTCTTTCCAGGGCTTCTCTCCACTGGCTTCCCCCGGCTGCTGGTGAGGGTTTGCACTGAAACAGAAGTCTCTCACACATGCGTCCCTGAAGAAGGCTTTCTGCTCAAAGTCTGCTGCTTGCGACGCAGTCAGGTGCAGAATGTCTTTTAACACAGACACACAGCGCTTACACACATGGGTCCTCTGGGTTCCTGGCTCTGTCTCAGAAGCCCTGACCTGTGACTCTCCTTGTACAGATTCACTGTGCTCAGAACAGGCCTCCTCATCATCCATTTTATGCCAACAATCTGAAAAGAGAGAAATGCTGAGGAAGTTAATGTTGACTGTGGTGACAGGGAATCTCCCATTACAAAAGTGTGTTACACATAATATGTTGGTCCTATGCAATTGCCTGAAAATAAAAGCTCTGTGACAAGGATTAGTGAGAGGCTGCTGAGAAGTTGTGGGCCACTGAAGATCACAAAACACTGAAGACCTGAACAGAAATATGACTCAATTATGACAGGTACCACCTGGAAGAGAAGCAGGATCTCCAGCGCATTCTTCTGCTAACAGCCTTCAGCAGGGCTCGTTTGCTGGTAACACGGGCAAGCTGTGCAGTACATTGGTTACATCTTTTCCAACTAAAATTCAATGAACGAGGAGCTGGTCATGGAGGCGCATGTTGGAGAAAACTGCAGAGGGAGCAGCTCTGAGGATCAGGTGACATAAAAATGCCACAAGGGTGACAGAAGCCAAAAGGCAGGAAGTCACAGAAGAATGACAAGTCAGCAAAGTGGGAAGCTTAGGAAAGAAAAGATAGAAATGAGGTGTGGCCCGTGGCACCTGCACCTAACTGGCTGGACAGGAGCAGGTTCCTGGTCTGACCTGAAAAAAGCCTCATGTCACACCTAGCTCCCAGCTGCCACTTAGCAGGGCGAGGCTTCCCCTGAGACCACCTTACATATTCACTCTGTGAACAAACCAGGCTCTCCATGCACCTCCTACTGTACAAATACGTACGACCTACATATTCCGACTACTGATGAAAGACAACGGAGGTGAGCAGAAAGCATGGGCCAGAGCAACTCAGTGTGCAATTAATATTTGGGGAGGACATACTACAAACAACAATTGAAGTAGGGTCCTACAAGAACAGACTGTGGTTCGTGATATGATCATAAGCGGGCACAAGCTGTCTTAAAGAACCTTTAGCTAGGAAACGGGGCAGTGGCCATGGATGTGGACAGTCACCCTCACAGAGTTGAAGAGCAAAGTGGGACCCATTCAGCTGCCTGCATTTTCCTGATTCTCAGACATTAACTGCACTTTTTGAGGCAACGGGTCTTAGGGATGTTTGGTGAGTCCATTGCTCAGGGCTCTCCACACAGGTCACAACTGGCAGCCACAACACATTGTACGAGAATGTGGGGGCGATAGCAGAGCCCATGGTCTGGCTTTGAGAGAGAGAGAGAGTGCTAAGTCTGGAGAATAAATAAAGAGTGGCCATCACTTCAGGACACTAAGAGAGATGTGAAGGTCTTACCTACGAATGAAACCAGTGCAAACACTTCCAGCATCACATCACAGTACAGATGTCTCTGAGCCTCATCAAGGAGACCCCACTCCTCCTGAGAGAAGGCAATGGCCACGTCCTCAAAGTTCATATCCTGTCATAAGGGGGACAGTTCAGTCCATGGTCAGCTTCTCTCTTAGGATTTTATATTCGTCATACTCCCCACCCTCCACATCCATCCTCTCCCTCTACTACCTATATCAGGATAATACCAGGCCTTGATCTCACTAAGGAAACCCTCTCCTTATATTCCTACTGAGACTGTGTCTTCCCCCAACAATAAAGACCAATGACAAGGGAGATTATACCTCAACCTGGGCCTCACATTAGGCCAAAGGCCACAATGTCTCTTGTCCATTACCTCGGGTGTGACCAACAAGGGGAGGGATAAATGTTGGCCATAAAGAGAGGGTGAGTGATTTGACGCTGGTCGTTAGGCAATACCCTTGCAGTCCCCGAGACTGTCCCTGCACGACACCAAAAACCGTAGGTTCACACTTCACCCTTTCACCCCAAAACCAGGGTGCGGAGGCCATCACTTTGCACTACCTGCTGCACATGATTCTTGAACCACACTTCTCTCACACAGCTTCTCCTCAGAGGTACTACGTCACACATATCACAAATATGCCGTCACACATATCCTCATCACCTCATGAGGACGGTGGTTTCCTTACCAACATCTTTTCCAAAATCATAGTTCACCTCCTCTGTAACGTATTTCTCACCCTCTATCTTGTCCACCTAGGGGAGATTTTCAACCCCAGGTGAGTGATGTACGCTACCTCATTCCTACTGATCACTGTACCAGCCCTCAACAACAGCAGGCAGCTGAGCACATATATGACACTTAAGCTTTGGACCAAAAATGTAGCACCACAACACACCTCTTTTCAGGAATTAATCTGAAATTGACCATATATTATCCAGACACCACTAGAACTGAACTCAACCTTCCTTCCCTCTTATGTCCATGTCAGGGCCCTGCAGCCATGAATCCACAGGCCCTCTCAAAGGGCACACCACTCTTCCTACCATACCTCTCTCACTCCTGCACTCCCCCACCCTCAGCCACAGCCCCCATCTCCTTGGCCTTTTACTTATGACTCAGCATGTGTGGTCCACAGAATGCCTGGCCAATTCAAGCTGGATGAAGTACTACCCCCACTCTGATAGCCCACACTCAGAGAGGCAGCCTTGAATCCTGCCTGAAGGCCTCTCTCCGTGAGTGTACTTTCCTTCCACTTCAACTATTGAGAACATCATCAGATCCCAGAAATCCAGAGCCCACCTTTACAGGAGCTGCACTCACCAGTCACAGTCTTCCTCACTCAAGTCCCATCACCCATGGCCCTCTACCACATGCTCAGTGAGTCTCACAGATGACCACTCATGCTTCTAAGTTAATCCTGTTTGCAACCCCCAGGCCAAACCAAGGGTCACAGCAAAATCCTGGTAAGTTTAGAGAAGTAACTATGTACTAGCCCTAGCCACATCCTGTTTGAATTACTGTCCAGCCTCCAATTCATCTCATGTCCACTCATCTTTTAAAGGCCTTGGCCACTGGGAAACCATTATCCATCCCCATCTCTCTACATGACCATCTGTCCCTGTGCTGTGTTGTGACACCCAACTCCCCACAAATGGAGGCCCCAGTCCTCAGACTCACATTGTCCATTCTGAACGACTAAGACCATTATTATCCAGCCCATGATTCCCTATATTAAAGTGAGCTACAGCCCTAACCTGGTTGGCTCAGTGGATGGAGTGTTGGCCTGCAGACTGAAGGGTCCCAGGTTCGATTCCAATCAAGGGCATGTACCTTGGTTGCGAGCTCATCCCCCGGAGGGGGTGTGCAGGAGGCAGCTGATCAATATTTCTCTCTCATTGATGTTTCTAACTCTCTATCCCTCTCCTTTCCTCTCTGTAAAAAACCAATAAAAATATATTTAAAAAAAAATAAAGTGAGCTACATTCCTGGTTCATGTGACCCATGTGCTGAGAGGTCACAGGTTCCATAACTGGTCAGGTCACATGCCTGGGTGGTGGGCTAGATCCCCAGTAGGGGTTGAGCAGGGGGCAACTGATCCTTGTTTCTTGCTGATCAAATTCTCTCTCTCTCTCTCAATTCCTTCCTTTTTACGTCTAAAGTCAATGATATATATTAAAAGTATACCTTCTGGTTCCTGAAACAGATCAGTCTTCACTCTGAGCCTTTGCGCATCCTGGTCCCAGACCTGGGAGGACCTCCCTCAACTCATTCCACTGGTTGCCAACAACAGGTCCACTTCATGAAGCCCTAGTCGTGGCCTTAGGATGCTGGGCTGAGCGTCAGTTCAATGCCCCTAGGTCCAAGGGCTGGAAGAGGGGCCGACAGCCCCAGGACCCCACGACCTCAAAGAAAATAACAGCGAGGCCCTGAAATCAGCTCTACAACCCACCCCCCTCAGCGACTCTGCACCCACAGGAACCTGTGGGAACTAAAGGGCTGTTGAGGGCCTGGCACCCACCCCAGGACCCAGGGGCTCCGGCTGCTCTGTACCTTCACCCAGCCCCAGGGCCAGGTGAACTCCAGGCCCCTGCACTGCCTCAGGGCTCAGTCCAGTGCACACCCTGCCAGTTACCTTACCTTTCACAGGGTCCTCCTTCCCGTCCCTCACTTCTCTCCGCTTCCTCTCAGCAGTGTTTGGTAAATTTGAGAACCCTGCCTCACCCAATGTCCCTCTTTTTCCACAACCACCCACAGCACCATCATCCTGAGCATGAAAGTAAAACTCCTCCCAGGAATCGCCTCTCGTCCTCTCCATCGCCTTTAGACACAAACCAGGTCTGGGTGCCCCCACCTCCTGGCGCAGTACCCCCCAAGGCCTCCCAGGTGGCTCCACGGCCTCCCAGGCGGCCCCGCAGCCCGTCGCCCTCCCTCCGCCCCTCACACCCCGGGTCCCCCAAGAGGACTCACTGCGCTGGACGCTGCGCCCTGGGCGGCGGGACCTGTGAGGCGCCCCCACCTGAGGCTGGAGGGCCCAATCAGGTGACCGGAGTGAATTCAGTCGGCGGAGGGGAGTCGGGGAGGCTCGGAGGCCCACCCCACAGGGCTCAACAAGCCTCTGATCCCCCCACCTGAGTCCTGAGACTCAGTGAACGCACCAAAAAGGTCAAAATGACCGCCACGAGGAGGAAGCAGGAAGTCCCGCCTTAACAGGATTAGCAGGCAGCAGAAGTCTTTGTCTCTGCGGACTTGTGCGCAATGCTTTCTGGGTAATGTAGTTTGCTCAAACGTCCAGGGGAGGGCTGGAGGCCAGCCAATGACCTTGGTGAATAAAGGTGGTGTGGTACCACGTGTCCCTGGGGAAGGACAAGATGGGCCCAGGGGCCTGGTTATAAGTGGGACAGACTGACAGATGTCCCAGGGGAGGGGATGGAGGGACTGGGAGAGATCCCCCAAAGAACATATACAGAGGGGAAATAGGAGACATCTGTGACACCTTCAACAATAAAAAATACATTTAAAAATATTTTAGAAAGAATATAGCCCAGATGGTGTGGGCGAGGGTTAAGCATCAACCTATAAACCAGGAGGTCACTGTTCTATTCCTGGTCATGACACATAGGAATGGAAGCATTCCTTCAGCTGCTAAATCCAAACCTGCATGTCATCTCTGACTCTTACCTCTCCCTCTCATCCTCAAAATTAGAAAATCCAGGTGGCCACACCTAAAACACAGATCCCACATCCAACTGCTTATTCCATCTCCAGGGCCACCATCATGGGCCAGATACCATCACACTCAACAAGACTCACACCAGCTTCTGTCCTAGTCTTTCCACCACCTCCCTCTCACCCACATTGTGCATCATGCTGCAGCCACAGGGCGTCTAATGAGACCTGGGTCAGGTCACCTGCCTCCACTGCTCCAATACCCCCATGATCCCCTCACCTGCAGAAGAGACACCCAAGTTGTCATAATGCTCTTCTAGACCCAACTCCTGTCCCGCTGTTTCCAGTTCCTATTTTATAAAAATATACATCTGCCGGTTCCTGAAGCAGCCCAGTCTTCACTCCACGCCCTGGCACATTCTAGAATCTTTGCATGGAGGGGCCATTCAGATCCATTTCCAAAATCAGGGACCACTCATATAACCCTAGACCTGGACTTCAGATTCCGGGCTAGGTGACTCTTTAAAGTCCCCCAGTCCCAGGGCTAGTGGAGTGGCTGAACAGTGACAGGACGCCACTATCTCAGAGGCCACAGGAGTGCGAGGTCCTGAGAATGATAGTAAAAAATACTCACGCAAACGTTTGCCTCATCTTTTTGTTGCCTTTTGACACATAGGTGGCTTGGGTTTTCCCCAAAGCTCCCAGCTCAGTCACACCATCATGTCCTTTTATGGTGGAATTGCATCCTGTCACCCTTTCCCGCCGTCACACCCTGGGTCACCCATGAGACTCACTGTTCCGATGCTGGGACCTGGGCTGCAGGACCTGACAGGTGCCGGCACCAGAGGCTGGAGGGTTAAATGGGGGTAAAGCTGAGTTGAGCTCTGTAAGCAGAAAGGAGTCTGGGAGGCCCCAATCCCGCCTATTATGGCTCAACAAGCCTCAGGCAGACCACTTCACAGCGGGATGCTGCCTCTACGCCTGGTCCCACTGGGGACCTGGCTCTTTGGTGAACACACCAGAGGTTAAAATGACCAGGTCAAGACCATGAGAGTCCCACCCTAACCCATGTACACTTGGACTATGCGCCTGTGTATAACCCAGCCATCGTTAGGCGCACAGCCCTTTGGGTAAGGATCCCAGTCGCTCCCTGCCCTTTGTAAATATTGGTGGTTGTGAACCCAAGTGGCACTGGGAAATGACAACTTTAGGTTTTGGAGGCTGGTTTCTGGGGAGTGTTGTCTGCAACGGAGCTGTTCTTTGCACACATTTCAGATTCCGTGAAGCTCAGAGTGCTCCTTGAGATGAAAAGTATTATTTAACTTATTCCTGACGACTACAATCCTAAACTTCTTTTATTTTTTTAAAAATATATTTTATTGATTTTTTACAGAGAGGAAGGGAGTGAGAGATAGTTAGAAACATCAATGGGAGAGAAACATCGATCAGCCGCCTCCTGCACATCTCCTCCTACTGGGGATGTGCCCGCAACCGAGGCACATGCCCTTGACCGGAATCGAACCTGGGACCTTTCAGTCCGCAGGCCGACGCTCTATCCCACTGAGCCAAACCATTTCGGCCTAAACTTCTTTTAATGTGACTTTCAGAGAGAGAGGAAATGACAGGGAGAGAGAGAAAAACACGGATCGACTGCCTCCTGCTTGCCTCCCACCACCCCCTGGACATTCAGCCAGGAAACCAGGCTTGGGCCCTCACCAATAATGAACTGGCAACCTTCCCATGCTCAACCGAGTCCCTCCAGCTCTCAGAGGTTTTATTTTTAACATACAAATATCACATTATTAAGAGAAAAAGCAGGCTATGAGAGAATATACACAATCCTATCCTATTGGTTTTATTTTTTTAATTAATTTATTAACTTTTATTGATTTCAGAGAGGAAGGGAGAGATATAAACATCAATGATGAGAATTATTGATCAGTTGCCTTCTGCCTACTGGGGTTAAAGCGTGCAACCCAGGCATATATCCTTGACTGGAACTGAACCTGGGACCTTCCAGTCCACAGGCCAACAATCTACTGAGCCAGACCAGCTAGGGCCCTATTGGTCTTAAAACAAAATTTGAAAGTATACAAAGGACAAAATGTTGACATTTCCTATGTTGTCTGAATGTCTTCAGTCAGCACACATTGTGAAGCTAAGGAGCTAACAGTTGCTGAATGTTCACTACAGGTACCAGGCCCTGGTCTCAGGGCTTTATCGGCATTATTATTTCATTTGATCCTCTCCTCGATCTGAGATGGTTTCACCATCCATTTTATGGAGAGAAAATTCAGGCTCAGAGACTCAACATAAATTGCATGATTGTAGAGTTAATAAAGGCAGGGCTGGAAGTCAAACCCATGTGTCTAACAACAGAGCTCTGGCTTCTACTGTTGGGCTCTGCTGCCTCCTAGAGCAGAGGTCGCCAACCGGTGGTCTGAGGACCAGTTGGTCCGTGAGGTCTGAAAGGTTGGCAACCGCTGTCCTAGAGGATAGAATAGGGGCTGTGTTCACAGGCTGGATGTTATTGTGGGTAATGAGCAGCCCCAAAGCTTTAATGGCTTAGAGCAGCGGTTCTCAACCTGTGAGTCACGACCTCTTTGGCAGTTGAACAACCCTTTCACAGGGGTCGCCTAAGACCCTCCTGCAGATCAGATATTTACATGACGATTCATAACAGTAGCAACATGACAGTGATGAAGTCGCAACGAAAATAATTTTATGGTTGGGTCCCAACATGAGGAAGTGTATTTAAAGGGCCAGAAGGTTGAGAACCGCTGGCTTAGAGTAAAGAAAGGATATTTCTTCTTCATAGCACATGAACACCCTGGTTCTCCTGGGACCGGGATAGAAGAGAGGCCACCATGTAGGTACCTCCTAGGTGTTATCAGAGAAGGACAGAGAGGGTGGCTGGTCTCAGTGCTTCCAGACTCTTCTGTCAGAGGTGACAGGATTCACTCCCAGCACATTTCAACGGTCAAATCACATCAAAGCGCTGCAGCCAACTTCATGGGGTCCACAGGAGAACCGGGCATCCTTGAGGGGCCCCATTAAGGCCACCACAAAGTGACAATATCTTATCAGGGACTGACCAGGGGCAAGGAGAGGAGTGGGGATGGGTAGGAAATGCCAGTGGCAGTCAGTCAGGATGGGTCACCTTCTCCTCATCCAGGTGGACTTTGTCCCAGAGCTGCCCAAACCATCACTGGGAAGATTCAAAACAATGTACTTCCGACAATAGAGTTTCGGAAGTCAGATGGCACTGGCAGCAAACTCCTGCTTGCCTCCCACACCCCGCCCTGGGCATTCAGCCAGGAAACCAGGTTTGTGCCCTCACCAGTCATCGAACGGGCAACCTTTCTGTGCATGGAACGATGCTCAACCAACGGAAGCTAAGAGTTACTGACTGTGTGACCCGGGTAAATCCCTGGCTGCCTCAGTCCCCCCACTGTGATGGGGGTGAAGACCCACATGTTAGGAGAGATAACAGGGAAAGGGCAGGACTGCAAGCATCCAGCACCTAAGTAATTTTACGTTAACATCAGTCACTACCCTGCCTTCAGGTCTCTATCTTTTGCATTACCCTGGTGAGTGCTCCATCAGGTGGGGCTGATGGTAAACATGCCTCCATGAACATGGACGGTGATCCTGTGGTTTCCATTCACATTGTGTATGAACCTGTGCTAAATGCAGACCTTCCATCTACGTCCTCATTGCCACTGGAGAGAGAACTGGGCATAATTCTGCTTCCTGGCCCAGTGTTCCCAGTGGGTCATGCAAGCCCAGATCCTGGAGTGACGCTCTGAGCAGCCCCAGGCACCTTCTTGTATGAGGTGTCAGCCTCGCTTTCACATGGGCAGCGGAGTGACCTGCTCTCCACGGACCGGGGTCCCACAGGATTGCC
>NW_006291979.1:88831-90467 GCF_000327345.1 Myotis davidii
TAAGCCCTCCCCAGGGGTATCCAGTCCCTCATTCCTAAGGGAGGCTTAGGGGCCTAAGATTCTTCCCCCTCAGCTCTCCTCCACAAGCACCCATCCTCTCATCCCTTTCCAGAGTCCTCCCATTTCCCCACCTTCGCTCAAACTGGGGTTCTGTGAACTGTCCCTTCACCTCACCCATCCCTGGGAGGACCCCCCATGGGGATCACCTCGGTTTGGAAGAGCAGGGGCAGAAGGGACTCAGCCTGGGGGATGGGGACGAGCAGGCTGAAGAGACCTCTGGATGGAGACAGAAGTGCCCCGGGCAGCTCCTCTCAGGCAGACACGGGGCCTTGCCTCGGACTCCCATCTGTCAACTCCTGGGAAAGACAGAGCGTCCCCAGCTGCAGGGGAGCATCCCAGGCAGCGGCAGGACAGTGTTAGGAGGGTGGGCTGTGTAGAGGGAGGGTCCATCTCAGCGCAGCAGAGTGGATGGTTCTTTTTGTTGATGTTGTTCCTCACCCCAAGATGTTTCCCCATGGTTTTTGGAGAGACTGTAATAGGAGGGTGGGCTGCGCAGAGGGAGGGTCCATCTCAGCGCAGCAGGGTGGGTGGTTCTTTTTGCTATTGTTGTTCCTCACCCCAGGATGTTTCCCCATGGTTTTTGGAGAGACTGTAATGGGTGGGGGAATGAGAGAGGGAGGAAGAAACACGGATGTGAGAGAGACAGACTGACTAGTTGCCTCTCCCATATGAGTTGGTGGGTGCCGGGTATTGAACTGGCAACCCAGGTATGTGCCTGTGATCTGGAATCTCATTCACCACCCTTCAGGTGTGTGGGCTGACGCTTACCACTGAGACACACTGGCCAAGACCAGGGTGGATGTTTGCCCACTAAGGAAAGATCTGGGCCATGTTCTCTCCCTAGATTGATACATATCTACAAACTTCTTTAGTCGTTAAACTTCACCAGACTTGCAATCCCCAACAGGACCACGTGGCTCAGCACCCAGTGACCCCTCCTGCAGGGCAAGAAGAGATTCTGCAGAGGGAGCTCCTCTCCTTCCCTGGGCAGGTCAGTGGCTGGAGCACCTCATTACAGTGGACTAGCTTGCACCTGCCTGAGTCACTAGTTTTCTTGGAGCTCATGCTCCAGGGCATGACCTATCCGGGAACTCATGCCACAGAGCTTGGTCCATGTCCCACTAACCATGGCCCCAAAGAACAGAGCGGCCACAGCCTGGACTGGGACTAGAGAGGACCTCAGAGCCACACATGTGGCCCAGCACCAACTCCCCATGGTAACTGCCCTGAATGTTTCCTGCCCACACTCATCTGCCAAGCTGCCACTGCTGCTCCCAGCCCTGACTCCTGAGAGGAATCTGAGCTCCTCAACCCCTTGAAGGTGCAATAGCTCAGGCTCAACCCCTGGCTGGAAGGTGCAGAGACCCACGCTTTTCCTTAGGGAGCCTTTAGTCTCAGGGAGCACAGATGCCATCTAGTCTCAGGGCACAGATGCCATCATCCCCTGTGGGTGATTGTGCAGCTCAGCCACGGTTCCTCACCCTCCTCACTGACAGTACCAGCACCTCCCCTCCTTCTCACCGTCATTGCCTGCTCTGCCCGCAGGGGGCACTGGGGTCTACATGTGTGTGGACTG
>NW_006291979.1:109610-113708 GCF_000327345.1 Myotis davidii
GGAAAGGCAGAGCGGCCCCAGCTGCAGGGGAGCATCCCAGGCAGCGGCAGGACAGTGGTAGGAGGGTGGGCTGCGCAGAGGGAGGGTCCATCTCAGCGCAGCAGGGTGGGTGGTTCTTTTTGCTATTGTTGTTCCTCACCCCAGGATGTTTCCCCATGGTTTTTGGAGAGACTGTAATGGGTGGGGGAATGAGAGAGGGAGGAAGAAACACGGATGTGAGAGAGACAGACTGACTAGTTGCCTCTCCCATATGAGTTGGTGGGTGCCGGGTATTGAACTGGCAACCCAGGTATGTGCCTGTGATCTGGAATCTCATTCACCACCCTTCAGGTGTGTGGGCTGACGCTTACCACTGAGACACACTGGCCAAGACCAGGGTGGATGTTTGCCCACTAAGGAAAGATCTGGGCCATGTTCTCTCCCTAGATTGATACATATCTACAAACTTCTTTAGTCGTTAAACTTCACCAGACTTGCAATCCCCAACAGGACCACGTGGCTCAGCACCCAGTGACCCCTCCTGCAGGGCAAGAAGAGATTCTGCAGAGGGAGCTCCTCTCCTTCCCTGGGCAGGTCAGTGGCTGGAGCACCTCATTACAGTGGACTAGCTTGCACCTGCCTGAGTCACTAGTTTTCTTGGAGCTCATGCTCCAGGGCATGACCTATCCGGGAACTCATGCCACAGAGCTTGGTCCATGTCCCACTAACCATGGCCCCAAAGAACAGAGCGGCCACAGCCTGGACTGGGACTAGAGAGGACCTCAGAGCCACACATGTGGCCCAGCACCAACTCCCCATGGTAACTGCCCTGAATGTTTCCTGCCCACACTCATCTGCCAAGCTGCCACTGCTGCTCCCAGCCCTGACTCCTGAGAGGAATCTGAGCTCCTTAACCCCTTGATGGTGTAATAGCTCAGGCTCAACCCCTGGCTGGAAGGTGCAGAGACCACAGGGGCATGGGCAGGCCCCACGCTTTTCCTTAGGGAGCCTTTAGTCTCAGGGAGCACAGATGCCATCATCCCCTGTGGGTGATTGTGCAGCTCAGCCTCGGTTCCTCACCCTCCTCACTGACAGTACCAGCACCTCCCCTCCTTCTCACCGTCATTGCCTGCTCTGCCCGCAGGGGGCACTGGTGTCTACATGTGTGTGGACTGAGTGGGTGAATAAAACAAATATATTGATTTTAAAGAGAGAAAAAAATAGGGAGAGAGAAACATCAATTTCTTGCTTCACTATTTTTATGTATGATTTGCTTGATTCTTGTATATACCCTGACCAA
The DNA here is from genome assembly GCF_000327345.1 of Myotis davidii. Classification (NCBI taxonomy): domain Eukaryota; kingdom Metazoa; phylum Chordata; class Mammalia; order Chiroptera; family Vespertilionidae; genus Myotis; species Myotis davidii. The sequence continues at coordinate 110,890 of NW_006291979.1, forward strand.
GGATTCAATCTGCAATCGTGATGTTACTGAGATGATGCTCTGACCAACTGAGCTATCCAGGAATGACTAGATACATCTGGGATTGTAAGTAAAATAATCCACGAACGTACCTGGAGATAGAGAAATTAAAAAAAAAAAAAAGACAAAAAACATGATGAGAGTGAATGAGGGAAAGCTAGAACAAGACTCATGGGTCTCATAAGTGTTTTGTTCATATAGATATTTTTCATATAAGCTATTATAAAGGTTGTATATGTCCTTGCATCAGCTATTTTATAAGGCAAGAAAGAACTAAAGGGGCAGGAGGACCTTGGTTTCAGGAAGGCATTCATGTATAGAAACATCTAATTGCATGTTAAGAAAATGTACATTTTAGCCCTAGCTGGTTTGGCTCAGTGGATAGAGCATCACCCCAAGGACTCAAGAGTCAGGGGGTTGATTGTAGTCAAGGGCATGTACCTCAACTGCAGGCTCAATCTGGTTGCCTGTTAGGGTGTGTGGAGAAGGCAACCAATCCATGAACCTTGTCACATCTATATTTCTCTGTGTATCTCTCCCCTTCCCTTCCATTCTCTTTAAAGAAAAATCAATGGAAAAATACCTTTGGGTGATGATTAACAACAAAAAAGTACATTTAAAATCATTTATACTTAAACTAAAAAAAAAAAGTTTAAAACTTACCACTTGCCATTATTTTACTGTTTTATTAATGTCTTGAGCCCTGAATGGTTTGGCTCAGTGGATAGAGCATTGGCCTGCAGACTAAAAGGTCCCAAGCTTGATTCTGGTCAAAGGCATGTACCTTGGTTGCGGGCACATCCCCGGTAGGAGGTGTGCAGGAAGCAGCTGATTGATGTTTCTCATCGATGTTTCTAACTCTCTATCCCTCTCCCTTCCTCTCTGAAAATCAATAAAATATTTAAAAAAAATTTTCTTGAGCAAATTTGTTGCTCCTGTATCAGGATGTTGGAAATTATCTGTATGTTGGAAATGATGCACTGCTGACATGTCTTAGCACGCCCATGTTCATTGCCATCATTTTGGCAGTTTGTACCTCCCGACGATGACCATGTTTACACGGGATATTACAAGCCTAAAAGACCATTATTAAACTGATGAACAAAAACAGATACAGAGGCACTGCAGCATCGAACAGATTGTCAAACTACAGCGGGAAGGCTGGGGAGGGTTGGGGGGCAAGAGGGATTGGCAAGAGATCAACCGAAGGACTTGTATGCATGCTTATAAGCATAACCAATGGACACAAGACACTGGGGGGTAGGGGAAGCCGGGGGAATGTCAAGGGGGGAAAACAGGAGACATATGTAATCCTCTTTGTAATACTTTAAGCAATAAAACGAAATTTAAAAAAATATATTACAAGCCTAGACTTCCCTTAATGTGTTACTGAATGCTTAGACTTAAAAAAAAAAGAGTGCTGAAGAATGTAAACAACTCAGATTAAATGTTTAAGTATATGGTACCAGTTGACTTAAATTGAAAAGAAGATGAAAATTGAGAAAAACAATGTTCCTTCCAGTATTCAAATGTTCCATATGGCAAAGAATCATGGAGTCCCTGAGGAATAAGTGAAATTCTAACATATGTCCTAGATGCTGCACTGCCCTCTGACTCAGTAATAATAAATTCAGTTTAAAAATTGGCAAAAGAGCCCTGACTGGTTTGGCTCAGTGGATAGAGCGTCGGCCTGCAGACTGAAAGGTCCCAGGTTCGATTCCGGTCAAGGGCATGTACCTTGGTTGTGGACACATCCCCAGTAGGAGGTGTGCAGGAGGTGGCTGATTCATGTTTCTCTCTCATTGATGTTTCTGACTCTTTGTCCCTCTCCCTTCCTCACTGTAAAAAATCAATAAAATATATTTTTAAAAATTGGCAAAAAATTCTGAACTGACATTTTAACAAAGGAGATAAAAACATAATGTAAAAATGTTTGGAAACTGTTCACCATCAAAAATTCTTAGGTAAATAGAATTAAAATGAAAGCAAGTTAAAACTATACTCATTTTCAAGGTACTCATTAAAAAGATGAACAATTGCATGTGCTGGCAGGGCTGCAGAAAAACTGGATTTTTAAAAATACTGTGGGTTTGTTGGAAGGCAAAAACAATGACCATTTTGGGTCACATTTCCATATACCTTAAAGTGTAAAACATTCAGCCACACAACAACAGTTTGGTAAGTAAAACATATATGTAGAGAGAGAAAACTGAACACAAATATTCACAGATTTATGGTACCCTAAACCTGGAGATAATCAAAATCATACATAGATCAACAGATAAAGTCATTATCCAGAGAACACAATACTACTAACCAGTAAAAAATTAGCTATTTAGCCCTACCCGGTTTGGCTGAGTGGATAGAGCATCGGCCTGCGGACTGAAGGGTCCCAGGTTCGATTCCAGGTCAAGGGCACATGCCTGGGTTGCAGGCTCGATTTCCAGTGGGGGTCATGCAGGAGGCAGCCAATCAATGATTCTCTCTCATCGTTGATGTCTCTCTCTCTCCCTCTTCCTTCCTCTCTGAAATCAATAAAAATATATATTTTTTAAAATTACTTATTTATATGAGCATACATGTTGAATCTCAAAATAACTGTATAGCATGAAGAAAATCAGTTTTTCTTAAAGGACACACCTCATAGTGACTAGAAAAATATAAACTAATGTACTGGAAAAGAAAGAAAATCAATGACTGTATTGAGGGCTAGGGAAATCAAATTCTAAAAGGGTAGGAGGTAAACATAGGGTGTACCAAAAGTAGGTTTAGATTTGTTGTTATGTGTTGGTATGGGGAAA
>NW_006291979.1:113957-114335 GCF_000327345.1 Myotis davidii
TTTTATAAGAATAAGTTCTGTGTTTAGTGTATTCACAACTGTAAGTGAACTTTTGCCCACCCGGTATATTGGTGACAGATAAGTGTATCTCACATGTGACATATCCTCCTATCAGGGCTCACCAAACAGCACACATGAGAAAAGTGCACTTTGTTGCATACTAGTTGCCGCTTCCTGGGGGAAATGGCACCAAATATTGGCAAGCAGGGAAGACTATTGCCATTAGAATCAACAGGAATGCTGACTGGTCACAAAAGACACATCCTGGGACTAATTACAGGTTTATCCTGCCTCTAGCTTTGCTGTCTTGCCTGTTGAACAACAACCTTGAGGTGAACTCCCTAGATGAGCCAGGGGAATCGAAAAAAACTTAGATTA
>NW_006291979.1:133840-134391 GCF_000327345.1 Myotis davidii
GGACACACCTCATAGTGACTAGAAAAATTATGAAAAATATAAACTAATGTACTGGAAAAGAAAGAAAATCAATGACTGCATTGAGGGCTGGGGAAATCAAATTCTAAAAGGGTAGGAGGTAAACATAGGGTGTACCAAAAGTAGGTTTAGATTTGTTGGTATGGGGAAAATATAATAATTAATAAATAATAATACAAGAATGTACTCTGCCCTGGCAGGGATGGCTCAGTTGATTGGACACTGTCACCTTCACTGAAACGTCATTGGTTCCATTCCAGGTCAGGGTACATGCCCATCTCCAGGCCCAGTAGCGTGTAGAGAGGAGTCAAGAAAACAATGCATTTCTGTCTCCCTTTCCCTGCCCAATCCCTAAAAAAAAATCAAAAAAAAATCAATAAAAGTATTTTTAAAATATTTTTTATAAGAATAAGTTCTGTGTTTAGTGTATTCACAACTGTAAGTGAACTTTTGCCCACCTGGTATATTGGTGACAGATAAGTGTATCTCACATGTGACATATCCTCCTATAGGGCTCACCAAACAGCACACAT
>NW_006291979.1:134484-135716 GCF_000327345.1 Myotis davidii
CACCAAATATGGCAAGCAGGGAAGACTATTGCCATTAGAATCAACAGGAATGCTGACTGGTCACAAAAGACACATCCTGGGACTAATTACAGGTTTATCCTGCCTCTAGCTTTGCTGTCTTGCCTGTTGAACAACAACCTTGAGGTGAACTCCCTAGATGAGCCAGGGGAATCGAAAAAAACTTAGATTATTTTTTTCTGCCAAGGACGTCAGCCACAGGAAGCAGTGATTGATGGAGGTCCTGAGAATATCTGTACACAAAGATCACACAAGCCACAGGTGCTGGATCATTTGTGGATAATGTTCAGAAGAGGTGCTTTTCATCTAACTTACGGCAGCCTTTCCTACTATGAACACAGGGTTTCTGTCCTAACTGTAGTTCCATCTAAACATCAGAGTCCAGAACAAATGCACCAGCCTAAGAAATCTCGTACATGATGACTCATGCTCCTTTACAGAATGTGGGGAGGATTTCTCCTAATCATTGCTGAGAATTATGTAATACACTAGAGCCCCAGTGCATGAAATTCATACATGGGTAGGGTCCCTAGCAGATGCCGGCTGGGTACTCCCTCCCTTCACCCGGCCGGCCCCACCCCCTGGTCAAATCCCCGGACAACTCCCAGTTGAGGGGACAATTTACATACAGTACTATGCTTTTATTATATAGGGTACTGTGAACAGAGAATATAATTCATATTGTTCACAGAAGGATAGCAAAGGCCTACTCTTCACAGAGACCATTGACCTCAATAAAAGAGGCACCAGACTGCAAATTAGCACCACAGAGGCATGCAGTCTCTCTTTCAAGGCCTTGGTCAGCAATGCAAAATCAGTCACTATTAGACAAAGAGTGATTTTCTGCCATCAAGCTGTGCCTTCCAAAGCACAGAAAGTTTAAGACCCACCATATCTGTTCACCTCTCCATGCTGACAGATCACAATTTTCCTTTCATCCCAGGGAGTAAACAGAACCAAAAAATTTAAGGTACAGATGAAAAAACAAACAAACAAAAAAACCTTTACAAAAAGATCATGAACGAGAGCAGAGGACAGCAAGTGGTTTGCAGGTTGATGAACTGGACCCTAAAACACTTCATCACAGAACAATATGAGACCCACAATGTCCCTGAAAGAGGTAGCACTTAGCTGAGGAGGGTGCTCTGGATGAAACCTGGGTCAGGTCAATTCTCTGGTCACAAATAAAGGAATGAAGATCCACCCAGGAGCTT
>NW_006291979.1:135738-136791 GCF_000327345.1 Myotis davidii
GATGTTAGACCTTTGACTGAAGGATTTCTCATAATCAATACACTCATAGAGTTTTTCTCCAGTGTGAACTCTCTTATATTGAATGAGGTTAAATATTCCTCTAAAAACATTCCCCATTTGCTACATACATAATTCACTTCTTCAGAGCGGACATCCTGACATAGAACAACTCTCTCCTTGTGGCTGGCAGCTTTGTCACATTCACCCCAATCATAATGACTATTTCCACTGAGAAATTCCTGTGAAATCTCACAGTCACTGTGTGGCTCCTCAGTGTCAAAAGGGGCCTGGTGCTGGAGACGGTCTGAGGTGGCGGGCAAGTCTTTCCCAACCTCCCTACTGGTTGAAGAAACCAAAGATAAGTAGAAGCTGCACCTGGTCACAAACAAGGCCCTGTTCATGCCTTCTTTCCAGGACTTCTCTCCACTGGCTTCCCGCTGTTGCTGGTGAGGGTTTGCACTGAAATAGAAGTCTCTCACACATGCATCACTGAAGGCGGCTTTCTGCTCAAAGTCTGCTGCCTGTGACTCAGTCAGGTGCAGAATGTCTTTGAACACTGAGAAACACCACTTACACAGATGGGTCCTCTGGGTTGCTGGAGCTGTCTTAGAAGCCCTGACCTGTGACTCTTCTACAGATACAATCTGCTCAGAACAGGCCTCCCCATCATCCTTTTTATGCCAACAACATGAAGACAGAAAAATGATGAGGAAATTAATGTTCACTTTGGTGACAAGAATGTGCCATAACAAGTGTTACAAATAATCCTAGGTGTACCCGTTAATAATGGCAGATTTTGTAATCAAAGAAAACACGGTAATTTCAAGAGAAACATCAAAAGTGCTTTTTTATTCAAAGTAATGTCCATCGCTAGCTACACATTTTCCCCATCTTTCAGGTAATTTGTGGAGACTGTCCCAATAGAACTTTCCTTGTTTTGAGGCAAACCATTCAGAGATCCAATTTTCCACTTCTTCATTATGTTTTGAAATACTGCTCAGAAAGTGTGTGCCATCCATTGGAACATGTGGTAATCTGAAGGAGCAAGGTCTG
>NW_006291979.1:137536-139158 GCF_000327345.1 Myotis davidii
AACATTTAATCTTTCTGCAAGGTGTTTTTGAGTGTGACATGCATCTTCTTCCAATAATGTTTGTAATTGTTGGTCTTCAAACTTTTTTGGTTTACCTGGATGTTCTTTGTCTTTCACATCAAAATCATCACTTATAAAGCATTGAAACCAGCGTTCACAAGTATCTTGAGATGGAGCATGTTCACCATAAGCTTCCCAAAGTATACAATAATTTTTCTTCAAAATAAAGTAATGAATTAAAACTTACCACAAATGCTTTTTTGCCACAAAATACATTTTTTAAGCATAAAAATATCTACAATGTTAACACCTTGAGAAAATTTGATATATAAAGTTTTGAAGCTTGCTGTCACTACAACATGGTGTGGGAGGACTACTTGAGCAACTATGCACACCTCATAACAGATGTGGAGGCACATGTTGGAGAATACTGCAGAGGGAGCAGCTCTGAGGATCAGGTGACATAAAAATGCCACAAGGGTGATACCAATATATGTGTAATTCTATCTATTGAAAAAAATCTGCATTATTAATTGGTACACCGAGTGTATTGGATTCATGCAACTGACTGAAAATAAAAGATCTGCAACAAGGATTAATAAGAGACAGCTGACAAGTTCTGGGCCACTGAAGATCACAAAACACTGAAGACCTGAACAGAAATATGACTCAATTATGACAAGTACCACCTGGAAGAGAAGCAGGATCTCCAGCTCATTCTTCTGCTAACAGCCTTCAGCAGGGCTCGTTTGCTGGTGACAGTAGACTGTTTACATCTTTTCCAAGTAAGATTCAATGAATGAGTAGCAGGTGTGGGAAGACTACTTGAGCAACTATGCACACCTCGTAACAGATGTGGAGGCGCATGTTGGAGAATACTGCAGAGGGAGCAGCTCAGAGGATCAGGTGACATAAAAATGCCACAAGGGTGATAGAAGCCAAAAGGCAGGAAGTCACAGAAGAATTGACAAGTCAGCAAAGTGTCAAATATGGGAAAGAAAAGGTAGAAATGAGGTGTGGCCCGTGGCACCTGCACCTAACTGGCTGGACAGGAGCAGGTTCCTGGTGTGACCTGAAAAAAAGCCCTCATGTCACACCTAGCTCCCAGTTGCCACTTAGCAGGGCGAGGCTGCCCCCGAGACCATGTTGTATGTTACCCTGTGAACAAACCAGGGTTCTCCATGCACCTTCTACTGTACAAATACGAACAACCTAAATATCCGAGTACTGATGAAACATTGGAGGTGAGCAGCCAGTACGGGCCACAGCAACTCAGTGTGCAATAGTATTTAGGGAGGAAATATTACAAACAATTGAAGTAGGGTCTTACAAAAACAGACTGTGGTTCGTGATGTGATCATAAGCGGGCACAAGCTGTCATAAAGAACCTGCAGCTAGGAAACGGGGCAGAAGCAGAAGCCACGGATGTGGACAGTCACCCTCACGGAGTTGAAGAGCAAAGTGGGACCCATTCAGCTGCCTGCATTTTCCTGATTCTCAGACATTAACTGCACTTTTTGAGGCAACGGGTCTTAGGGATGTTTGGTGAGTCCATTGCTCAGGGCTCTCCACACAGGTCACAACTGGCAGCCACAGCACGTTGGACGAGAATGTGGGGGCAT
>NW_006291979.1:139301-141436 GCF_000327345.1 Myotis davidii
ACATCACAATACAGAAGCCTCTGAGCCTCATTAGGAGCCCCCACTCCTCCTGAGAGAAGGCAATGGCCACGTCCTCAAAGTCCATATCCTGTCATAATAGAGACAGTTCAATCCATCATCAGCTTCTCTCCTAGGATTTTACCTTCATCACACCCCCCACCATCCACATCCATCCTCTTCCTCTACTACCTACAATACAGTAGGTACCAGGCCTTGGTGTCACCAAGGAAACCCTCTGCTTATATTCCTACTGATACTGTGTCTTCCCCCAACAATAAAGACCAATGACAAGGGAGATTATACCTTAACCTGGGCCTCACATTAGGCCAAAGGCCACAATGTCTCTTGTCCATTACCTCGGGTGTGACCAACAAGGGGAGGGATAAATATTGGCCATAAAGGGAGTGTGAGTGATTCGATGCTGGGCTTGTTAGGCAATATCCTTGCAGTCCCCCAGACTGTCCCTGCAAGACACCAGAAACCACAGATTCACACTGCACCCTTTCAATCCAAAACCAGGGTGTTGAGGCCATCACTTTGCACTACCTGCTGCACATAATTCTTGAACCACACTTGTCTCACACAGCTTCTTCTCAGAGGCACAACATCACACATAACACAAATATGCCATCATGAGGACGGTGGTGTCCTAACCAACATCTTTTCCAAATTCATAGTTCACCTCCTCTGTAACGTATTTCTCTCTTACCCTCTATCTTGTCCACCTAGGGGACACCTGATGTATGCTACCTCATTCCTATTGATCACTGTAACAGCCCTCAAAAACAGGCAGGTGTGCACATACACCGTGTGGCCAGATTATTATGACCACCTGACGTTTGTATGCAAATTAGCCGTACACTGCATCGTATGGGATATGGAAGCCAAAGGCCTGTTGAACACCTCTGCTGTCTGCAGTTACCAAGATAAAACCTCTCCAATTCGCACAGGAACATAAGGACTGGGCAGTCGAGCATTGGAAACCAGTCATGTGGTCCGATGAATCACTTTTCCAGTTACATCATGCAGATGGCAGAGTGAGAATTTGGAGGAAACAGCATGAAAGCATGTACCCCCACATGCATCAGTACAACCCTTCAAGCTGGTGGGGGCAGTGTTATAGTTTAGGGCATGTTTTCCTGGCATGATCTGGGCCCTTGAATTCGTGTGGAACAACTTCTGAATAGGACAGCATACCTAGGTATCTGGCATGGTGTCTGATTCCTCGCATCACCTTTCAACATCTCATGGAGTCAGTGCCAAGAAGAATCGCCGCAGTATTGAAGGCAAAAGGTGGCCCAACGAAGTACTGATGGGGTGGTCATAATAATCTGGCCGGTCAGTGTATATGCCACCCAAGCTCTGGACCAGGACAGTAGTACCACAACACACCTCTTTTCTGGAATTATGCAAAAATTCACCATATCATATTATCCAGACACCACCAGAAATGGACTCAACCTTCCTTCCTTCTTATGTCCATGTCAGGGCCCTGCAGCCATGAATCCACATGCCCACCTTAGTGCACACCACTATTCCTACCACACCTCTCTCACTCCTGCACTCCCCCAACCACAGTCCCCATAGTCATCTCCTTGGCCTTTTACTTATGACTCAGCATGTGTGGTCCAGAAAATGCCTGGCCAATTCAAGACTGATGAAGTACTACTCCCACTCTAATAGTTCACACCCAGAGGCAGCCTTGAGTCCTGCCTGAAGGCCTCCCTCCCTGAAAGTTTATCCTTCAACCTCACCTACTGAGAACCACATCAGATCTCTGATATCCAGAACCCATCTCTAACAGTGCTGCACTCACCAGTCACAGCCTTCCTCACTCAAGTTCCATCGCCTACTGCCCTCTACCACCTACTCCATGATTCTCAGATAACCACTCATGCCTATAAGCAAGTCCACCAGGCTGACTACAACACCCCAGCCCACACCCAGGCTCACAATAAAATCCTGGTGAGAGTTTAAGAAATAAGTATGTATCAGCAACAATCCCAGCTTGTTTGAATTACATTTACATTCCTAATTTTAAAAAGTTGAACTCCTCCCTGGTCCATACAAGCTTCACTATTTTTAAAGTGGTTATCTTGAAGTACTCCTCAGAACTCCAGATGCTCTGGAACCGC
>NW_006291979.1:141462-143901 GCF_000327345.1 Myotis davidii
TATGTCATACCCTAACAGGCCAAAAATAAAAGTTTTTGTATTCCCAATGGACATTAACTCTCCTATGAATTTCTCCATCTCAGTAGATGGACCATGGGCTCAGGCCGCCGAGTACTATCGCCCAGCCTCCAGGCCAGGTAACCTGGAGTTAGCTGCATTCCCTCAAGGCCTCAGTCCTCAGTGCAAATTCTTGCCAGGTTCATTATCTTTTACAGGATTTCTCCTCTCTGTCCCGAACTGCTGTCCTCTCTCCTAGTCTGTTCTTCCTCCGAGCAGCTTTGAGAAAGGTTTTTAGAACCTACATCGGACAATGAACTTTTTCTTTTTTCACAGCCATTGATGGCCCCAGTGTCCTGAGAATAACAGTAAAAACCTCAAGCAAAACTTCCCCTCATCTTCTTTGTTGCCTTTAGACACAAAACACGACCAGGTTTCTCAAATCCTCCCACCACCAAGTCCTTACACAATGGCACTGCACCTGTCACACTCCTTCCCCCATCACACCTTCTGTCACCCACAGCGACTCACTGTTCTGGACACAGCTACCTGTGCTGCTGGACCGGACCGGTGCCTGCACCTGAGGCTGGAAGGTAAATGGGGGTAATGCTGAGTTGAGCTCTGTAAGCAGAGAGGAGTCTGGGAGGCCCCAATCCCGCCTATTGTGGCTCAACAAGCCTCAGACAGATCACTTCACAGTGAGGATGCTGCCTCTGATGCCTGGTCCCACTGGAGACCTGGCTCCGGGAACCCTCTGTCTCTGTGAACAGAGCAAAGAGGTTAAAATGATCACCAGGTTCAGACCCTGAAAGCCCCACCCTAAACCATGTATACCTGAATAATGCACCACCTGTTCTGGGCTTTCGTTGGCTAAACCCAGCCACCGTTAGGTGCATGGCCCTGTAGGTAACATAATGTTTGAGGCCTCACAGGTGGAATTAGGTTCCCAGTTACTGCCTGACCTTCGAAGATACTGGTGGTTGCAAACCCAAGTGGCACTGGGAAATGACAACTTTAGGTTTGGCAGGCTGGTTAGGTACTGTCTGCAACGGATCTGTTATTTGTACACATATCAGATTCTGTGACACTCAGAATGCTCCGTGAGGTGCAAAGTATTATTTAAATTATTCCTGAAGACCACAATTCTAAACTTTTTAATGTGACTTTTAGAGAGAGGAAAAGACAAGGAGAGAGAAACAATGATCAGAAGCCTCCTGCTTGCCTCCCACCGACCCCTGGACATTCAGTCAGGAAACCAGGCTTGTGCAACGTGCTGTGTATGGGGCAATGCTCAACCAACTTTGTCACTCCAGGTGTCAGGGTTTTTATTTTTAACAAATATCACATTATTAAGAGAAAAGGTAGGCTATGAGAGAATATACATAATCCTATCCTATTGGATTTATCTATTTTTAAAAATTAATACTTATTTTTATTAATTTCAGAGAGGAAGGGAGAGGAAGAGAGAGACAGAAACATCAATGATGAGAAGGAATAAATATCGCTGCCTTCTGCGTGCCCCCTACTTGGGATTGTGCACAATCCGGCATGTGCCCTTGACTGGACTAGAACCTGGGACCCTTCAGTCCGCAGGCCAACACTCTATCCGCTGACTGACTGCAACACTCCAGGCAACACCCAGGGTCACAACAAAATCGTGGTGTTCTCTTGTTGGAATTAATCTTCAGCCTCCAATATATCTCACCCCCACTCATATTTTAAAGGCCTTGGCCACTGGGAAACCATTCTCTCTCCCCAACACTCTACATGACCACTGTGTCCCTATGCTGTGCTGTGACACCCACCTCCCACAAACAGGGGCCCCAGCAGGAAAGCCAGTCCTCAGGCTCACACTGCCCCTGTGAGCTACTATTACCATTACCACCCTGACCCTGGGTCCCTACATTAAAGTGATCTACAGCCCTGGCTCATGTGACTCATTGGTGGTGCATCTTCCCACGCACTGAGAGGTGGCAGGTAACAGGCCTGCCTGGTCAGGTCACAGGCCTGGGGTGAAGGCATGATCTCCATCAGGTCTTGTGCAGGAGGCGACTGATCTTTGTTTCTTGCACACTGATGTTTCTCTATCTTTCTCCTTCTCCCTTCCTTTCTAAAATCAATAAAATTATTTTTTTTAAAAAGAGCCCCAATCAGTTTGGCTCAGTGGATATAGAGCGTTTGCCTGAGGACTGAAAGGTCCCAATCTATTTTTAAAAAGAGTGAGAGATATATACCTGCTGAGTCCTGAACAAGCTCACTCCTCACTCTGAGCCTTTGCACATTCTGGTCCCGTATCTGGGGGGAACCCCCACCTCTCATTCCACCCGTTGCCAAAACCAGGGTCCACGTCATAAAGCCCCAGTCGTGGCCTTAGGACTCTGGGCTGAGTGTCCCCGGGGCCCACGGCAGGAAGAGAGGTCGACGGCCCCACGGGCACCACGA
>NW_006291979.1:144381-145437 GCF_000327345.1 Myotis davidii
GACGCTGAGCCAACTCTCTAAGCCGAGGAGGCACCGGCGCCCCAATCCCAGCTTGTTGGGGTTCAACGAGCCCCAGACACACCCTGCCGAGCGGGGACGTTGCCTCCCACGCCTCCTCCCACTCAAGAACCGGGAGCTGAAGCCCACGAGTCCGTGAACGGAAGACAAAATGTCCGCCAGCCGGAGGACTCCGGAAGTCCCGCCCTAACCGGATGCGCAGGAATCAAAAGGCCCTTTAGCGCCTCAGAAGCGGGCGCATGGCTTTCTGGGTAATGTAGTTTTCTCAGCCGCCCGAAGAAACTGGCTTTCCAACCCTGATCTTGGTGCATAGAGGTGATGTAGCCCCGCGTGTGGCGCTGGGGGAGGAGGAGATGGGACCAGAGGATGGAGTTAACGGGGACAGACAGACGGACCTCCCAGGGGAGCGGGGAGAGGACTGGGAGAGACCCCGAAAGACTATCTACACAGGGGAAATGGGAGACATCTGTAATACCATCAACAATAAAAAATACACACTTAAAAAATGTTTTAATACTATAGCTCAACCCTGTTGGGTTTGGCTTAGTGCAGTGGTTCTCAACCTGTGGGTCGCGACCTCTTTGGCCATCGAATGACCCTTTCACAGGGGTCGCCAAAGACCATCCTGCATATCATATATTTACATGACGATGCATAACATTAGCAACATGACAGTTATGAAGTAGCAACGAAAATAATTTTATGGTTGGGTCTCAACATGAAGAACTATATTTAAAGGGCCAGAACGTTGAGGACCACTGGCTTAGTGGATAGAGCATTGGCCTGTGGGATGGAGGTGGGGGGGGGCGGTTCCCAGGTTCGATTCTGGTCAAGGGCACGTGCCTGGGTTGTTGGCTCCATCCCCAGTAGGGGGCGTGCAGGAGGCAGCCAGTCAATGATTCTCTCATCAGTTGTTTCTATCCCTCTCTCCCTCTCCCTTTCTCTCTGAAGTCAATTTAAAAACATTAATTTTAAAAAGTTGTCCTCTAGTGACCAGGTTATCCAAACAAATCCAGGCACTTGAGTTGCCTACCACAT
>NW_006291979.1:145566-151226 GCF_000327345.1 Myotis davidii
CCCACTGGGGTGACCGCAACCCAGGTACATGCCCTTGACCGGAATCGAACCCGGGACCCCTCAGTCCGCAGGCCAACGCTCTATCCACTGAGCCAAACCGGTTTCGGCTAAAATATTTTTAATGTTTCAAATCAACTATACTTAAAGTTTTTAAAAATGTTAAAAACTTGCTACTTCCCAATTATTTTACTTTTTTATTATGAGTGTTCTTGAGCATAATTGCTACTACTGTATCAGTATGTTCAAAATAAAATATAATGATTTGCTACTGAAATATCTTAGCTGGCCCATGTTCAATGCCATCATTTTGGCAGTTTGAAACTGTCAATGATGAGAGAATTTACACAAGGGAAATTGACAAATACTACAAAACTTGACTTCACTTAATGTACTATTGAATGCTTAGACTTAGAAAACAATGGAGATGAATGTAGCAATACAGATTAACTTATAAGTGTATCATATAAGTGGGATTTTAATTTCACTTAGGATTAAGTTTGTGAAAAACAATTTTGTTTGCAGTATCCAAACATATACACTGAGTGGCCAGATTATTATGATCCGCCCGATTATTATGACCACTCCATGAGTACAATGAAGTGAATTAGTTATGCAAATAATCCTAGGTAATAAAAGGCTAATATGCACATTGTCCCCTTGAACGGGAGTTTGAGCAGGAGTTCGACCACAGGGTGGGGCCGGCCGGCCAAATACCCGCAGCCCTTAGCCCAGACTGCCCAGTCCAATCACCAACCCCATCCCCCTACATCAGGGTGGGCCGGTTGGACCTCACCTGTGCACGAATTCATGCACTGGGCCTCTAGTAATAATAATAATAAAACCTTGAGAGTATTTGCTTAGGAAGTTTTCAATATTCAGTATTTTTGGACGTGTCAATGAAGTACGGATGGGGTGGTCATAATAATCTGGCCACTCAGTGTGGTTCAAAATTGCAAAGAAGTGAGTTGAGTCCTTGAACAATGAGTGAAAAGAAAACATATGTCTTAGTTGCTGCACGAAACTCCTATTAGTTAAAATAATAAATTAAATTTAAAAAACTAGCAACAGATTCTGACCAGAGTTTTCAACAAAAGAGATAAAGACAGTGTAAATAATTGCTTGAAAAAACGTTCACCATATAGATTTATTAGGGAAATGGAATTAAAACAAAACAAGTTAACACTATATCATTTCTCGGCCTAAAATTAAAAAGATTAAACATCACATGTGCTAGAAGGGTTGTGGAAAAACTAGAATTTTTATTACTGTGGGTGGGTGTGATGGCAAAGGGAATGACCATTTTAGAACACAGTTCTGCATATACTAACAGGTAAAACATTCGCCTACACTGCATCACTTTGATAAGTAAAACATACCTCTATATAAAGAACTGAAGGCAATATTCCCAGCAGATTTATTTTTAATATCCCAAACCTGGAACCAACTAAAACCATAGACAGATCTATAATAGGTAAACTGGTTATTCACAGAACACAGTATGACTCAGCCACAAAGAATATTTAACTATTCACATAAGCATTCGTGTTGAATCTCAAACTCAAAATAACTGTGTAGCATGAAGGAAAGCAATATTTGTAGACCCCTCATAGTGCTTCTGAAATTATAAAAAATATTAAGTAATCTTAAAAAAATATTAACTAATCTTGTAAAGGATGGAAAATCAATGACTGCATTTAGGCCTGGGGAAGGCAGTAAGAGAGATTACAAGAGGGCAGGAGGTAACTACAGAGTGTGGAACAAGTAGATGTAGAGCTGTTGGCATGAAAATTACTCCAATAATTTAAAAATAATAAAAAACAAGAATAAACTCTTCCCTGGCCAGGGAGCATCAGGTGTTTGAGCACCATCCTTTGCTTTAAAAGGTCACTAGTTCCATTCCAGCTCAAAACACGTGCCTGCCTGGATGCCCTGAAGGTGACGTGCAGGAGGCAACTGTTTGATGTTTCTTTCTAATATCACCATTTCTCTCTCTCTTGCTCTCTCTCCCTCTCTTTCTCTACCTTCCTCTCTTTGTGAAAAGTCTTTAAAAATATTTTAAAATATGTAAAATACTCATTTAGAAAAATAGAGAGTCACCTCTGTGTTTTGCATATTCACATCTGTATGCCTGGTTTTGCCCGAACCTATATATGGGTGAGAAATAAGTTTATGTCACATGTGACCATTTTAGAGTTTGATCCCTATGTCCAAGCTCACCAAATAGTACAAATATACCTAAATAAAACCTTAAAATGTGCTTCCAAATAAAAGCCTAGATATCCCTGTCTTTTTAGAAAATTAAAATGACAACCCTATATGGGCTCTACCATCTCTCTTCTAATTTCCTGGGAGGACCAGCCTTCCCTCCGTGGCAGCAAATGTTGGCAAGCAATGAAGACTACGGCCATCAGAATCAAAGGAATGCTGACTGGGTCACAAATGCCACATCCTGGGACTGACTACAGGATTACCGTTCCGCTAGCTTTGAGGTCTTGCCTGTTGAGCAAACCTTGAGGTGAACACCTTAAAGAGGCCAGCAGAGGACACAGACCCTTTAGATTAGTTTCTCTAAAAATGACTTTAGCCAGGTGTACTTCAACCTAACCCTCAGTGTCTCAATAGAAGCGACACCAGCCTATGAAATGTCATTCAGAACGGCACAGGGCACCTTGACAGCATGTAATACACACTGTGAACGGAGAATGTAATTCACATTGTTCACAGAAGCACAACAAAGCCCTCTCACACCCATCTTCAGGATGACCTCAGACCGCAATCACAGGAGCCACCAGGGTGCAAATGAGAACCACCCAGTCATGCCGACTTTCTTTCGAGGTCTAGGGCAGCACTGCATTACAAGTGAATACGGGAGAACGTGATTTTCTGAGTCCACTCTTGCCTTCGGGAGCACAGCAGGTTGGGGATTCCCACAATGTCTGTTCCCCTGCACATGCGGACAGATCCCAAGTGTGCTTTCAAATCAATCCAGGCAATGACTAGGACGAACAAAATGAAAGGTACTAGTACATGAGCAAACGCACCTGGACAAAAAGATCATAAACCAGAGACGTGTTAGAAAATTCCATGGGTTTGCAGGTTGGTGAACTGGAACCTGAAGCAATTCCTCACAGCATAAGGTGAGAGCCACGATGTCCCTGAGAGAGGTAGCACTTAGCTGAGGATGGGTGTGCTGGATGAACCCTCAATCAACTCAATTTCCTAGTCAGAAAGGAATGAAGATCCTGCCACAAGCTTGGCATAATCACAGTTTGCTCAGGCAGAGGGGAGAACACAGAATTCCTTTTCCCTGATCAGGGCTTGTGACTGATGCACCCTGTTCAGGTGAGCCAGGTGGTGGAAGTGAAATCGCCTCAGCCAGAAATACTCGCAGTGATATCAATCAGGTAGTAGACCCAAGCAGCTTAGCAAGTGCCATGCAGTTATCTAAAGCATCACTTGTACTTGAAATTTTATGAGGAATCTAGGGGAGTGTATGTTGTGATAAAAGGGGTTTATATTCCATTAAATGTGTATCAAGGAGAAGCCTTCAGTGTTGTTATTGTCAAAGAGAAAAAGAAAGTATTCGGTGCACATTTAAAGCTTTTCTCCATTGTGAACAATCAGGTGTCTAAGGAGGTGATATTTTCGGCTAAAAGATTTCCCACATTCACTACACTCATGAGGCCTTTCTCCTGTATGAATTCTATTGTGTTGGAAAAGGGTACCATGGCGTCGAAAAGATTTCCCACATTCACAGCACTCATAAGGTTTTTCTCCAGTGTGAACTCTCTGGTGTACAGTGAGGTTGTACCTAAGATTGAAAGTCTTCCCACAATCAGTACACTCATATGGCTTTTCCCCAGTGTGAACTCTCTGGTGCCGGTTAAGAACAGAGATATACATGAATGACTTCCCACAGTCACTACACACATAGGGCTTTTCACCAATGTGAAGTCTATGGTGATGATTGAGGTTAGTCTTATATCTGAAGGCCGTGCCACTATCACTACACTCATATGGCTTTACCCCACTGTGAACTTTCCTATGTCGAATGAGGCTAGAGATTCCTCTAAAAAATTTTCCGGATTTGTTACTTTCATAATTCACTTCTCCCTTGCAGACGCTCTGTTGAACAACTTTCTGGTTGTGGCTGGCAGCATTTTCACATTGACCCCACTGGTTATGACATTTTCCACTGAGAAGTTTCTGGGAAATCTCACTGCCACTGTGTGGCTCCTCAGTGTCGAGAGGGGCCTGGGGCTGGAGAAGCTTTGAGATGGTTGGCAAGTCTTGCCCAACCTCCCTCCTGGATGAAGGCAGCCCTGATAAGTAGAAGCTGCACCTGGTCACAAATGAGGCCCTGTCCACAGTTTCTTTCCAGGGCTTCTCTCCACTGGCTTCCCTCTGTTGCTGGCAAGGGTTTGCACTGAAAAAGAAGTCTCTCACACACGTTTCCCTGAAGAAGGCTTTCTGCTCAAGGTATGCTGCCTGTGACTCAATCAGGTGCAAAATGTCTTTGAACACAGAGAAACACCGCTTACACACATGGGTCGTCTGGGTTGCTGGCTCTGTCTTAGACGCCCTGACCTGTGACTCTCCTCGTGCAAATACATTTTGCTCAGAACAGGCCTCCTCATCATCCGTTTTATGCCAACAACCTGAAAACAGAGAAATGAGGAGGAATTGGATGTTGACTACAGTGATGAGGGAAGTTCCATTACAAAAATATGTTCCACATCGAAACCGGTTTGGCTCAGTGGATAGAGCGTTCCACGCAATTGTCTGAAAATAACAGGTGTGCTGGCCGGATATGTAAGACTCCAGTAAAGTTCTTGGACGCAGAATATCACAAAACAAGGAAAGCCTCACCAGAAATATGACACAAAGATGGCAAGCACCACATGGAATCGAAGCATGATCATCAGCTCCTTCTTCTGCTAACAGTGCTCAGCAGGGCTTGTCTGCTGGTGACACGGGCAAGCTGTGCAGAAGGGTGCTTATGTCTTATTCCAAGTAAAATTCAAGAGCAGGGGTTCTAGGACTACTTAAGCATGTATGAGCACATCATAACACATGTGCAGGTCATGTAGGAGAATACTGCACAGGGAGCAGTGCCCAGGGACAGGTGATGCAAAAAAGTGACAAAGGTGAAGGTAGCCAAAAGCCATGAGGTTACAGATGAAATCATCAGTCATCAAAATGTCAATAATGGTAAAGAAAATGTAGAAATAAGGTGTGGACAAACACATCTGCACCTAAAGATGGTCAAACACAAGCGGGTTCCTGGTGTGATCTGAAAGAAGCCCTCATGTGATACCTTCCCCCAGTTTCCACTCAGTAGGATCAGGCCTCATCAGAGACCATCTTGCCAGTTCACCCTGAGAAAGAATACAGGGTTCAGAAAACCAAGATGGCGGCATAGGTAAACACTGGAGATTGCTGCCTAGCACCACCACTTCAAAAATACAACTAAAAGACGGAACGGACTTCATCCAGAAACACAAGAAGGCTGGCTGAGTGGAACTTCCACAACTAGAAGGAAAGAGAAAAGCATACCGAGACTCAGAGGAGGAGCAGTGCGGAAGTAAAACACTAAGGTGCGGATGTGCATGTGGAGAGGGCTGGTGGCTGAGGGCGTGGGTGTTGTTTTCAATCAGGCG
>NW_006291979.1:151394-154003 GCF_000327345.1 Myotis davidii
GTGGAGAAGTGGAAGCCATGAGGACATAGTCACCTTCCCAGGAACAGAAAGTTCAATGTGGGTCCCATTAAGCTCATTGCAAGACTCCTGACTGCCAGACACTAATTGCATTTTCTGAGGCAGTGGGTGTAACGAATGCTTGGGGAGTCCAGAGCTCAGGAGTCCCCACACAGCTCGCCCCTGGCAGCCACAGCCCATTTGGAAGGACAGTGGGGGATATTATTAGAGCCCATGGTCTGGCTGTGAGAGCTATGTTTGGAGAATAAAGGAAGAGTAGACATCACCTCAGGACATTGGGACAAACGTGAAGGTCTTACCTGCAGATGACACAAGTGTAAACACTTGCAGCATCACATCGCAGTACAGAAGTTTCTGAGCCTCATCAAGGATCCCCCACTCCTCCTCAGAGAAGACAATGGCCACGTCCTCAAAGTTCATGTTCTGTCATAATGGGGACAGTTCAAGCCATGATTAGCTTCTCTCTTAGGATTTCAAGTTCTTCATACTTCCCATCCTCCACATCCATTTGCTGCCTCTACCCTTCATCAGACAAGACAGCAGGCCTTGGGCCCATCAAAGTCACTCTCTCCTTAGATTCCTACCGATTCTGTTTTTCCTACAACAATAAAGGCAGTTGAGCAGAGAGAAGATACCTGAGCTCTTGGCCATCATATGTAGGTCACACTGCCTGTTGTCATTACAGAGGGTGTCACCCACATAGGGAAGAGAGAGATGTTCGCCATAAAGAAAATGTGAATGATTCATCACTTCTTCTGTCAGGCAATACTCTTGTTATCGCCCGTAATCTCCCTCAGAGACATGAAAAAACATGGCCTACTGCTTCACCCTTCTGACTCTGATACCATGGTGTTGAGGGTATCACCTTGCACTACCTGCTCAACATAATTCTTTGAACCACACTTCTCTCACACAGCTTCATTTCCAGGGGCACATCTTCAAAGGAAACAAAATTTGCCATGGTGAGAACCCTTTATTTCCTACTCATCTTCTCTTCCAGATGTCTAATTCACAGCCTCTGAAATGTGTTTCTCTCTCTTTCTATCTCGCTTCCCAATTCCCTGCAAACATGCAAGCCCAGTTGACACCAATATATGCTATCTCTTTCCCATTGATCAATGTGTCAGCCCTCGACAACCATAGGAAGGTGTGCATCTATGTGACACCTCAGCTCTGCACCTGGCAGGTCTCACCACAACACCCCTATTTTCAGACAATCACACTAAAATTCCTCATATCATATATCATAAATCATATCATATCAGCCAGTAAGCACCAAAAATGGACTCACACCTTATTCACCCTTATTGCAACATCCAGTGTCCTGTGGCCATGAATTCACACTCCCTCTCCAAGGGTACATCACTCCTCTCCCACACCTTTCTCTCACCTGCACTCCCAAACCCACAGAACCCATAGTCATCTCCTTGATTTCCTACTCATTACTCAGCAGGTGTGGTGTAGTGACTGCTTGGCAAATTCAAACAGGATTAAGTTCGACACCAACTCTGAGAGTCCACACTCATTGAGGCAGCTTTGAGCCCTGCTATAAAGGCCTCACTCCCTGATTGTGTTTTCCTTCAACCTCACCTATTGAGAACCACATCACATCTTAGATATCCAGAGCCCACCTCCTCCAAGTGCCGCACATGATCTCCCATCCCCAGTCACAGCCCTCTCCACTCAAGTCTCATGGCTGATGGCCCTCTACCCCTGTTGTATCAAAAATCAGCGAGCTGGACAAGATGCCTAAATGAGCCTGTTAGGAGTCATCTCTATTGCATGCAGGTTCAGAGCACAGTACCTCTGTCAAATTCTGAACACCCAAAGGAGGAATAATTCTCTTTTTATATCCTTATTAGGCCCTTTATAGACAGCTTGTAACCTGGAGTACATATCATATCTAGCAAACACCTGTCATATCGATATAGACACCTGTAACCTTGAGTTTCATATCTATACAGGAACCTGGCATCAATATCAGCTTATCAGTGAGAAGGCTAGCTTGCAAGGTCAGGCAATTAAGATTATCTTTTCTATTCAAGCAAAAAGCAAAGTTATTTTACATCCAAAAATAACAGAGTTGACTTAAAGAATAAGAGATTGTCTAAGCATCACAGAGTAGTTCAAACAGCAGTTTTCCAAAGGAGGGATTACTTTGCTTCACCCCATGCCCAGTCAATCTCATAGAAGGCCACTCATGCCCCTAAGCAAATCAACCAGACTGAGTGCCACACCCCAGGCCACATAAAGGCTCACAGAATATTCCTGGTGAGTGTTTAGTAAGTAAGTATGCAGCAGCACCAATCTCACCTTGTTTCCATGGACCTAGGGCCTCAAATTAAAATAAAATGATGATCTACAACTCCTCTCTGGTCCAGGCGGTCTTCACTTCTTTTGCGTCATCTTTGACTTGAACAACTCCTCCAAGTTCCAGATGCTCTTTAACTGGTCTCTGAAATATCTCATACCCAAAAAGGCCAAAGTAAGTGTTTGTTTGTTTTTATCTGCAATGAACACGAACCTTTCCACTATGAATGTCTTTATGCCACGATGGTGCTTTCATATCCCCAGATGCTAAATAAACTCAT
>NW_006291979.1:155169-161908 GCF_000327345.1 Myotis davidii
GCACATCTCTCCTCCCACACCTTTCTCTCACCTGCACTCCCAAACCCACAGAACCCATAGTCATCTCCTTGATTTCCTACTCATTACTCAGCAGGTGTGGTGTAGTGACAGCTTGGCAAATTCAAACAGGATTAAGTTCGACACCAACTCTGAGAGTCCACACTCATTGAGGCAGCCTTGAGCCCTGCTATAAATTCCTCACTCCCTGACTGTGTTTTCCTTCAACCTCACCTATTGAGAACCACATCACATCTTAGATATCCAGAGCCCACCTCCTCCAGTGCAGCACATGATCTCCCATCCACAGTCACAGCCCTCTCCACTCAAGTCTCATGGTTGATGGCCCTCTACCCTTGTTGTATCAAAAATCAGCGAACTGGACAAGATGCCATAATGAGCCTGTTAGGAGACATCTCTATTGCGTGCAGGTTCAAAGCACAGTACCTCCGTCAAATTCTGACACCCAAAGGAGGAATAATTCCCTTTTTATATCCTTATTAGGCCCTTTATAGACAGCTTGTAACCTGGAGTACATATCATATCTAGCAAACACCTGTCATATCGATATAGACACCTGTAACCTTGAGTTTCATATCTATACAGGAACCTGGCATCAATATCAGCTTATCAGTGAGAAGGCTAGCTTGCAAGGTCAGGCAATTAAGATTATCTTTTCTATTCAAGCAAAAAGCAAAGTTATTTTACATCCAAAAATAACAGAGTTGACTTAAAGAATAAGAGATTGTCTAAGCATCACAGAGTAGTTCAAACAGCAGTTTTCCAAAGGAGGGATTACTTTGCTTCACCCCATGCCCAGTCAATCTCATAGAAGGCCACTCATGCCCCTAAGCAAATCAACCAGACTGAGTGCCACACCCCAGGCCACATAAAGGCTCACAGAATATTCCTGGTGAGTGTTTAGTAAGTAAATATGCAGCAGCCCCAATCTCACCTTGTTTCCATGGACCTAGGGCCTCAAATTAAAATAAAATGATGATCTACAACTCCTCTCTGGTCCAGGCGGTCTTCACTTCTTTTGCGTCATCTTTGACTTGAACAACTCCTCCAAGTTCCAGATGCTCTTTAACTGGTCTCTGAAATATCTCATACCCAAAAAGGCCAAAGTAAGTGTTTGTTTGTTTTTATCTGCAATGAACACGAACCTTTCCACTATGAATGTCTTTATGCCACGATGGTGCTTCCATATCCCCAGATGCTAAATACAATCCTTCATCTTTTCTCTGACTCTTTTTTAAAAAGTATATTTTATTGATTTTTTACAGAGAGGAAGGGAGAGGGATAGATAGGTAGAAACATCGATGAGCGAGAAACATCGATCAGCTGCCTCATGCATGCCCCCTACTGTGCCCGAAGCCAAGGTACCTGTCCTTGACCAGAATCAAACCTGGGACCCATGAGTCTGCAGCCCGACGCTCTATCCACTGAGCTAAACCGGTTAGGGCTCATCTCTTATTCCTTCCTCTCTCTCTCTCTCAACTTCAAAATTAGAACATCCAGGTGGCCACACCTAAAATACCAATCTCGGATCCAACTGTGTATTCCATCTCCATCGCCACCATCAGGGGCCAGTTACCATCACACTCTCCCAGACCAGTGGTCCCAAACCTCTGCTTGGGAGCCACATGCAGCTCTTTGGCCCCTTGAGTGTGGCTCTTCCACAAAATACCACATGCGGGCCCACACATACAGTGTGGTTGAAACTTCGTGGCCCATGCACAGAAGACAGTTTTCCGCCTGGGTGAGTCTGTTTTGAAGATGTGTTGTTAGAAAAATTGGGGGATATTAGTCGGATGGGTGATGGGAGACACAGTGCAGGCAGGGGGGCCAAGGGATATGCAGCGCGGGGGAGGGGCATGATTCATACACGAGTTGAGGATGCGAATGTACCTCAGTCAGACTGAGGACATTTTTTGATAAAGGCCCGTTTAGGAGTACACTCCTTACGTTAATAACAATGTACTTACCTATGTACTTAAGTTTAAAAAATTTGGCTCTCAAAAGATATTTCAATCATTGTACTGTTGATATTTGGCTCTGTTGACTAATGAGTTTGCCGACCACTGTCCCAGATGATCACACCGCCTCGCTCTCACCTATATTGCTCTCCAGGCTGCAGCCACAGGGCGTCTAATGAGACCGGAGTCAGGTCACCTGCCTCTGCTGCTCCAAATCTCCCATTGCCCCCATCACCTGCAGAACAGACAACCATGTTGTCACAAAGCTCCTCTAGACCTGACTCCGCTGCCATTCTTACCTGTTCCCATCAAAGAGAAAAGCTTTCCTGCAGGTTCTAGAACCAGCTGTGAGCCTCTTCACTGTGAGCCTCTGCCCCATCTGAAACCTGTGCCTGGAAGGACCTCGCACATCTCATTCCACTGCCAGAAAAACATGGACCTCTTCATATAACCTTAGTCATGGACTTAGGATGCTGGACTGAGTATCTGCAGGTCCCAGGGCAGGAAGAGGGGCGGACAGCCCCAGGACACCATGACCTCAGAGGCCAAGAGAGTGTAAGGCCCTGAAATCAGCTCCACACCCCAGACCCTAAGTGGCTCTAAAACTGCAGGGACCTGTGGGAACTAGAGGTCTCTTGATGGCCTGGCACCCACCCCAGGACCCAGGGGCTCAGACTGTTCAGGGTCCTGGTCCAGCCCTGGTACTGGGTGATGCCTGCATTCCTCCGGGGCTCGGTGCTCAGTGCACACTCTTGCCAAGTTCCTTATCTTTCAAAGGACTCCTCCTTCCCACCCCTAACTGCTCTCCTCTCCCTTTTAAGGTGTTATTCTTATCAGCAGTTTGGGGAAATGTTTAGAACCCTACCTCAGACAACCTCCCTCTGCTGTTCACAACCACCCGTGGCCCCAGCGTCCTGAGGATGAAACTAAAACTCCTCGTCTTCATTGTTGCCTTTAAACCCAAAACAGGCCTGGGTTTCCCCGAGTCCTCACGGCTCAGCCACACCCCCACCGTCAGACTGAGGGCATTGCAGCCCGTCATCCTCTGTCGCCCCATCACCTGCTGTGTCACCTACAAGCTAACCGCGTCCTGAGGATGAAACTAAAACCCATCGTCTTCATTGTTGCCTTAAACCCAAAACAGGCCTGGGTTTCCCGAGTCCTCACGGCTCAGCCACACCCCCAAGGCCAGACTGAGTGGCACTGCAGCCCGTCACCTCTGTCGCCCCATCACCTGCTATGTCACCTACAAGCTACTCACTGTTCTGGGAGCTGGGACGAGAGCTGCAGGGCCTGACAGCGTGTTAGGATGGAGGGTAAGTGGGGTGAGGCTGAGTTGACCTCAGTGAGCAGAGAGGAGTCTGGGAAGCATGGAGACCTCAATCCCGCCTGCTGCAGGTCAACAGCCTCAGACACTCCCTGACCAGCCGTGACACTGCCTCTGTCGGCTTGTCCTGGTCCTGATGCCTCCCGCTGGGAGTTCTAACTAAGGCGATAGAACAAAGAGTTTAAACTGACCACCTGGAGCTTTAATCTGGGAGTCACGCGCAAACCAATGAGCGCCAGGCTCATGCACCTCTCCTGGGCTTTCATTGGCTGAACGCAGCCATCCTTCGGCGCATTGCTCTTTGGGTAACGAACTTTCCAGGCCGCGCGGGTGGCATTAGGGTCCCAGTCACTGGCTGGCCATTGGGAATATTGGTGTTGGGGCGCCGGAATGGCTGTGGGCAATGACACCCTTAGGTTTTGGTGGCTGGTGGCGGGTTATGCGGAGTGTTGTCTGCAACACAGCCCTTATCTGGAGATATTATTTCAGACTCCATGAAGCTCCGAATGCTCCCTGAGGTGAAAAGTATGTCAATTATTCCTGAAAACCACAAATCTAAGTGGATATGTAGATAGTTACTGTTTTTTAAATTTTATTTTCAGAGAGAAAATGAGAGGGAGAGAGAAAAACACAGGTGGGGTGCCTCCTCCCCACCCTTACCCTCTGGGCATCCAGCCAGGAACCTGTCTGTGGCTTCACCAGGAATTGCACCCTTTGTGTACATGGGAGGACTCTCAAACAACGGAAACCACTCCAGCCCTCAGAGTTCTTTTTTTTAATTATCATTTTCTAAAATATATTTTATTGATTTTTAACAGAGAGGAAGGGAGATGGATAGAGAGTTAGAAACATCAATGAGAGAGAAACATCTATCAGGTGGCACCTGCACACCCCCTTCTGGGTATGTACCTGCAACCAAGGTGCATGCCCTTGACCGGAATCGAACCCGGGACCTTTCAGTCTGCATGCCGATGCTCTATCCACTGAGCCAAACTGGATAGTGCCAGAGTTTTTATTAATAACACAGAAATAGCACATTATTAAGATAGAAATAAGGCTATGAGAATATATACATAATTCTATCCTATTCGCTTAAAAGCAATATTTGAAAGGACACAGAGGCCAACAAGTCGACATTTCCTACCTTGTCTGCATGTCTGCAGTCAGCACACTCTTGCAGCTTCATTTTATCCACCCACTTAAATCAGAGGGCGTGTTTGGTTCCTGGTGAGGGCACAGACCAGGTTGTTGGTTTGATCTGCTGTCCAGCATTTATGGAAGGCAACCGGTCCATGTTTCCTCTCACATGGATGTTCCTTGTTTTTCTCTGTGCCCCTCCCTTCCTCTCTCTCTCAAAGCAAAAAAACATATTATCAGATGAGGATTACAATTTTAAAAAAGAATTAAGGGGTCCTAGCTGGTTTGGCTCAGTGGAAAGAGCATCAGCCTGCAGACTGAAAGGTCCCAGGTTCAATTCTGGAAGGCAGCTATGCTCACCACTATACCACCAACGCCAACACAGGTTCGATTCTGAACACGGGCACATGCCCAGGTTGTGGGCTCAATTCCCAGTAGGGGATGTGCAAGAGGCAGCTGATAGATGTTTCTCTCTGATAGTTTATCTTTCTTTCTTTCTTTCTTTCTTTCTTTCAGACTGAAAGGTCCCAGGTTCAATTCTGGAAGGCAGCTATGCTCACCACTATACCACCAACGCCAACACAGGTTCGATTCTGAACACGGGCACATGCCCAGGTTGTGGGCTCAATTCCCAGTAGGGGATGTGCAAGAGGCAGCTGATAGATGTTTCTCTCTGATAGTTTATCTTTCTTTCTTTCTTTCTTTCTTTCTTTCTTTCTTTCTAGGGGTTGAGCCCTAGCCAGTTTAGCTGAGTGGATAGATCGTCACCCTAAAGACTGAAGGATCCTGGGTTCGATTCCAAGCAAGGGCACATGCCTGGGTTGCTGGTTTGATCCCCAGAAGGGGGCGTGCATGAGGCAGGCAATCAATGATTCTCTCTCATCATTGATGTTTCTATCTCTCTATCCCTATTTCTTCCTATCAGAAATCAATAAAAAAATATGTTTAAAAAATATTAATAGCTTCACATTGCAAAGAATTCAGTTGAGTCATTGAGGATTGAGTGAAATAAATAAATATATCTTAGATGCTGCAATAACCTATAGTTAAAATAATAATTTAATTTGTAAATTGGCAAACGATTCTGACCAGACATTTCAACAAAGGAGACAAAGACAGTGTAAAGAATTGCTTGAGAAAACGTTCACCATAAAAATTTATTAGGGAAATGGAATTAAAACAAAGCAAGTTAACACTATACTCATTTCTCGGCCGATTATTAAAAGATTAAACATCACATGTGCTGGCACGGATGTGGAAAAACTAGAGATTTCATTACTGTGGGTGGGCGGAAAACTAAAGGTATTGACCATTTTAGAACACAGTTCTGCATATACTAACAGGTAAAACATTCGCCTACACTGCATCACTTTGATGAGTAAAACATACCGTTATATAAAGAACTGAAGGCCATATTCCCAGCAGAGTTATTTTTAATATCCCAATCCTGGAAACAACTAAAACCATAGACAGATCTATAATAGGTAAACTGGTTATTCACAGAACACAGTATGACTCAGCCACAAAGAATATTTAACTATTCACATAAGCATTCGTGTTGAATCTCAAAATGACTATAGCATGAAGGAAAGCAATATTTGTATGCCCCTTATAGTGCTTCTGAAATTATGAAAAATATTAAGTAATCTTAAAAAATATTAACTAATCTTCTAAAGGACGGAAAATCAATGACTGCATTTAGGCCTCGGGAAGGCAGTAAGAGAGATTACAAGAGGGCAGGAGGTAACTACAGAGTGTGAAACAAGTAGATGTAGAGCTCTTGGCATCAAAATTACTCCAAAAATTTAAAAATAATAAAAAACAAGAATAAATTCTTCCCTGGCCAGTGAGCCTCAGGTGTTTGAGCACCATCCCTTGCCTTCAAAGGTCATTGGTTCCATTCCCGCTCAAAACACGTGCCTGCCTGGATGCCCTGTAGGTAAGGTGCAGGAGGCAACTGTTTGATGTTTCTTTCTAATATCACCATTTCTCTCTCTCTCTCTCTCTCTCTCTCTCTCTCTCTCTCTCTCTACCTTCCGCTCTTTGTGAAAAGTCCTTAAAAATATTTTAAAATATGTAAAATACTTATTTAGAAAAATAGAGAGTCAACTCTGTGTTTGCATATTCACATCTGTATGCCTGGTTTTGCCCTAACCTGTATATTGATGATAGATAAGTTTATGTCATAAGTGACCATTTTAGAACTGGACCCCTATGTCCCAGTTCACCAAACAGTACACATTAGACAGTGCATTTTGTTGCATGTCAGTTGCAAATATACCTAAATAAAACCTTAAAA
>NW_006291980.1:0-2979 GCF_000327345.1 Myotis davidii
CACCTGCTTCATGATGCACCTGGTGAACACTCACCTCACACATGTACATAACTCACACACTACACACACTTCATCAAAATCACACAAGACCACAAACAATTCAAAAATCTTACAAGACACACACAACAGAACACATATGCACACCCAGCCACACTCGCTACAACAAACAGTATACAGTCTCCTATTAATGAGAGTGTATTAATGAACTTCCCTCCATCTGACCTTCCCCTTGCTGGGGGAGGGCAGTCCGCATGGGGCGGTTAAGTCTATTTATTCACAGGCACAGTCATTAAACCACCACCAGCACCCAACCATATGGTCACACACACATGGTCACATACACAGAAAATGCAATAACATAACTTCCAGCTCTCATATATGAGAGCATCACCCACAGGCACAGCTCACATGTGCACCTCAACACACTGCTGAGCAGAGGTCTGAACTCTCTGAGCTGACCTTGGTTCCTTATGAGGTCGGCATCTTCTCGTCCAGCAGCAGAGACCGCAGTCTCACTCCTGGTGCTCAGCTGTGATGCCAGTGTTTACGATCACAGACATGAATCAGGAGTCCCTCACCACACGCCAGGAGGCTGAGAACTTGGTCCACATACGCTAAAACGAGGCTGTGAGTCAGATTCATAGCGCAAACACACACAACTGTCAAAAAGCACATATACAAGCATACGCAATACATGCACACACACACAGAGTCATGGACACAGAATCTCACACATGAACCCTCTAGCACACAGGCAGGTCCATGAGCCAATGCAGATTTCCAGCTCCTCTCACCTGGTCTCATAATTGGTGAGGTCAGACACCTTCTGCTGCCGGTTATCACCCATCTCCTTAGCTTATCTTCAGGAGACCTAATGTCCAGACACACAGAAGCAATAGCTGAGGCGTTGGCACTTCTACAGACTTTCATTTTCCTTATGCGGCTCCAGAGAAATGAGTCCACAAATGACACTTAACTGCTAATGAGAGACTGCAACCAAGTCCCCAAGCTTGTGGCTGATTTCTGACTGCCCTTTGGGAGCTGTGTGTCCGAGAGCCAGAGGGACTGGAGTCCTAGGGGACAGTGTCCCTGATTCCAGTCATGCCCTGGACTGCTTTGTTCTTGGGCATTGCTCCATTGGAAAAAAGATTTTTAAACTTTCTATTTTCAAATGAGTTTAAAGATATAGAAAAGTTGTAATAACAATATTAAGAATTCCTGGTCAATCTTCAGGACATTCCCAATGGTTAACGTTTTACAATGTTTAAATACTGTGTGTATGTGTATATATGTATGTACTAGTATGTTTGTATGTATATTTCAGGCTTAGATTTATAGCTGATATACCATTGCGTATTATCAGAAGGCATATGATAATGTTTCCAAAGCTACTTTTTTTATCCTTTTTAAACAAGTTTTCAAAAAAATTTGTTGTTGAGAGTATTACATATGTCCCCTTAACCTCCACCCCCCGTTAACCCTTGTAGCCTGCCACCACTCCCTACCCCAGAGGTTCACCATACTATTATGTGGATCCACTGATTATGCATGCATGCATACGAGTTCTTTGGTTGATCTCTTTATTTTCTGTGTTCAGGGGCTATGCATATATGTTCTTGGGTTAACTTCTTCCAGTCCTCCCCCTCCTCTTCTCTGAGATCTATCAGTCTGTTCCATGCATCCAATGCTTCTAGGCCTATTTTGTTGGTAAGTTTACTTTGTTAGATTCCACATTTAAGTGAGATCATGTGATATTTGTCTTTCTCTGAATGGCTTTTTGCTTAGTGTAATACTCTGCAGGTTGCTTCATGCTGTCTCAGAGGGTAAAAGATCCTTCTTTTTTACAGCTGCATAGTATTCCATGGTGTAATGTACCACAGCTTTTTGATCTACTCATCTACAGGTGCGCTGTTTTCCGGTCTTTGCTATTATGAATTGCGCTGCTATGAACACAGGGGTGCATTTATTCTTTCTGATTGGTGTTTTGTGTTTCTTAAGATATATTCCTAGAAGTGGAATCATGGGGTCAAATGGCAGTTCCGTATTTAATGTTTTGAGCCAACGCCATACTGTTTTGTATAACGACTGCACCAATCTGCATCCCCATCAGTTGTGTATTAGGGTTCCCTGTTCTCCACATCCTCTCCAGCACTGGTCATTTGTTGATATGTTGATGGTAGCCATTCTGATAGGAAATGGATGGTTGCTGAGTAGAATGTTCAAGGACATCTTAGGGACAGTGATAGAGGAGAGAGAGATGTCAGAGAAGGCCAAGTGGCTGAGGAAGAAGTACATGGGTGTGTGCAGGCGAGAGTCCAGCCTGATGAGCAGCCTGATGAGCAGGTTTCCCAGCACCGTGATCAGGTACATGCCCAGGTAAAGGGTAAAGGTGTTGCCCTGCAGCCCTGGCTGGATAGGTGGGGTCCCACGAGGAGGAACTGGGACACGCTGCTGTGGTTCTCAGGCCTCATGCTGCTCTTCTGTCTACTGGGGCTGAAGAAGGTGTGGGAATCTTAGTAACCCAGAAAGGATGACCAGGACCATCACATCTCATAGTGTCAATTTCTGGGAAAACCATGAATTTTAACTGCATACCTGTTAGTTTCTCATATCTGTGGATTCATGCATCTTCCATCTATTCCCGTCTGGATCCAGAAATCATCACACCCATAAAGCAACCAGCAAGACCTTCTTGCACAGAAACAAGAGGGCATTCACCCAGTTCTATGAGTTTACGTCTTTAAAAAATTTTTTTTTATTGATTTCAGAGAGGAAGGAAGGAGAGAGAGAGCAAGATCGATGATGCCAAGAGAATCATTGAAGGGCTGCCTCCTGCAAGGGGAATGTAAGACTGATGTATGGATTTAATTAGGAAATGTGGGGATTGACCCACAACCCTGCCATGTGCCCTGACTGGGCATTGAACTGTGACTTCGTGGTTCATAGGTCAATGCTCAACCACTGAGCCACACACGCCGG
>NW_006291980.1:6861-7604 GCF_000327345.1 Myotis davidii
GAGATATACATATATATATGTGTTATCATTCTCTATAAATTAAAAATGACCAAGTATTATCTACTTCATGTGATTCAGTAATGTGTGTGATCATAGCCCATGCTCTTAATCATTACACATGGAAACTTCTCTTTTGTTGTTTAAAGAAGTCAAGAACAATGTATTATTCTAGAGATGTGAGGATCAAAAGTTGTCCAACATTTTCTTAGTCCCTTTACTAGCTAATTTAATTCCTTCATATTTATATACCTTCAACTGACAAAAATTTTCATATACATTAACTTGCATTTATACAATGACTATTTACTGAGCGATTTGACTATAAACGGGTGCTTGATTTTATCAAATGCTTTTTCTTCATCCATTGACATGACCATGTGGTTTTTATCCTTCATTTTATTTATATGGTGTATCATGTTTATTGATTTGCAGATATTGCACCCGTCTTGGATCCCTGGAATAAATTTCCCTTGATCATCGTATATAATCTTTTTAAAAAAGTCTTTATTGTTCAGATTACTAGAGAAGATCCTCTTTTTTCCCCTCATAGCTGCCCTCCACCCAGTTCCCACCCCACTCCAGGCCCTCCCATCCCCAACTGACCTCTTGTATAGGTGTAAGCTCTTTGTCCAATCTCTTCCCACACCCCCACAACCCTTTCCACCCGAGAATTGTCTGTCTGCTCCCTTTCTATGCCCCTGATCCTATTACGGTCACCAGTCTGTTCTGTTCATCAGGTTTTT
>NW_006291981.1:0-771 GCF_000327345.1 Myotis davidii
CGGCTTTAGCTCAGACCTCGGCTGCTGAAAGCATATTTTTGGGCTTTGTTTACCTTCTGTATTTGAAACTTTGTTGCGACTCCAGCTCTGAGATCCCGGCTGACTGAAAGCAGGTTTCTGGGGTTTTGTTTCTTAGAGAGCAGCTGAGTGGCCGGCAAGTGGCAGCCGGGGAACCTGGCTTCCTCCGTCACTGGAGCAAGCAAGCCTCCCTGTTTGCTTCAGCTGCCTGGCTGCTGGCCACCATCTTGGTTGGCAGTTTATTTGTATATTGTCCTGATTAGCCAATGGGAAGTGTGTCAGAGGTACGGTTAATTACCGTATTTGTCTATTACCAGATATGCTAAGTTTCTTACATATTACATGAGATGGTGTAAAACTAATTCTAGGTAGACTATGTATGTTAAGTTCATGGTGCATATTGTAATCCTTAGACACACACACACCACAGAGCAGAGGTATAGCTAAAAAGCCAGTAAAAGCATAAAAAGAGAGCATTATCCCAGAAGAAGGCAGAAAAGGAGTAACAGCGAAACCAAAAAGATGGAACAAATAATGGATGGTAGATGTAAATGGAGCCATCAATTATGATACTAAATGCATATGGATATGGATATGGACTAGCCCCTTTCCTTCCCTGGGCTGGGAATTGGGCAGGGACTCACCTGCATGGTCCCTGAGGTTGGGAACAGAGCTGCAAACTTGCTAGAGCCTGGGCCAGGGCTTAGACTAGGCTGGGGGCTTGGGTAGCATGTTTGCTGGACCAGTGCCCCC
>NW_006291981.1:1641-5287 GCF_000327345.1 Myotis davidii
AAGGTTCTCTCATATACCTTCCTTCTTCACAAGGTAAACATCTGTCAGATATCCAGTATTAGTTTTGCCTAATTTTTGAACTTCATATTGTGGAATTGTATCATACATATTCTTTGGTGTCTGGCTCTTTCACTCAACATATCTGTGATATTCATTCATGCTGAATGTGTCAGCACTTCTATTAAATTTCTGAGTGTTATTCCATTGTATAAATATGGGACAATTGCCCTAACCAATTTGGCTCAGTGGATAGAGCATCAGCCGTGGACTGAGGGGTCCCAGGTTTGATTCCGGTCAAGGGTACATGCCTGGGTTGCGGGCTTGATCCCCAGTAGGGGGTGTGCGGAGGCAGCCAATCAGTGATTCCCTCTCATCATTGATGTTTCTTTTTCCCTCTCCCTTCTTCTCTGAAATCAATAAAAATATATTTTAAAAAAATAAAAGAGCTTCTGTGGCTTTTTAATGAAAATGGTATATGTTTATTTGAATAAGAAAACAGGTAAAAAAGAATAAAAATGAACTTTTTGGGCTTCTCTCTGCCTATATATAATAATATCTGTGTGTATATTTTTTATTTACAAAAATGACACCATACTGTGGATATTATTTGCGGCCTATCTTACCACAGTCAGGGTCTTTTCATTTTGCTTGCTTGCAGGTGGGAATGGAAGTAGCCCCACATCTGAAAGAAAGTCTAAATAAGAACTTTTTTGACTTCCTCCTCACATTCAAACAGGTAAGAGAACACCGTCAGAACAGCTAATTGACGTAGCAGTTGCTCTGCCAAGCTGAGGTTGCTTAACACTCTTTAGATGTGTAAACCCTAGAAATCACACTGGCCTCCAGCACAGGCCATTGGAACATGTTGATGGCACTGACCAGGCAGAGAGAGCTGATGCGCATGTTGACAGGAGGCATCTCCAGTGGGTCAGATTTCTCTCTAATGCCTGTGGCTCCTGCTTTGTGCAGCACACATTTCCAGAGCAGCTCAGCTTAGCGACATGGAAAGCTTTGCTTGTTTTTCTAGTTTTTTTAAAAAAAAGCCCTGGAAAACCAGGCCATTTCTGTCAGGGTCACCCACATACTCACAGGTGTGCACAGTCATGAGTTACATGCTCTCTGTTTCTAATGTTACTTTCCCTCGTGTCTAAGTGTGTGTTTTGTCTCCTGTAGATTCATGGGGATACAGTACAGAACCATCTGGCAGTCCAAGGGGTGGAGCTCTCATCCTACCTCCCCTTGTACTCACCTGCCATGGACTGGATCTTCCAGTGCATTTCCTACCATGCCCCCGAGGTAAGTGCCATGCGCGTCGGTGTGAAGGTCACGTCGAGGGGTAGTGCGGGGCTCCTCTCTCCTCTGTTCTGTGGAATGACCTCTGCATCCGTTTGCCCGGTAGGGTAAATAGGGCTCTTTCATTGCAGAGGGCTCACCACTGTGGCTGGTCAGTACTCAGCACTTTTCCTAATTGTCTTGTTACAACTCAGATGGGTGTGTGGAAGCTCAGAGAGGCCAGTACTTACAGATGGTCACACAGCTGAAAAGTGGTGTGACTGCACATAAATCCATGGGAAAAGTTTATTCTGTGGTGGGAAAGGAAAAAGGGGCCTTTTCTACAGAACAAGGATACATAGTACAAATCAAAACTCAAGTATACCTGCCTTTTCCCAGAAACTGCAAACCACATTGGCAGCCCTAAAGAAAAAGGACATAACTTTGACTAAGTAATCGCACTCTAAAGAGTATTGCATAGAAATGATTAGACAAGTACACAACCCACACACGGGCATGCATATGTTTATGTTTGGTCATGCTAGAGGGAACTGGTTAACACATGGTTGACACGTAGTATAAGTGTTATCAGAGAAAACGTGTCTTGCCTCCCCTGGTTATTGCTGGGGGTAGAGTCCTTGCAATATCCCAAGAAAAGGAATTTTCTGAGACTCGTACAGGAGGATGCGATATAGTATAAAGCTTTATTTTTATGGAATTACACCCCTGGGTAGTCCCATTTCCCCTAGTCCAGTCCCAAAAGAAGTGTCGCTGGGATTTTAGAGCTAAATCAGAGCCAGCGTCCCGGGTTTCCTCTCCATGTTTTAGCTGGGTGCAGTTCAGCACCAGGCTAGTTGCAGTCCATCAGTCCTTTGTGTGTGGATGTCTGCATGGCTGTGGGCCACGTGGGAGAATACCAGGAAGCTAAGCAGGACCATGAGCCAAGCGTGCCAACAGGAGCCAAGAGAGTGAAGTTCTTTGTTCAGGGATTAGTGTCCTAGATCTTCCCGCACTTGCATGGCTTTTCACATCTGGCCAGTGGCTTCTGCTCCAGGTGTGACTGACAGGCAAGTACCATCCTTATGTCATCCACTTTTTTGGGCATGCGTCGGTCTGCTCTTTGTTGGATCCCTGCCCATGTTTTATAGGGAACATGCCTAGAATGTCTGGTCTTTCCCTTGCTGCTTTTGTTATTAATTACTAGCTAATTACAAGGGTATCATTTCCCCCTTAGAGAGAATGAACCTCTTTGTAATCTTACAAAGGATGAGTAGACAAAGGTCTTTATCTTTTCGTGGCTGTTTCCTGTTTTTAAGGGGTGTAGTCCTGCCAATCCCAAGGCCCAGAGGCTCTCCCCATTGGACAGAGGAGGGACAGCAAAAGGGGAAGGAGCTGCCTGCAGGGAAGAGGGGTTTTGCAAAGTCCAGGTCACTTGGAGGTGACATGGGCGGTGTCCTGGAGAACGCTGCGTTGGACAAGCTGGCATCCTTGTATTCAATAAATGACAAGATTGACCTGAAGGTTAAATGGCATCATTCAAAAGTGAGGAGACTTAAGCAACTACAGGTCATGTGAGGTAAAAACCCATGTGATAAAGGGAAAGGCTAACTTTCAGTGTCTCCCATTAGGTTAGGAAGGCAGGTGGGTCCCACCTGTCTGAGGCCCTCTTGTCCACCATACTTAAATTAAACGAAGGGAAATAGTCTAAGGTTTCCCGTGAGAAACTGGGCCATTCTGTCAATCATGTGGGCAGAAAAGGGAAAGGAATTTCAAGTGAAATACATACTTTATTGACCATCTATACTTTATTGACTTAACTATTGAGTCTCATATTTTAGGAGACAGTGATACCGATGGCTTCTATAGTGAGGCCTGTATTGTGTGAGCAAGTACTTAGGTAAATAAGGGCAGAAGCATACATTCTATGAAAAAGAAGGAAACAGAATACTAATGTACAGAGTAGATCATAAGCCAGTGGAGAAGACTTTCAGATGCAAGGCCCGTGATGGAATGAAAGAACACAGTGACGATGAATCCGGTGGGATGCTATGGACCCTTTAAAATGGTGGCAACTCACGTGGAAGATCAGTCTTTCCTGGCTTAAGGGTGTTCACAGTACAGTACTGAATGAATGCAGGAGACTGTACACACTGCTGTGCATGTCCCATGAGCCTTTGAGTAGAATGTATATTCCGTGGCATTGGGGTGAAGTGTTCTGAAGATGTCAATTAAGTCCATCTGATCTAGTGAGTCATTTAGGATTGCTGTTTCTTTGCTGATTGTTTGTCTAGAGGACTTATCCAGTGATGTCAGTGGTGTATTAAAGTCCCCTACTATGATTGTAGTGTTATCGATCTCTCCTTTGATATCTTAC
>NW_006291981.1:6517-7974 GCF_000327345.1 Myotis davidii
CGGTTTATGCACTCTAGGACACTTAATCTGAGTCATTTTTCTGTCATGCTGCATGCCCCTGGATCACTTAGCTGCTTTTCTGGCAAGTCCTCCTTTTCTTACCTTTGGGGGTTTCTTTGTCTAACCATGTTTGATCTCACTGACATATCTAGACGTTGAGTCGTTCATTGGCTGCTCCCTGGGTGGCAGTGGCTCCTTGGGCTGTGGTTGCTCTTCGGGCAGTTGCGGTAGCAGCTGCTCCTCAGATGGCAGCAGCTCCTCTGGTGGGTACTGTTCACAGCTGTGGTGGCTCTTCTAGCTGGTGAGGGGAGGCTTCACGTACAGCTGCTGTTCCTCAGACAGAGGGTGTGGTGCTCAGGAGGCTGCTGTTGCTTGGATCTGCTGCGTTGATTTAAAGGCACAAAATACAACACAACAAGGCCCCACATACTAGGCACTAAACACAAGTATATTCACGATATTGATAGCCCCAAATAATTGTGACCACCCGAATTAAGAGGATTAGGGGATAAGGAAGAAGAGAAAAGAGAAAAAAGAAAAGAAACGTAGGGGTGGAAGGAGTGGAAAAATGAAATTGGGGAAAGAGAGGCGGGGAGAGAAAAAAAAGAGCGAAAAGAGAGAATGAAGTAGAAGAGGGGAAGAGACTATTTATATGAGGAGAAAACTCCTATAGAACCACCACTAATCCCAACAAATTCCAGCAACAGCTCCCTGGAGATGAATTCAAACTAGAAACAACCAATAATATCAAGAGAGGCAAGGGAAAACAGAAGCACAAAAATAACCAGAGAAAGAAAAAATAAGCAAACAGAAAAATGAAAAACAAAACAATCTCCCAAACAAGCATAAAAAAAACCCCAATGTACTCAAAATCAAGCAGACACTAACAAAACAACAGAGAGAGAGAGAAGAAGAAAAAAATTGGATACTGACGAAAGAAAGAGGTGTATATGGATTTAGAGCAAGGGATTGGAAATTAGATATATCAGCAGGGTGAAATTTAGACAGTGGGTAAAAAGAAGGAATAGGGAAAATCTAAAGCAGGAATAGGGTAAGAGAAACAGGACAACAAAAGGGGAAAAGTGAGGAAGAGAGTTTTGGCTTAAGGGTAAAGGTGAGATAGAGAGAAATGATGCTAAGGGAACGATGAAAATAGAGAGTAGAACACTAATCCCAAAATAAAATAAAGAGAAAAAAAATGACACTTGAAAAAATAGTAAAATGATTGTAATAATACTGGTTAAAAAATGTAGTAATTAAAAAGGTAAAATCAGGTGATGAAAAAAAAAAATAATAAAATAGGTTCTTAATGAAATGGTGAAAAAAGAATTTAAAAAAAAAGATAAAAATTGCCCTACCAGGTTTGGCTCAGTGGATAGAGCGTTGACCTGCGGACTGAAGGGTCCCAGGTTCGATTCTGATCAAGGGCATGTACCTTGGTTGCGGGCACATCCCCC
>NW_006291981.1:8203-9628 GCF_000327345.1 Myotis davidii
GAAAAAAGACTTTTAAAAAAAGATAAAAATGTGCAGTAGTGAAGGTGCTTCAGATCTTCTACTCTTCTTTTTGGCATGCCTTAGTCCTGCCAGGCATTCAGGAGAGTGTTGAATTTCCCTGCGATACACTGTCCCTCCGTGCTGTAAACCACAGTCCTGATTTTAAGGCAGGTTGTATTTGTTTACCAGACTGCCTTTATTTGTATTTACAGAAGAGATAGTTCCTGGCTCTGCCTCTGGATGACATTGTGTCTGGATTGACCTCCGAGGCTATACGTCCTGTCTATCAGTAGGGTTTATTTTCTCTATGGTACTTGAAACTGGTTTGGGAAAGTCCACTGCCCAGAGCTGGTTCTTTAATCGTTACTCCCTGTTCTGTTTCCCAGGCTCCCCAAAAAGAACTTTCCCCTACAGGCTCTGCGCATGACCCCAAATGGAGAATCCCATGCACTGGGTTTAATAATCAAATGCACGGATCTAAGGGGAACTGTAACAACAAGAACCTGATACGTTGTGCAAATTAACAAGCCTCCACCTTCCAGGTCTGCGCACAGTCTCCGCGCGCGCCCACTCGCCCCTGGCACCAAGCAGCCGGCAGACTGGCAGAATCCGAGGCTGCTTTTTTGCATCCAGTCCAGCTATGGGCTTATTTTTAGCGTTCCCTTCTGCCAGCAGCCCTGTGGGGCCCTTTCCCCACTCGTGGGTCACGCTGGTCCCAATGGCCGCGGATTTCGCCCCACGGGCGCGGTCCTCTTTCCAACCTGAGTTGCAAACTGCACCTTTAGGGGAAGTCTAACCTTTCTTTGAGAAGAAGCAGTGTTCGTCTGAGTTCACGCAGTCACGCTGCTTGAAATCCCTTGTTTCCAGGTTAGTAGCTGATCTCTGGATGCCGGTAACAGCCACTTAAGATGGTGCAGTCTCCGCTGCTGAGCTGGCGCACCAGGACCGGTTTCAGTCGCAGTCTCCAACCGTCCTTTTTTTCAGGGAGTTCTCTGTCTTTCCCAGCTGCAGACTGTCTCTCAGCTGAATATCCTCTGCCTGTTCAGGCTGTATGTTACCCGTTTCAGCTGCTCACCCTTATCTGCTCCAGGACAAGGCACAGGACCCGTCTGTTTATACCTCCGCCATTTTCCTCCCCCCATTAAAATCTTCAATAATAACTTTAAACATAAACGGACTAAATGCTCCAACCAAAAGACATCGAGTGGCTGAATGGACAAAAAAACATGACCCATACATTTGCTGTCTACAAGAGACCCACCTCAGAAGAAGAAACTCCCACAGACTGAAAGTGAAGGGATGGAAACATATCAGGCACATGGAAAGGAAAAAAAAGCTGTGGTAGAAATACTTATATCAGACAAAATAGACCTCAAAGTGAAAGCAAAACAAGAGATAAGGAGGGCCACTTCATAATACTAAAAG
>NW_006291981.1:12795-26660 GCF_000327345.1 Myotis davidii
TGGAATAAGCCAGTCAATAAAGGAAAAATACCACATGAT
Source organism: Myotis davidii (assembly GCF_000327345.1). Classification (NCBI taxonomy): domain Eukaryota; kingdom Metazoa; phylum Chordata; class Mammalia; order Chiroptera; family Vespertilionidae; genus Myotis; species Myotis davidii. The sequence continues at coordinate 12,835 of NW_006291981.1, forward strand.
CTTACTCATTCATGGGTAATAAAGACCATTATAAACTTATGAACAAAAATAGATACAGAGGCAGAGCTGCCTCAAACAGATTGTCAAACTGCAGCGGGAAGTCCGGGGAGAGTATGGGGGTAGAAGCGGGGGGTAAGAATTCAACCGAAGGACTTATATGCATGCATATAAGCATAACCAATAGATATAAGAAACGTGGGTGTGGGAGGCCAGGAGATTGTCAAGGTCGGGGGAAAAAAGGAGACATATGTAATATCCTTTGTAATACTTTAAGCAATAAAACAATTACAAAAAATAAAAATAAAATGCTCATGTCATAGGGTGTTCTTTTATTTTATATTGATAAACTTTGATTCTTGAGGCACTTAAATAAGGAATGTGAGGTGTCTTATAAAAAAAATTAATCATTTCAAAACGCAGAAGTATGGATGTCAGTGTAGAGGGTGGTATGGAAAATGTGTGTGGCGGTATGATGCCTAGAAACTTGGTGACAGTGGCTGGGGTGTGTCGCAGAGAAGTTAGAGCTGTGTGTGTCTTATCAGGTCCCGCCTCCAACGTAGGGGGTGGTCAAGTTTGGCTGCAGTATTTGGGTATATACAAGACAGACCAGGGAAACCCAGCAGAAAGGAGAGCCATGTAGATGAGAGGAAGGAGCGATGCCTTCAGTTACGATAGCTGACATCCACAATTTCACATTGAAATTGAAATACAAAATACCTTCCCCCCAAACATCAGAGTGATTTAAAAAGGCTTTCCTGTTGTTTGAGGACAGACTTCTCTTCCTCTTACAATTAAAATTAAAGTTAAATAGTATTTTGCTTCCCATTTAAGGCACATTCTACACATGTTGAATTAAAGTTGTGAAAGTGGGCATCCTTGTCTTGTTCTTGATCTTAAGAAAAGTGTTTTTAGCTTTGATTCTTGAGTCAGATGTGGATTGTGGTTTGTTATAGTACCCTTTGTTATGTTGAGGCATGTTTCCTCTGTTCCTACTGTGCTGAGAGTTTTTATTACAAATGGGTGCTGGATTTTGTCAAATGTTTTTTCTGCATCTATTGTCCTTCATTTTGTTTATGTGATGTATGACATTCATTGATTTGTGAATATTATACCGCCTTGCATCTCAGCGGTAAGCCCCACTTGGTCAAGGCATATGATCTTTTTAATGTATTTTATGAATTTGTCTTGCTAATATTTTGTTGAGGGTTTCTGCATCTATGGTCATCAGGAACATTGGCCAATAATTTTCTTTTTTTGTAATGTCTTTAGCTGGTTTGTTATCAGGGTAATGCTGGCCTTGTAAAGTATGTTTGGGAGTCTTCCTTTCTCTTTAAATTTTTGAAATAGTTAGAGACCAATAGGTTTGAATTCTTTGAACGTTTGGTTAAATTCACCTATGAAGGCATCAGGTCCAGGACTTCTTTGTTGAGAGGTTTTTTTTTTATTACTGCTTCAATTTTGTTTGTTCTTACCAGTCTGTTCAGGTATTCTATTTCTTCTTGATTCAGTCTTAGAAGATTGCATGTTTCTAGTAATTTATCTGTTTCTTCCAGGTTGTTTGATTGGTTGACATATATACATAGTATTTCCTGATATTCCTTTGATATTCATTTGTCACCTCGCTTTCATTTCTGATTTTATTTATTTGGGTCCTCTTCTTTTCTTCTTGATGATTCTGGCTAAAGGTTTGTCAGTCTTGTTTATTTTTTCAGAGAACTAGCTCTTGGTTTTATTGATCTTTTCTGTTATTTTCTTTAGACTCCAGATCATTGATTTTCACTCTGATCTTGATATTTTCCCTTCTACTCACTTTGGGCTTTGTTTGTTTTTCCTTTTCTGGTTCCTTTACACGTACGGTTAGAGAGTTTATTTGGGATTTTTCTTGTTTCTTGAAGTAGGCCTGTATCACTATGAATTATTTTCTTAGAATTGCTTTGTCTGTGTCTCAGAGATTTGGGGCTGTTGTGTTTTCATTTACATGTGAATCAGGGTATCTTTTGATATCCTCTGTGATCTCCTTGTTAACCCATTCATTGTTTAGTAACATCTTATTTAGCCTCCATGTGTTTGTGTGTTTTCCAATTTTCTTTTTGTAATTGATTTCTAGTTTCATACTACTGTGATCAAAGAAGATGCTTGAAATGATTTCAGTTTTATTAAATTAACTGGTACTTGTTTTGTGGCCTGACATGTGGTCTGTCCTTGAAAATGTTTCTGTAGACTTGAATGTATATACTTAGGGATGAAATGTTCTATCAGTATCAATTAAGTTCATCTGCTCTAAAGTGTCATTTAAGGCCACTGTTTCCTTGTTGATTTTCTATCTGTATGATCTATCCATTGATGTCAAAGGAATGCTAAAGTCCTCTCTGTGACTGTATTACTGTGGATGTCTCCCTTTATATAACTAGTGCTCCTACGGTGGATGTGTAGATGTTTACAAGAATTATATCCTATTCTGGGATTGATCCCTTTATCATTGTGAGATGCCCTTCTTTGTCTCTTGTTACAGCCTTTGTTTTAAGTCTAGTTTGTCAGATAGAATTATTGCTACCCTACCTTTTTCAAGATTTTTATTTCAGTGAAATATCTTTTCCATCCCTTTACTTTCATTCTGTCTATTGGTATGAAGTGAGTCTCATGTTTATGTTTTAATAATTTTTTTTACATTTTTCGTGTGTGTGTCCCTTAATTTATTGTGATTACATATGACCTTCCTACTTTTGTCTTTTAGCCTTGTACTAGCTTTATGGTTGATTGATCCACTGCTTTTACTGTGTCTTTGTCAGTGAGAATTTTTTCATATATATAAAATTTTTTCATAAGACATATGTTAAATATAAAATATATTTTAAAATACGTTTTTATTGATTTCAGAGAGAGGAAGGGAGGGGGAGAGAGAGATAAAAACATCAATGAGAGAGAAACATCAATTGGCTGCCACCTTCACCCTCCTTACTGGGGATAGAGCCTGCAACCCAGGCATGTGCCCTGACCGGGAATCGAACCAACAACCTCCTGGTGCATGGTCATCATGCTCAACAAACTGAACCACACCAGCTGGGCTTATATATTTTACTCATATTTTTTATCTATTCTTTTCTACTGAAAGAAATGCTTTTAACATATCTTACAATTCTGGATTAGTGGTGAACTCTATTAGCTTTTTCTTGTCCTTCAATTCTAAATCATAGCTTTGCCGGGTAGAGTAGTCTTGATTATAGGTCTGTGCTTTTCATTACTTTGAGTATTTCTTGCCATTCTCTTCTGGCCTGCAAGGTTTCTGTTGACAGTCTCATGGTAGCTGCCTTGTAGGTAACTAACTTCTTTCCTCTTGCCGCTTTTAAGATTCTCTCTTTGCCTTTTACCTTTGGCATTTTAATTATGCTGTATTTTGTTCTGGGCCTCTTTGGATTCATCTTTGGGACTCTGTGCTTCCTAGATATATATGTTTATTTCTTTTCCCAGGTTTAGAGGAGTTTTTAGTCATTATTTCTTCAAATAAGTTTTCAATCCCTTGCTCACTCTTCTCCTTTGGGTACTCTTCTCCTCTTCTCATATGAATGTTGGTATTTTTGATGTTGTCTAAGAAGTCCCTTAAACTGTTCTTGTTTGTTTTTATTTTATTTTAATTTTTTGCTGTTCCAATTGGGTGTTTTCCACTGTCGTATCTTTCATGTCACTGATTTGATCCTTTGCTTCATTTAATTTGTTATTGATTCCCTCTAGTGCATTCTTCATTTCAGCTATTGTCATCTTCATTTTTGACTGTTTTTTTTTTCATGGTTTCTATTTTCTTTTGTATGATTTCTATCTCTGAAATTCTCATTGAGTTCATCTGTTCTTCCCAAAAGTTCATTAGGATCTTTATAACCAGGGTTTGAACTCTGTATGTGGTAGATTGTTTATCTCTATTTTGTTCTTTTTCTAGATTTTTGTCCTGTTCTTTCATTTGAGATGTATTTCTTTGTCTCCTCATTTTGGCTGCCTCCCTGTGTTAGATAGGGTTTTTTATGTCTCCAGGTCTTGGTAGAGTGGCCTTATGTAGAAGGTGTTCTGTGGGGCCCGGTGGCACAGCCCCCAAAAAAAATGAGGTGGGCGTGGGGGCCCCGGTGCCCCCCCCCCCCCCCCCCCCCCAGGTTATCTGAGCTACCCCTACTCTTAACCATCTCCCTGGGCTATGGGCTCTGCCCTTCCCACAGCTCCACCCTTCCTCCTAATCTCTCTGTGGCTTCTTCTGTGTATCCTTAGTCATAGGAGTTCTGTCCAGCTGGTCTTCAGATGCTTCTCAGTGATGGTTGTTATATAATTTAGTTGGAATTTTGTGTGGTTGTGCGAGGCGCTGGGCATAGAGCTTCCTGCTTAGCCATCCTCACTGAATGTCCCACAAGTGTGTTCTTTTCATTCTTTCCAATTAGGAAAAAAATCTCCAGAGAAAGAGAATAACATGAAAAATTAAAAATTTCTCGTTTTAATGCCTAGGGTATATAATTTCATTTTATTCACATTGAAGTAATTTATTTTTTTGAGACCTGAGCTATATTAACTCTGAATTGGGGTAATGGGCATTAGCTGTTAAGATTAGTTCTTGATTTTCCCCCCATTACATTTCTGCTTCAGTTAGAAAAATAAAAACAAAAAGATAATGTGCATATTTGTTAATTCTCTTTTACATGAAGCAGTATTTATAAACATGGGGTTTGGAAATTTATTTAGTAAAAGCAGAGCACACATTTGTGAGCAGTCTGGACTGCTTATGTGTTAGTTTTGATGTAGAAAGTAGAAGTGCAGTGCTGTCCTGACTTACTTCTCTTACCTCTGCTTTTGAAGTGGGTATATAACTCTCATCTGCAAACAATCTTTAAAAATACTTAAAATCTGCAATATAATGGTGATTCTACAAATCCATGTGAATGAAATGTCACAAAGACAACGCCTTCCTCCCAAGATAATGAGTGCATGCAAACCTTGGTGAAACAGTCTAATTAACTTATTACAGCAGTGTCAGTGTCCTGGCTTAAATAGTACACTATATTCACGGGAGATGTAGCCTATGGGGAAAGCTGGATAATGAATACCCAGGACCTCTCTGCTATTTTTGCAATTTCTTATGAGTCTGTAAATGGTCCAGAATAAAAAACTAAAAAAAATCCATCCATTAGGGGCAACTTGAATAGCAGTGTTATATTTATGTTATGGCTTCCTCAGGCATCTATACTAATAATAGCCTAGGTGGCATCACGCCCCCACATCGTCACAAGATGGCCATCACAAGATGGCTGCCTCACACGGAGGAGGCGGGTCGCGGCAGGGGAGGGCAGTTGGGGGCAATCAGGCCTGCAGGGGAGCAGTTAGGGGGTGATCAGGCCGGCAGGCAGAAGCGTTTAAGGGCAATCAGGCAGGCAGGCAGGCAGGAAGGCAAGTGGTTAGGAGCCATTGGTCCTGGATTGTGAGAGGGATGTCTGATTTCAGGTTTAGGCCCGATCCTAAACTGGCATTCAGACGTCCCCAGAGGGGTCCCAGATTGGATGGGGTGCAGGCTGGGCTGAGGGAACACACCTGCCCCCCACCCCCATGCACTGATTTCATGCCCGTGTGCATGAATTGCATGCACCTGGCCTCTAGTTAAATATAACGAGATAGATTTGTGTATACTAATGTGAGAGGAGCAAGGCCCATGCTAGATTCTTGAGTAAAAAAGGCAACTTGCAGCCCAATATGTGTAAGACAATTCACATTTGTAAAACAGCAACAACAATGTCAAACCTTGTGGTTTTACAACAAAAGCTACATATTCCCAGGGCACAAAGGTTTAGAAAGGTGAACACCACAGTGTCAACACTGGGGAGTCTTGGGAAGTAGGAATTGGGAGGCAGGCATTCACTTTGTACCTGTTGCACGGCAGGACTGTTTGAACTTTTGACCATAAGCATTTCTTATTTTTATAATTTTTATAAATTAAACATGTAAATAAAGAAAATGTAGGGGCCTAATGAGTCTTCTGGCTCTGCTGTGTGTCTGCAGACTAGGGTGCTGATTTGCAAGTTTTTCAATGGTTTTATTCAGCCAACAACCTTGTTTTGATCTGTCTGGTTTGAACTGTTGTACGTCTTATTCTTGCCAAAGATAATCAATCCTGTTACTTTCAGATACCAAAAAATTAACCTCTATCAGACCTGCCTGAGCTCCATAACAGTTGGCTCCCTGGACACTTATGAATATTCCTCTATGACAACAGAGCCCTTGTTTCTTTAAAGTTATATTCTTGGATGCATTTTTAATTTGTTCTTGTCTTATAAAAAGAGAACACTGTAAGCATTTGTTTTGTCTTGATGGCCAGATATTTTATCCATATGCTGTGCACGCGCCACGTGCACATATGTTTGAGAGAATACGCCACACAGACCAAGGGTTTCTGTCTGACTGACTTCCTCACTGCCCTATCCCCAGTGCCTAGGATAGTGGCTGGCCCATTGATGTTGCTCAGTGAGTGGTTGTCTGTGTGGGCTGGGATATCACTGATAATTACACACTCTCTCCTCTGCCTTGCACAAAACCACTTTGATACTGAGCTTCCAGAATGACTTTTCAAATGTAAATGTTCTGCAAGTGGGCTAGGGAGGCCATTTGTGGTATCACCTATTTTACCCTCTGCTGAAGTGCTTCTTGCTGCAAGGAACAGACACCCACCTGGCCCTCCAAAAAAAAAACAACCCATGCGTTCTCTTGAATAGCAGGTGCAGGCTTTGGGCCAGCCAGGTCTGTCCATCTCTCAGCTCTGCTGTCTCCAGATAGCAGAGTAGCCGTATCATGTCCAGAAATGGCTGCGTCCAGAGGCAGAGAAATGGGAGTCTCTGGTTTCTTGGTTTTCTGTTTAAGACCAAGGAAATCTTTCCTTGGAACCTACCACTGGTGGGGAATGAGACCCCGTGATTGGTTTGGCCTGTATCAGTTTGCCTAGTCTGTTCAGGCTGCAGTCACGAAGTAGCACAGGTTGAGTGGGCTATACACAACACATGCCGTTTTCTCAGTTCTGGAGGCTGGGAAATCCATGGTCAAGAGCCTGAAAGTGTCTGAGGAGGGTCCACATCCTGGTTGTCCCTGCATCCCACCTGGCAGAGGGGACAAAGGAGCTTCCTTGGGTCACGTGTATAAGGGCACTAATCCTACTCAGGAGGGCTCCAGCCCCATGGCCTGATCACGGCTCAAAGCCTCCACCTCCGCTCAAAGCCAGCCCTTGACCACGCAGCGGGCTGCTGTACAGACTGGGAGGCTTCAACAACAGAAACGTATTTTCTCACAGTTCTGAAGGCTAAAAGTCCAGTAGCAAGGGCCCAGCAGGGTTGGTTTCTGGTGAGGCTTTTCTCCTTGGCTTACAGCCCTCTGCCTTCTCACCGCATCCTCACAGGGTCTTCTCTGTTCATGTGCCTTCCTGGTCCCTTCCTCTTCTTCTATTGGATTAGGACCTTTATATCTTCTGATATTAGTTACCTCCTTAAAAACTTGATCTCCACACACCGTCACATTTGGAGCTAGGGCTTCAACATATAAATGGGGTGTCATAATTTATTCCCTAATTGGACCCAGCCTGATTTTTGTTGGGAGAGACAGAAATATGAATAAAATCAGGGTTTTAGGGGTGGTGATATCAACAGTTCCTCCACAGTCAGCTGTTACCTTAATTATTCTGGCAACCTAGAGGGACACATGGAAAGGGTGGCAATTGCACTGAAGAAGACTTGTTTCATTTTTGGACTTTGGGGCTAGACTTAAATACAAGTCTCATTTCCACCACCAACTAGAGAGTTGCTTGACCGTTCTGAGCTCTGGCTTGCTTGGCTGTGAAGGTGGGGGTAGTTCACATGGGCCTCCCAAGGCTGCTGTGAAGAGGAAATGGGAAAGGTATGTGAGGTGCTTAGCCCAGCACCTGTGCATGGTGGGTGCCCCTGTCAGTAGTGCTCTTGTCCTTGGGGTGACCTTGTCTGGAAATCTCTTGGCGATAAGTGTTGCTTTAGGTTCTCCAACGTGATGATTTTTAAAACCTTCCCAAATCACTACCTGACGAATAATTCTTCCAGGATTTTTTTTAAAAACGGGAGCTCTTTTAAAGATATGTAATTGTCTTAACACATTTCGTACCGCTCAGGAGTTTTCTCGTCTTTCGCGCGCCATCTGTTAAGGACCGCTCACGAGTGTTCTCGTTTTTCACGCCCATGGAAAAAGGAGCGAATCTAGATACTTATGTAAATTTTGTTTGGTCCCTCTTCATAGAGGAAAATGTTTTACGCAGTACCATACGTTAAAAAAGTACTAGGAACCTTTAATTATTTAATTGTTTTCTGTTTCTTTGTTATGGGGTGGGGCCAAAACATTAGTAACAAAGAAACAATTTCCGGAGGATGAGGCCCAGAAATCAGGATTTTAAAAAGATTCCCAGGTGATTCTAATGTGCAACCAAGGTTGAGAACCACTGCTCTAGAGCTATTGACAGTACACCAATGAGTAAAGCATTAATTTTCATTTGGGGCAAAAATTATGCTTCAAAATTCGTGGAGAGGAAATGTGGTGAAGAGCATGGCCTTTGATGAAAGATGGCTGAGTCACCTCCAGCCTGCGCAACTAGCTGTGTCCCCTGGACCAGCACTCGCTTTCTCATCTGTGAAATGGGAAAATAGGATTTTGCCTCTGAGTGGTCACAAGTGGTGAGAGCACAGGTGCTAATGCCCCTAGCTGTGACAGGTGGGCACCCAGCACTGGCTGTGTTTGTTGTTTTACTGAGAATCCACTGGCACTACATGAGCGGGGAGGACAGTGGGGAGTCATAGTCCTGTATGCCCCCCAATACCTCCCTCACCTCCTGCAGTAGCACCTGTATTGTCTGCCTGAGGAAGCCTAGGCCTAATGAAGTCAGCCGACTGACCCAAGGTCTAACTGTTGGTAATTGGAAAGACAGTATTTGCACCCACGGGAAATGCCACAGGGCGTACTTTCTCTCCCGCTCCTCATCCCTGCTGGGCAGGGAGCACTGGGGAATGGACAGGAGGCTCACGTAGAGTACTACTTTGGAAATCTCTTGTGAGAAGTGTTGCTTTAGGTTCTCCTACATGATAATTTTTATTGTTTTAAAATTTTTTTTTTTAGAATCTGCTAACCGAGATGATGGAGCGATGCAAGAAACTAGGAAATAAGTAAGTATTTTAAAATTCATAAGGCATGAGTTGGAAATGGAGTTGGTTGCTTTTTTTGAGCTTGGCATGCTTATGTGGGCAAGAGAGCCACAAGAGGGGTACGACAGTGTGGAGGTTAGGCTTCAGATGACGGACTCCACTCTCTTCTAGCTTTGTGAGCTTGGGTTACTTACTTGACCTCTCTGCGACAGTGTCTCCTTATCTGTAAAATGGGTTTAATAATAGTCCTTTCCTCCCGGGGCTGTGATAATTGGTAGGCTCAGGATGAACTCATATTCCTGTCCCTCCTTTTGGTGGTAGATGTCTCTAAATCACTGTGTCCCTAGGTCCCAGACAGGGATTTTTATAAGAGATGTGAATGGATATATATTTACAACATGGATCAATATTGTTACTTAATGTTTTGTTTTATTAGTGCACCAGTCTATTGAAGCCTCAGTGTACTTCTGTTTCAGTGGATTTGATTGCTTGCTTATTTACCTGTCCTTCCAGCCACCTACTCACCCACCCACCCATCCATCCATCTAGTCAGTTTAATGTCGATCAAATTCCCAGCATGCACAGACACTGTGGTAGTCTCATAAGCATGTCAAACTCGAGGCATGTGGCCCACTGGCCACGAGTTTGACATGCTTGCTGGAGGTTGCCTTCTAACTCTAATGTGGTTGTCTTCAAACCTTAAAGAAAGGGATGCCAGTCATCCTTCCTGCAACATATGCCCTAAAATTAAAGTGGCTTTCTTCCGGGGGCTCTGTGATTGGGCATGCATGTCTTGCAGTGCCTTGCTGTTGAATTCTGTGATGTCTGCTTTCCGGGCCGAGTTCATCGCCACCAGATCCCTCGATTTCATCGGCATGATCAAGGAGTGCAGTGAGGCCGGCTTCCCCAAGGTACAGCCTGGCTTCTGCTCAGATGGAGGACGGGCAGCAGGGTTGCCCCAGTACCTCTGAGGGGAAAGTCTGGGGTCAGGGCAGCTTGGCCATCAGGAAATGAAGGGAGGCTCTGTCTGAAGAACATGCTGGACCATGAGTGGAGATTAGGATTGTTAGATGTCTAATTGCTGAGCATCCGGTCTCCCTGAGAGTCCTAAATCTGTGGGATTAGCTCACTGTGAAGCTTTTAGAAAATACTTTGGTCTTATGTCTCTAAAAATATATCTTTACTCATTATTTATGAAAAGCCTCATCCCGCAGGACATCAGGCCCACAGTTAGACTGTACAAGCCTGGCTCCTTACTTGCCCTTCTCCATCTACCTTGTGACGTTTGTAGTAGGATTCAGAAAGGGTCATGGGATATATGATAAGCTCAGTGTGACAGCCTGAAATTGTTCTGATTTAAAATCTCCAGTAACATAATGATTGTGTGTTTTTCTTAGCATCTTCTTTTTCGCTCACTGGGGTTAAACTTGGCCTTGGCTGATCCTCCTGAGGGTGATCGACTTCAGATTCTCAATGAAGCTTGGAAAGTTATTACTAAATTGAAGAATCCACAGGTGGGTGACCATTCTGACCTTAGATCAGCTGCTTTTTGTCCAAGTTATGCAGTATACTTTTACTTTTTTTTAAAAATTATCTTTTAGGTAATTGTACCTCATTTGTTTAAGAAATCTACTTCATGCCCTAGCTGGTTTGGCTCAGTGGATAGAGCATTGGCCTGTGGACCAAAGGATCCCAGGTTTAATTCTGGTCATGGGCACGTATCTTGGTTGCAGGCTTCTCCCCGGCCCAGGCCTTGGTCAGGCAGGGCTTGTGCAGGAGGCAACCAGTTGATGTGTTTCTTTCACATTAATGTTTCTCTCTGTCTTTCCCTCTCTCTTCCACTCTCCCTAAAAATCAGTGGAAAAATATCCTCAGATGAGGATTAACAAAGGAAGGAAGGAAGGAAGAATGGAAGGAAGGAAAGAAGGAAGGAAGACTTCTTTTAATTCTATTGTTAACCTACAATGGAGAACTTACAGCTTTAAAGATGTATTTCTCTGGTATTTTTACCCCAATTATGTCTTATTCTTGAATCCCCAAGATGCACTAAAAGAGCAAATCCTATATAATAAAAGCCTAGGTGGCGTTGTGCGACGTCGTCACAAGATGGTTGCCACAAGATGTTCACCACAAGATGGCCAGCAGGGAAGGGCAGTTGTGGGCAATCAGGCCAGCAGGGGAGGGCAGTTGTGGGCAATCAGGCCAGCAGGGGTGGGCAGTTGTGGGTGATTAGGCCAGCAGGGGAGCGGTTAGGGGGTGATCAGGTTGGCAGGCAGAGAGGTTAGGGGCAATTAGGCAGGCAGGCAAGCAGTTACAAGCCAGCAGTCCCAGTTTGTGAGAGGGATGCCCGACTGCCGGTTTAGGCCCGATTACTGGCAGTTGGACATCCCCAAGGGGTCCCAGATTGGAGAGGGTACAGGCCGGGCTGAGGGACACACACCCTGCCCATGCACGAATTTTGCGCACCGGGTCTCTAGTTTATAAATATTTGAAACTTTTAAAGACCCGTGACTTTGAAAACAGCAGCCAATATGCAGCAAGCAGTCTGTAGTTTGGGTTTGAATATACCAACCTAGTAGGATATTATTTCCTTGTTGATTTTTTTGTCTGGAAGATGTATCCAGTGATGTGGGTATAGTGTTAAAGTCCCCTACTGTGACTATATTGTTGTCGCTCTCTCCATTAAAATCCACAAAGAGTTTTTTAAAATATATTTTGGTGCTCTTATATTGGGTGCATATGTTTATAAGGGTTATATTTTCTTGTTGGATGGATCCCTTTATAATTATGTAGCGACCTTCTTTGTCTTTTGATATGGCCTTTGTTTATTGCACAGCTGGCATGACTCAATGGTTGAGTGTTGATGTATGAACCATGAGGTCACGGTTCAATTGCCAGTCAGAGCGCATGCCCAGGTTTCAGGCTCGATCCCCAATGGGGGACGTGCAGGAGACAGCTGATCACTGATTCTTTCTCATCATTAATCTTTCTATCTCTTTCTCCCTCTCCTTTCTTTTCTGAAATAATATATATACCTATATATCTATATATACCTATATATAGATATATATACATATATATATTTTTATGTGTATATAAAATATGTATATATTTTTTTAAAAGAGTAATTTATTGATATTTAGAAAAAGAGCAAGGGAGATAGAGGGAGAGAGTTAGAGAAACATCCATGTTAGAGCAAAACATCAGTCAGCTGCCTCCTACACACATCCTCAGGGGATCAAGCCTGCAACTGCGGCATGTGCCCTTGACTGGGAATTGAACTGACAATGTCCTGTTGCATGGGATGATGCTTAGCCAACTGCGCCACACCTCTCAGGCTAAGGGCTTTGTTTTGAAGTCTATTTGATCAAATATGAATATTGCTACCCCAGTGTTTTTTTCCTTTTCATTTGCATGGAATATTTTTCTCCATCCCTTCACTCAGTCTGTGTGAGTCTTTTGTTCTGAGGTGGGTCTCTTGTAGACAGTATATATATATATGGATCATGTTTTCTTATTCATTCAGCTACCCTTTGTCTTTTCATTGGAGCATTTAATCCATTTACATTTAAGGTTATATTGATAGGTACTTATTTATTATCATTTTTTTTCTTTATGCCTATGTTCCTCTCTCTGAATTTCTTCTTCTTATAGCAGTCCCTGTAACATTTCTTGTAATGCTTTTTTGGTGACAGTGTACTTACTCCTTTAGTCTTTTTCTGTCGGGGAGGTCTTTATTTCGCTTTTAATTTTGAATGGTAGCCTTGCTGGAGAGAATAGTCGTGGATTCAGGACCTTGCTTGCATTACTTTGAATACTTCATTCCAATTCCCTTAGGCCTGAAGTGTTTCTATTGATAAATAAGGTGATGGTCTAATGTAGGAACTCCCTTGTAGGCAACTTTCTGAGTCACTCTTGCTGCCTTTAAGATCTTTTCTCTGTATTTAATGTTTTTCATTTTAATTCTGTGTCTTGGGTCTCTTTGGTCTAATCTTTATTGGGACTCCCTGTACTTCCCGAACTTGTGTAATTTTCCCCTTCACCAGGTTAGGTAAGTTTTCTCTCATTGTTTCTTTAAACAGGTTCTCTGTTCCTTGCTCACATTCTTCTCATTCTGGGTCTCCTATGATGTGGAAGTTGTTATGCTTCATGTTGTCCCAAAGTTCCTTTAAAGTACCTTCCTCCTTTTTAATTCTTTTACCTTTTTGCACTCTAATTGGGTGTTTTTATCTAACTTCGTCTTCAAATCACTGATTTGATACTTTGCTTTATTCTATTTACTTTTAATTCCTTCTAAAAACATCATATATGGTGTTCTTCATTTCTGACTGTTTCTTGGTCATGGTTTCTATTGTTGTTTAAGTTCCCATTAAGTTCCTTATAATTCTCACCAAGTTCCTTGAGCATCCCTATAACTATTAGTTTTCATGGGGTGGCCTTATGTAGTAGGTGTCCCAGTGGTGCAGTGTCAGATCTCCTCAGCTGGGTGCTCTAGGTGTCCATTGTGTGGATTATGTGGGTTCTTCTGTTGTAATTGGATCTATTTATTTATTTTAAAATATATTTTTATTGATTTTAGAGAGGAAGGGAGAATAGAAACATCAATGGTGAGAGAGAATCATTGATTGGCTGCCTCCTGCATGCCCTCTACTGGGGATC